>NC_087274.1:8220500-8525875 GCF_015220805.1 Pogoniulus pusillus | reverse complement strand
GCTAGATTCCTGTGAGCAATAAAAGCTCCAAAAAGATGTGTCAACTTCTACAGCTGAATTTGATTTTTAAATATATATTCCTGTAAAGAGGCAGTATCTCCTAATCTGTAGTTTCAAATCTGACTTTGAATGCACATTGGCCACACTTGGATGCTCATTTGCATTTTTTGCCGATGTTCTTTGGAGGATTCAGCTCAAATCTCATGATCTGTTTCTCAAGATGGAAGGTGGTGGAAACCCATTTTGTATGAACTGGGAGGAAAGAGATTGTGTGCTTCCAGGAGTTCTGTGCTTGATAAAAGCAGAATTTAGAGTGAGAGAAAAGACTTTTACCAGCAACATTGCCATTGTATCAGGAAGACTAGTTACTCAGCAGGGTACAAAAGATGAGGGCTGTAATTAAAAGTAGTTATAAACTAAAACTGAAAGTGGGATTAAGTTACAGACATGGCCCAAGAGATCAGATTTGATTAGCTGGGCAAGGAAGTTCACCAGAAAATGGCTGGAAAGAGTGGTGAATGCTCACACTAGGACCCAAAAAGTACAAAGGAAATCTCTATTATTATATGTTCTTCCAGAACAGGGAAAGCAACCAAAGGGCAGTGAATTTTATCATTTCTCTGCTGTCATCAACAATCAATTAAACCAACTGTCTAACCCCTCTCTAGGGGTCACAGCAGTAGTAGATAGTGTTTCCATACTCTCTACTGGCTCGAGTGACTGAGGTCTGTGCTGTGGATTTAAGGATTCCTACTCTGCTGATGAATTGCCTAGATACTAATGTGGTAACATGCAGCAGTATTTGTCTGTTGTCTTTGTTTTGCTTCTAAGTACACAGCCATATATTAGTGGAACACTATTATGGTTGGGCAGTTAATCTTTCCAAAGATACAAAAAGGTGAAATTAAGGTAGTCCATGTGTCCTTAATTTCATCCCTTTGTGCATGCTGTTTGGACACAAACATCTACTGGTTGGTTAACTTTCTAAGGAAAAACATTTCACTTCTGCTGACTTGAACTTTCAATAGTTGATGCTTCTAAAGGTCATAAACCAAGTGTGGCTGTCAAGTTAAGCAGTTAAATGGGCCACCTTGGTGATGAATTCTAATGTTCCTTAACATGGGCTGGGTGCTAGGTTGGACTGGATGATCTCAGAGGTCTCTTCCAACCTGCTTGATTCTATGATTCTATGATCATAGGTCTTAACTTTGCAGCTTTTAACTTTTTTTGTTGTGTGTTTGATTTTTCAAAAGCACAAATTGAAAAGCCACATGCATTTTCAGACAGTTATGAAAATGTAGCATATTTCATCCGTAACTTAGTTATACTGTCTGGTGGAGATTATAACAGTAATAAGTTTCTCCAGTCTGAAGTAGTTACTATCCACATCTAGATTTTCTACAATATAACAATGGGAATTGAATATTTTATTTTTGCTTTTTGTTGCTGTCAAGCTTTGTTGCATCAGAATCACAAAATGTTAGGGGCTGGAAGGGGCCTTGAAAGATCAAGCCCAACCTTCCCTGCGAAAGCAGGATCACCTAAGGCAGGCTGCACAGGAGCCATACAATAGAATCATAGAATCAACCAGGTTGGAAGCGACCTCCAAGATCATCCAGTCCAACCTGTCCCCCAGCCCTATCCAGTCAACTAGACCATGGCATTAAGTGCCTCATCCAGTCTTTTCTTGAACACCTCCAGGGACAGAGTCTTCACCACCTCCCTGGGCAGCCCACAAGCCACAAGTTTTGAAAATCTCCAGAGAAGGAGACTCCACAACCCCTCTGGGAAGCCTGTTCCAGTGCTCTGTCCCCCTCACTGTAAGGTTTCTCCTCATGTTGAGGTGGAGCCTCCTGTGTCCTAGCTTATATCTGCTGTTCCTTGTCTTATTGATGGGCACCTTCATCTTGACACCCACCTCTCAGATATTTATTGATGTTGATGAGATCTCTGTGTATGTAGAGTAGTTTTTATAAAGAATCTGGAATTTCTACAGATGTGATTCAACGTTTTTGTTTGTTTAATAATTTTCAATGTTTCATTAAATATTTGAGTTGTTTCATTCAGCTGCATCTCATTTAGGAGAAGCCTTGTAGTAATTTTTGGTTTAGTTGCTTTAAAATTGAAGGATATAAATCTTTGGAGTAGGTTGTGTTAAAATGGACACAGATGTTGAATCTGACCCCTTTCTATGGGCATTTGTTTTTCAGTGTCTATATTGCTGGATTCCCTGAGTATACACAGCCAATGATCGATCATTTAGTTAACATGAAGATTAACCACTGGGATAGGTAAGTGCATAAAGTCTCCTGATTATTCTGCATCTCATGCTTTGATGGGTGATTTTTTTACTAGCTTGCAGTAGCAATTGACTGAAGGAAAGTGGACAAGTAGGAGTTGATGCCTTCTACATCTACCTACCATATTGTCACTTAAAACGTGTCTGAATTTTGACCTCAATCTCTTAATAGATTAATAAAACAGGTTTATATAGTGTACAGTGTATGTGAGGGGTAAACACCATCACCATACAATTATCATAATTAAAGTAGATTTCAGGCATAGAGATGGTGCTTAGTCATATTCAGTGTTCACAAAGATTAAAATGTGTACATGTAACCTGAATGAGATTAGATCAGTGCTGATAGTAGTTTGCATCATGAGAAATAATAGTAGTTTACTGTAGCATCCCTGCCAATGCATAGAATGAGCCCTTAGGTTCTACTAGCCACACTTAGGTTTTTCTTTGTCTCTTTCAGCAATAACTTCTATTCATATAGCTAAAAGCTAGCTGTAGGCTGTCTGTTTGGTCCACTGTTGAGTTTTGTTGGCTTTTTTGAGGATGGGAAGCACTGGATGGACAGAAAATCCTGTCATCTTTAATATTACTGGAGTCTTTATTTTGGTCAGGAACCAGGAGTCACTTCCTCACGTCCTTATTTTTAACTATATTGCTTCTGCTGAAAGACTAACCCAGACAAATCCAAAAATGCCTTTTTTTCTGCTTTCTCAGTGTTATTCGAGAACTTTCAACCAAAGCTCTGCATAACCTCACTCCACAGGCTCCTGAATACATGGCAAATGTGGGTAGGTAAGAAATGAATTTTGTGTAGTGTGCCAAGCCAAGCTTTGTAGCTTAGGTAGCAAAAATGTGTTAAGAAGATTTTAAACATGCACCTTGACTTAATGAAAATTTAGATTTCCTCTACAACTTGGCACAATGTAGTGACACCAACAGCTTTAGGATTGTTCAGATGTTATGCAAGGACCATAAAATACTGCCAGGTGGTTTTTATTGCTTCTTTTTTCACTGGAAACTGGACTTGAGTTATCTGACTATGCTGGACCCTTCCAGTTGTGGGATGAATAAGTGGGCGTAGTTCTGTTGCAACAATCCAGCCTTTGAATTCCTGGCTTTTGCTTTGTTGATATGGCTTTGATGGCGTCAAAGGTGGGGGGATCTGTTTTGTCTTGTCCAGTCTGACATCTTCAGAAGGATTCCTTTTTGGCTGGGGTGTGTGTAATCAAATGCTCCTCAGCTTGAATCCAGGATCCTTTGCTGTGGCCACTCAAGATTCTGCGGTGTTAGCTGCATTTTAATAGGGCTGAGAGACAGCAGCTGACTCCTGGGTGAACCTGTAGTAACAGCTCTTACCTGGGCTCCCTGTATGGGACTGACAAGGTGGCAGTTTACACGGCAGTAGAATTCCATAGAAGTACAGGCCTTATTTCCCTCACTGCTCAGCCAGCCCAATGCTTATTAGCAAGTATGTTATTTGATTTACTCCAGAGAGGTAGTTGTGAGTACAAAATTTCTCGGTCTGGTTTGCTATGTTTTGTTGGAATTTTCATACCTTTTTAAAACTTGGTGTTCATATCATGACCAGATATATTTGCCTGACTATCCAAAAAATATTTTCCTATGTTATTTCTAGGCAGACATTTAGAACTGTGATCTGTAATTCTGCTTTGTTTGGAGAAAAAAAGGAGTAATTATTTGGTCTCTTTCAGTTTTGCCAAGCCTTTTGCCTTTATCAGTGGGCACAGATCTGCACATACGCCATGGGGCAATTCTTGCCTGTGCTGAGATTACCCATGCCCTGTGTAAACTAGCAGAAGAGAATAACAGGTATAAATGCAAGATTATCTTTAATACAGATTTTTCCTTTCATGTCTGCTCTATTGAAAGCTTCCTGAATATAATTATGGAAATGTCTATCCTGACTGAAGTTTTTCTATTGAATTTTTGTTTGTTTTGATCCAAACTTCCATATTTTATTCACTGATGTTAGAAACTTACATCTAAATTCATCCTCAGGAAAGTGAGATCATTTGCTGCCTTACTTGGAGAGTTCAAAGTTGAAATTCTAGGGTAGGTTAAACCCCTTACTCCCCAGAAGTGCTCTGTATTCCTGGGAAGAGGACAGCAGGTTTTGTCTTCAGTATTAGAGAAACATCTCCTCAAGCAGCTTATTTAGTTGAACTGATTTAATTGCTGCTGCTGATCCAGAGATGTATCTCTGGGTATATGTGCACAAGCACACCTATTACATGTGGGTGATGTAGACAGAATAATTGACAGGATTTATTTGGAGAAGTATTTGCTTTAATGTTGTCATTAAAGAAATGAGTAATTTACTTTTTCTTTCACAAGAACCATGTGAAAAAAGGTAGAATTCTTCATTAGTATGACTTAAATTGGGATGAGTTCTGTTTAAGATCAAGGCAGTGGAAAATAAGACTCTCTAATGCAAACTTCACTGAAAGTAAATACAGTTCTGGAGGAGCCATAGATACAAAGCAGACTTTGGGGCTCATTTTCATTCTAGAAGTTGGATAATTACTCTCCAATTAACCTTTTTTTTTAAATTTTACTTCTGAGAACATTATGATACAGTCACACAAAGATATCTAGTGATGATGTCTAACCAATTCCATGGTGTCATAGAATCAACCAGGTTGAAAGAGACCTCCAAGATCATCCAGTCCAACCTAGCACCCAGCCCTAGCCAGTAAACTAGACCATGGCACTAAGTGCCTCATCCAGTCTTTTGTTGAACATCTCCAGGGACAGTGACTCCACCACCTCCCTGGGCAGCCCATTCCAATGCCAATCACTCTCTCTGAGAAGAACTTCCTCCTAACATCCAGCCTATACTTCCCCCAGCACAATTTGACACTGTGTCCCCTTGTGCTGTTGCTGGTTGCCTGGCAGAAGAGACCAACCCCACGTGGCTACAGCCTCCCTTCAGGTAGTTGTAGACAGCAATGAGGTCTGCCCTGAGCCTCCTCTTCTGCAGGCTGCACACCCCCAGCTCCCTCAGCCTCTCCTCATAGGGTTTGTGTTCCAGGCCCCTCATAGTTTGTATGAGTCAAATACACCGAGATGATGTCAAGAAACAGATATTAAAAACATGCACTCGTTGTTATGGCTTTAATTATTGACAAATAGGAATTGTATTTGCTAGCAGTGTCTGTCAAAAGCATTTGTGGTAATATTTTATTTTCCAAGTATATTGAAAAGAGAGAGAAGAAAATGCAGAGCATTTTTAGTAGTAGGAAGTACTTGAAATTGGAGCAATCACAGAAGTGTTGGAATCCAAAACTGCAGCTGAGCTAAGAAGGGTTATTTGTGTTATTAACAAATCCTTTAAGAATTAGTTGCATGATGAAGAAACAGCTCATGCTAATATGTTTGCTTAGCTATTTAAAGTTAAATATTACATATTTCTTTTGTTTTGGAAATGATTTGTTTTTGAAAGTGCACTATATTTGTGGGAAAAAAATATTATAGCATGATTAGGACATCAAGCTTACAATTTTTTTATACCTTCACAGATCTATCACATATTATTTCAATGAGAAATCATTGGAGGGACTTAAACAAATCCATCAAGAGGTTTGTAGCAAATATAATTGTATTTTACCTGCTATGTTGCATTGTTTTAAAAACAGACATTTACTATTAAGGCAGTTGTTCCCCAGGTTCTCTTCTCCTTGATTAAAATAAACAATCTCACAGGAATTTGGACATAAGCTCCAGGCTGTTGGAGATAGCTTCATGTCCTTGACCATGCATTTTAGTCCTGTATAATTTTCTAGTTCCTGTTCTGCCAGCTTTTTAGCCCAGACACTTTTATGCTGCACCTCTGCATGAGTTTTGGCTTTGTTTTTCTGTCTCCTTCTATTTCTTCTCCCTTTATGCACCTACACAATCAGTGCCTTGCAGATAGATGTGTGGCCATTGCCTAGAAGTGACCATGCTTGAGAGGTCTCCCAGTGAATCCGTTCTCTCCTTTTTATTATTTCTCTGTCCTTTGGGATTTCATTGCTAAATCCTTGCATCCATAATTTACCTGTTTACATGCCTCAGAAGTCATGCTCTGTATTTCAAAGTTTTGTCCTGCTCATAGCAATTTAGAACACTTCTACAGAAATTATTTTGCCCAACCTGTCCCTTTAATTTTAAGTCATCCCAAGTTGCTGGGTTGCTTTTTTTTGACTCTTCACCTTATGGGACAAACAATACTTCACTATTCACACTGCTACTTTTTTTTTCTGCAGGATCTTTAGTACCTTTAGTCCCAATCCAGGCTTCAGCATTTCCCTATTATGCTTGCAAGTACATAGGTGCTTGCTTAGTTCTGTGCAAAGGGAAAAAGCAGGTTGAGATGACATCTTTGCCTTTGTTTAACTTTCTTTTATTCAAAACCCTGCAGGCTTGATCAGCAGTGTCTGTAGTGTTGCACTGGCCTTAATGCATTATGATATTTCTGCTTTCTGCTGTTATCTGTTCTTTCTATTTGACCTGCAAAGTTGGTGTGAACTCTTTCATTTAAAAAAATATGGATTTGGGTTTTTTTAATGCACGAAGTTGATCATCTCTGAGTTTTGGAGGTGGCCTACTGCAACGAGATAATGTTTTTCAGTCACATTTGATTTTTGTTCTTGTTTATTTTTTTAAAAGTTTAATCTGTAGCTGACATTTTCACTTTTCAGACACTGCAGCATATCAACATTTTAAAAGGATGAACCATGGAGGCAAAAATATTAAAAAAAAAACTCAAAAAACTAGCTTTCAAGGTACATGTAGGAGCAGCTAGGATTTGGAATTAAAATGAGTGCTTTATGAATATGGTAAATTTCTTTTCTTTGAATGTAAAATTCAAAGGGGTAGACAGAAGTTTATTTTTCTGTTGAATATTATTTTTAAAATCAAGTGTTGCTTAGCTCACAGTATACAGACATAGCATGAGAGCAGGATAAAAGGAAACACTTGCATCAAGCAAATTCTGCTGATATTAACCTTGGTTGGTTTTTGTTTTCTCCCCTCAGCTTTGCAGTCGTCAGTTGTACAGGTAAGAAAATGGATTTTCTTATTGGGAAGCATTGGTTAGAAGTAATGAAGCAGTAGGATCCTGGGGGGTTTTGGTTAGCACAAATAGTTACCCCTACTGTAGGGTAGACTGCCTGTCTCTCCTGGTTCATCAGCAGGCAAGCACATGCATTCTTTTGGCTTTGCCTGCCTATTACAGAGGCTGATGTTGGTTGGTAATGGTTGTGGTGCTTAGAGAGTGCGACTCACAGGCGTGTTGGATTAATGGGAAAGTGGTAAGTACTGGTCTCAGTATTGTGATAGAGGCAGTTAAAGAAAGGAAAGAATGTTAAAGAGAACCTTCTCAGTAATCCATGGCTGCAGCAGTGTGGAATGGATTTCTTTCCCCTTATTCACCTGTACTGCAGGACGCATATGGTTCAAACAGGTCCATAGAAATTACCTCTAACGAATAAGTTAATGAGTCCACAGTTTGTTTATTTATTTTTTAAAGGAGCTTCTGTCTAAATTCTAGAATGACTTTCTTCACCTGTAATGAGCAGGCCAAGAGTATTACAAAAGGTTTGATGCAATTTTTCAACTCTTGTGCCAAATGAAAAATGTAAATGAGGTTTCACTGAGTTGTTTTTCATTTCCTATTTATTGAAGTTTCCAGGAAATAAAGGGAGTCTGCTTAAGTAACTGTTAAGTAAATGTGAATTAAAACTGCTATGTGACTTCAGAGTCTGTTCCTAAATTGAAGGAAATCAAACTGTAATTAATGACTTGCATTTCCTAATGATTGTATATATGGATGAGGACTTTTTTTTCTGCTTTTACTGTCAAGTTCTTTGAGCTTTTGGGCAGTTTAGTTCTTTGCACGTGACAACAAAAAACAGTGAACCTTATTAGTTTGTTGTCTAATGGCTAACTTAAAGAATTTTCATGTCAGTTTTTGTATCCTGAATCTTTCTGAGAAATTGTTAAAATTAGTTTCCACAGAATGTATTTCTTGAGGGTTGTGCATACTGATGAGAAACTTCCTCTCCAAGGGTAGCTTGCACTGGCAGATGGTTTTAATGCTGATACTGTATATTAGTGTCTTTGTGGGTGGCTGTCTTGGCTCCCATAAATTCTTTAATGTCAGGGTGGAGCCTGGGTGTAATTTGTTTTTGTCATAATGTGCACTTCTTGCACTTAATGGTATTTATAAGATGCCTACAGAAATGTTTTCATTCTAGATAAGACTTCTAATTCAACTCCAAGCAAAACTGCTTCACAGCTGTTTACTCTAATCCTTAGGCTGAGACAGAGATGTCTGTTATAATCCATATTTTATAATATTGTTATGCATGTAGTATTTTAAAATAGGGCAAGAAAAATAAACTAGGTTATAAAAACAAACCAGCAATTTGAGTATTGCTGGGCAAGCATTTAGTGAAACAAGCCAAACTTGTTTTGCGATGAGTAATTATTGTGCGTAATATTCCAAAGATTTCCATTGGAGAAATTGCTACTGGGAATTTTCAGTCTAACAGCATCTCCTAGGAATGTTGAAAACCTGTGTGTTTGTATTTGTGTTTCTAGATTTCATACTGCATTAACAAAAAGCAGCAGGCCACATAGCTTAGTTATTTATGAACTGCTTTGTGGACCAAACAGGTGTTGATGCTTTGATCGAGCTGCTTGGAGAAAGTGGGAATAGGATCTAAAGAGTAAAAATGCTGTGATTTTATGTATTCATTGTAAAACCTATGAATTATAAGCTGGGAAATGGGTCTTGACTGAGTTTCTTGATTGCCTCATGCCTAGTATTTCATTGAATCTGTAGGTACTTTACCTCAATAAAGATAAAGCCAAAGTGCTGTGATAAAGACCCTTGTATAATTAACCAGCTTTGTTTAGCAGCTCTTATAATGTCTTTAGTCTGATTTTGAGTGATGGCCATGCACAGAACACAGCCCAAATTTTGAGTTCTACTGCCCAGTCTCTCAGTTTTGATCATAGCTGAGACAATCAGAGGTGTTTGTTAATTGTAGAAGATCCTATCCTCTGCTGTATGACTATTTTTTTTCCATATGCAAGTATCTTTCTGTCGTCTTGGAGAAATCCTTTTCTGGGTTTGCCGTAGTCTGCTGAAAAAGGAGAAAGCAAGTCCGGGCACGTCAGCATCTACTTCCTTCCATGAGTCCTGATTCTGACACATTAGATTCACTAGTTTGTCTTGAGGAGCTGGTTGGTTGAAGTGCTTGCATGAGCACTTCCAGTTGAGTGTTGCGCAGTGAGCCTGCTTTTCTGTAGTCAATGGGCACTAGTTACAGCAAGTCATATGCAAACCATGCCACTTAAACAGAGTATTTGTCTGTCGTGCCTGCTTTGAGCTATGTGGGTTAGAGAGTTATAAAAATTGAGCTGTGTTTTATTTCCTTTAAACATTATTTTTATATATAAAAAAATAAGATAAAACTTGGGGCATCTTTTGCCTTAAACTGCCTTACTTAGAACAGGAGGACAATCTGACAGTTTAAACACAGTCTTAATACTCAGTTGGATTTATATTAGGCTTTCACTAAACCAGCATGGCTAGTATATGGGGTTTTGTAGTTTATCTAAGACCTTGTACTGCTACTCAAAATGAAAAGTCCTCAAGATCAAAAGTATTTTTAATAGCAGTTCTGTTCAGATTCTTTTAAAGTGCATCATTTGGTTGAAGGTTCTTGATGAATATTCAACTGAAGAGATGTTCAGAATAATTCTTTTTACCTCCCTTCTTGTAGGCAGTCTGATAGTGTAGAGCTTAATCCATCGAGTTGGGTAACAGGATAATTCAGGGACGGATGTGGAAGTGTTACAGGTAGATATGCTGGGCTTCTTCCAGGTGGTTGCACTGTACTTCTGTGTTTCAGCAAATGTTCTATTTATTGGGCCTTCAGGGTTCCCATCAGAGCTGGCTATGATAGGATGCACAGTGTTTGGTAGCGACTCCCACACTGGGTGATTCAGTCAGTGCAATGTGCTGCCTGCTGAGTTTTACTCTGATCTCATTCTTGTAATGTATGAAGAGCCTGGCTGCATGTATTACACTGTCAGCTGTGTGAGATGAGCAATGTTAGGATTTTTGATGCAGCTGGACCTGCATCTTCAGACTTTGAGCTTTTCCAAATGAGTGAGGTAGCCTGTGGGTGTTAACAGGTGCTAGGCAAAATTGAAACTCATCTCATTTTAAAAACCTTGAAGGTTGCCACTGATCTTGATGGTTTCAGGGCAAATATGTTTCTTGGCAGTCATCTACACAGAAGAGGGTTTTAGGCACATTACCTTAATCAGCAAATAATTCCAGCCTTGCAATAAAGCTCATCTTAACAATTCTTCCAGGTTTAATTTTTAGGTTGTTCTGAGAGATTGTGCCATATTATATTATGAAGAGTCAGAAGGTGAAGTTATTTTGCTATTAACTGAAGTCACTGAGAAAACTCCTACTTCCATAGAGACAGGCTTTCACCTGTATTCTTCTGGTGTTAAGATACAGTACAAAGTGTGTATGGTCAGCATATGAATTTACAGTATCCTAAAAACAAGGGTTTGTCAGCTTGGTATAGTTCATCCCTCAAGGGATGATCTTAAGAGCTTCATTAAATGCACATTCTTTTCCTCTGTGCTCAGAGGTATCTCTTTCTTCCTTGTATAAAAGCTATTTTGGACTTCCAGAGCCCACTAAGTGTACAATCTGGAGATTCTTAAGGTAGCTGAGTTCTCTCTGGGACAAGGAGTTCCATGGAAAAGAGTTGATTACTACTCATATGGAGATTTTCAGCAGGTATTCTTAGCTTCCTGGAAGTTGAATATTTGCAATTGGATCTACTGAGCTATCCCAGTAGATACTTATGATGTTTATGAAAATGTAGGTGCTATTCAATTCTAAACACTATTATTTTTATAATCTTGAAGATTAATTCTGAACTCCTCAAGCAGGTTTTAAATAATTCCTAAAATAATCATCTACAAAAGTACCCTGAAATTCTGCAGGCACTGAAGTGAGCACTGTCACTGGTTCTGATTCTAGGTGATTTTAACATAGATACCAACTTCTTAGGTCAGTTATCTCCATTTATCAATTCTACAAGGGATTGTGCATGGTTTTATGATATTTTCCACAAGTAAATTGTAACTCATCCTAAGGTGTTTCCAGGAGAGAGGAAGCATTACTGTGGGACTGCACATAGGAAGGAATGCTTAAGTGCTTGTAGAACCTGGGCACTGCATCAAGTCAATTTACAAATTGAATTAATAATTAAACCTTGAAACAGGTACCTAAAATAATGTGATGTAATTGTGGCTGTGTCTTTGGAAGCAAAAAGAGAGAATAGTGACTGTACAGCAGGATTCAGAATCTCTGGATTCAGTAGATCTGTATCTTTTTAATTCAGTGACATATGCAGAGTGAGATAAAGTTAATGGAAAGATGCACACACATCGTGCTTGACAGACTGACTGACTGAGGAGAGATCTAGGATTGTGATAGAATTCTCAGTTCTTCAAACTGAGACATGCAGGAGTTGTGGCAAGGGAAGAAATTTTAGATACACTGATGGCCCTACTGTGATGTCTAGGCAAGAACTAACTTGGCTTGCTTGGCAGAGGACAGGTAGGTATTGCAGTGCCTTCACAGGCAGGATCCATCATAGTGTCGGCGTTGGGCGGAAGTTTTACCATGCAAATCACTGTCACCATTCTTCATTCTTGCACAGGGACAGCAATCCTCAGTGAAGCTCTACACTCTGAAATTAAATGGAGTTGATGTAATGCCAAAGGAAGGGATAGCTGGCAAATTATTAACATAAGAGTAGCTTTAAGTGGCCTGACTTCTTTATTGGCAGTGTGAAGAAGTAGAGAGCAGAAGCCTTTATGACTCAGTTCTTGCTTTGCAGTTTGGACAGAAGTCCATATCTCAATCCTTGCATCAGCAGACTCTGTTGCACACCAAACAAATATAAAAGATCATTATTTTATACTCATTTGCAGTATGACAGACTAAAGGAATGGAATAGGTGAAGACAAAATGAGGGGAAAAGAAGCATTGAAGACGAAGCAAGGCTTTGCCACATGATTCTTCTGTTTTTGTCACTCTCTTGACTCCTTGCATGACTTCTCTGTATTCTAATTTAAGTGTTTTAAAAGCTGGGCAGCAGACAATGTGTCAGAATCAGGGAGGTAGGGTAGATAATACAAAGACCTTATCAGCTTGAAGAGGTGGACTCTGTGCTTCTTTCCTACAATGATAAACTTGAGCTGTGGAATATAACACTGAGCTTAATCTATTGGTTGTCAAAAGCATAAGTTTCCCAATTAAAGGAAGTGCTGATCTAAGGCAAATGGGAACATTGTGGAGTTGGCATCTCTGTGCAAGCTGAAAAACCAAAGAAACTGTTGAGCAGTCAGAAACTTCAGTGCATGTTACAGGAGGCACCTACTTGCATGGAATGGAAAAACTTGTTTAAAATGTTTAGGCTTTTGAAGCTCATATAAAAGAATAAATTGGAGAACAAAGTTCTAAGAGTTGTTTGGGTTGCTAAGTCTGCCTTCTGAGCATAGCTACTAATTTTATTGTGGGGAGAGAGGAGGAGAGGAGGGAAGAAAGTGGTTTTTAAAAAAGAAAAAAGCAAACCCCAAGCAAATAAACAGAAAAGCCTTTGTTGTTCCTCCGCTTGCTGAGAGTTTCTGCCAGAGCATGGCCATGCAAACAGGTGATTAAGGGTTTGGCACACCTCAGGGAGGAAATATTCCGGCAGAAGCAAAGGGAGACAAGAATAAGGAGTCAAAGGAGGAAATATCCAAAGGAAGGGCAGGGGTCAAAGGTTCATTAAATGGAAAAATTAAGCCACAGAAGGTGACGCTGAGCAGAGCACCCCAAGCGCTGCTCGTGGCACCTTGAGGATATCCTTGTCACCAGCAGACATTGCTCAGCAGGATGAGATGAGGTCTCTGCCCAGAGACACAAGAGAGACTGAAGAATGGAAGTGGGCCCTGCCATTTCAGGAGGCTTCTTCCTCTCCCCACTTTCTGCCCAGTTCAGACCTTCTCCTCCTGGTGCTATTAGTAAGCAGGTTAATGTTCAGGCAGGATAACAAGGTTTGGTAAGCCTGAAGTCTAAGCTGGGGAGACCATAGCTGTGTAACACACACTTCAGGAGGATCTGAAGTATCTTGAGAGTTGTCTCTTTCCCTTTTCTGGCACATTAGAAGTTTTTATGCTCTCATTTGTGATGGATGCAAAATTACCTGGGATGGGGCTTCAGCAGAGAAAGGGGATGGAGAGAAAAGGGGGAAAACTTTGCCAGGAAAGTAAACCAGTTAACCTTTATGGAAGTAGGAACTGGTGAGTGGAGCTTCACTTTAAAGTTCCAGAGATGAAGATTCTGTTTAAAAATGGGATGTAACTGATTTTCAGTTGTGGCAGGTAGATGCTCATATAGAGACTATATGATGGAAAAGTCCCATGGCAAATCCCACAGGCCTGGAATGCTTTTCAAGCAAGTGAAAAGAAAAGCAAAATACACTTGACAGTTTCTGCTTAATCACGTTAAACCCCAGAAAGGCTGGGACTGCCTTCTTGCAAGAAGAAAGCTAAATATTCAGGAAAGTTTTGTATAAATCATGCAGTTGACTTGAAAAGAAGTGTTTCAGAGTTGCTCAAATTCAAGACTTGTAGGTATTTTGTGATCTGCTTTCATTCTGAAATGGTTTTAAGGGGTGTTGCCTCATTAGGCAGTGCACTCTGCTTGTGGTAGGTTCTGTTCTAAGGACTCCTGATTTTGCTTTGCAGGGGCCTGGGTGGAGAACTGATGAGACCAGCTGGTGAGTATCACAGCTGTGGTGTGAAAGCAGAATATGTGCAATAATTAATTCTTCTGTTTGCTTCTTGTTTTCAGTTTGTTTTTCATATATTGTGTTGAATAATACATAAATTAAGTGTGAACAGTAATGACAAAGATGCAAGGCTTGGAGGCCAATCAGAATGCAGGTACACCAGAACTTTGGTTGACAGCACGCTTGTGAATAACCTTGTTCCTGTAGGAGCTGGAGATATTGCTCTTGAGGTTATGTCATGCATTCTCTTCTTCCATTGCTGCACACAGTGAGCTTTCTGCAGGGCTGAACTGGCTTTCTTCATTGATTTAGATTCCTCTCCAGAAGAGTTATGTGCTGTCCATTAAGGCAGTTGGCATCATGAAACTAATGATGTTATTGTAATGCTTGTATGTGCAAAGTGAAGAAGAAAGACCATAAATCAACCAGGTTGAAAGAGACCTCCAAGATCATCCAGTCCAACCTAGCACCCAACCCTAGCCAGTAAACTAGACCATGGGACTAAGTGCCTCATCCAGGCTTTTTTTTGAACACTTCCAGGGATGGTGATTCCACCACCTCCCTGGGCAGCCCATTCCAATGCCAATCACTCTCTCTGGCAACAACTTCCTCCTAACATCCAGCCTATACCTCCTCTGGCACAACTTGAGACTGTGTCCCCTTGTTCTGTTGCTGGTTGCCTGGCAGAAGAGACCAACCCCCCACGTGGCTACAGCCTCCCTTCAGGTAGTCGTAGACAGCAATGAGGTCTGCCCTGAACCTCCTCTTCTCTAGGCTAAGCAATCCCAGCTCCCTCAGCCTCTCCTCATAGGGCTTGTAATAGAATGGCACATTGTGGAAAGGATTGTATCACAGCAAAGGTGATGGTTCATTCTCATGGATTTTGATGACTGTTACATGCAGAACCAATGTTGAAAGGCTTTGCAGGCAAAAGTATTCATCAAGGTAGCCTACACAGCTCAAGAAATTACACCGACTCAATTTTCCAACTCCTGACTTGAAAGGAAGAAGTGCTACATAGGAGATCCCAGCTGTGAAGATGGCTTGCCCATCCAAACTTAGTGGGGGAAGGGGTTTCAGTACCAAGATGGAAGAGTAATCAAATGGAAGGGGTGAAGTGGGCAAGGGGATTTCTGCAGTCTTGGAATGATTTTGCAGTCGTGTGAGCTGATATCGCAGGCTGAAAGAACAGGTAGGTTGTTGTCGTATGGTTTAGCTTTTAAGCAGTGGAATATTTCATCGTTTTGGAGAGGTACATATGACAGTGTTTTGGCATGATACAGCTGTGTAGGTGGAATGAGAGAAGAATTGAAAATGTTCCACAGATTGCCTGCATGTCTAATGAAGATGATGGTCTGAACCACAACAGAGCATGAAGAAGGGCAGAGAACTAAAGAGGGAACCCTCCTTAGAGACTTGGGTTTAGTCACATTGTACTTAACTTTGTCTGTGAATAAATGTTAGAACAAAGGAGCTGACATACAATATTGAATGGAAATAGAGCACAGGGAGCCTGATTGTGTGACATTACCATAGTGAGAACTGAATTCAAGACTAGATTTGAAACCCACTAAGTTGCTTATATATGAAGATGATGAACTGTGTACAGAGCCTGGAGTAAGATTCAAAGATTAAGTTGTGGGAGAGGAAAACGAAAAGGTGGCATTATATAGCAGCTTATTCTGTTCTTTCCCTCCTCTCTACCCAGCCCTCCACCCATTCTAAAGCAGTTAGGTGTAAATCCATACTATCCATCTGGTGTATTGGAACTGTATTTTCCAACTGCCGAGTTTTCATTTAAGCAATGCAGTCTATCTGTGGTACAGAGGAAGTTTGCAGTGTGTACTGTGTTAATGGCTATCCCCCAAAACAGCCTTGAAACACTGAAAAAGTTGATATTGTGAAAGGGATGTTGTAAGCTTAGAACCCATTTAATTTTATGGTTTTTAAATAATGGGAACTTAACTATTAAAGTCACATTCTCTTGTGTTCCAAGCATCAGAGGAATTAAAGCTGCATGCAGTTTTATAGCTCCTAGCACAGTGCAGTGAGCAGATTCCTCACCCTGGAGGCCCCAAAAATGCTAAGAAGCAGGAAAACCTTTTGTCTATATTTGAATAGTTTTTTAGTGGCTATAGTATTATCTTTATCCAAGTTGGTTGATTATCAGTGCTACTATATAGCTATTTACAGACTGGTAGAGAAGCAGAAAGGTACCTGATGCACTTTAAATCGCAGAGGGGGTGAAAAACATAGAACCATGCAGTGGGCATGCATAAATGATGGGACTAGTTCATATCAGAGAACAGTTACTGCATAGCAGTATAGAATCATCCTAGCATGGCTTTGGTTGGAAGGGACCTTAGAGGTCATCTTCTCCAACCTCCCCACCATGGGCAGGGACACCTCTCAGCTACATTTAGCTGCTCAAGGCCTCATGCAACCTGGCCTTGAACACCCCTAGGGGGAAAGCATCCGCAACCTGCCTGGACAGCCTATTCCAGAGTCTCACCACCCTTATCTAAAGAGCTTCTTAAGATTCAGCCTAAACCTACTCTCTCTCAGCTTAAAACCATTCCCTCTTGTCCTATTGCCCTTATGGGAATGACAGCCCTATGGAAGAATCACAAATGTCATTAGAAACTAAAAGGAAATCTCACCTATTTTGGACTTCTATTAGCAAATTTCCCTTAAAAGTAGTGCTAATGTATCTTAACCTGGCTGTGCCTTCAAAATTGCTGTAATTTATCCTTTGTTTTTCTTTTTTTCTTTTTTTTTTTTTTTTGCATTTATCCAGTTATCAAATTTATTTCCTTACAGTCTGCACTTTAATTGAGAAGTTGTCACTGTCAAAAATGCCATTTAGAGGAGATCCAATAATCGGTATGTCATCTTTTAAACAACCTTTCATTATCTTAGTAGCTGCTCATTAAGCTAAAGTATTAACAAATTATGTTTTTCAAAGAACAGATGGTGATGTTCTTTGAAGATTTGTTTTGTAGCTGTTTACTCATATATTTTTGTGTGTGTGTGAGTTTTTCAGCATCGCCAGAGGCAATGTGTACCTTGTAAAACCAAACACAAGTAGCTATAGTAACTGAGGAAGAAGTAGCTACAGTAACTGAGAATCACAACCTCATTTATTTAGAAAGCCAGGGAAATGGATCAGTTTAACTGCTAGGTTTTGTGGAAAATAAAACAGAATATTGAAATTCAGAGAATAAGAAATATTAATATCATTTACTTTCCTTATTTTGTTTCAGATGGCTGGCAGTGGTTAATAAATGATAGCCTAAAAAGTCTCCCTCTTGTTTCAAGTGCTGCACAACAGCATATAAAGGTACACTAATTCCTCCTTCATATGAGCTCATTAAATACAGACTTAGAAATAGTTTTGCTTGCTGCTGGTGGATTATTTTCCATGGGGTCTAATTGGTACTTGAACATTTGTTTCTTAGATTGGTAAGGATTATGTTTTTTTCAAAAGAGCTTGAATTCCTCAACAGTCAAATGGACCTTTTTGATGAATACTTGAACAGCTGTCACAAAGATTGTCCCTCTAGGTACCTTTGGACAGAGTGATTGACAAGTGCTGGCATTGACAGTGGGTGGGTGGTCAGCAGTCGCTGGTGGTTGCTTGACGCTGCTCACTTCCAGCTGTATAGTTACACTGTTAGGATGTTCTGCATCTATTTTGGTGTGAGATATGTTGATTTCAGCAGTTTCAGAAACTTCAGTAAGAATTAAAAAGCATCTCTGGATGATGTCCTCAGACCTGATGTGTTGAGAACAGCATATGTTAACAGTAAGAACTTTGGTGTCATCAACCAGAGTTATTCAGGACAAGCTTAAATTTTCTGTTAAACTCTATTGCAGATCTTTTTGCTGTGCTCTCAAGCTACTCTCATTCTGAATATTAAATCCATTGATGGATGTGTTTTGTGTTGGTTTACCTACATGACCCTAAAACTGCCAGTTATTTGCCTTAATTTTCCTTAGTAATACCATGACAGTTTGATCTTGGGCTCTCCTAAAAACTCTACTGAATTACAAAGATGATTTTTGTCTGCCCTGTTAGAACTTATAGCCATCACAGAGACAATTTGAATATAATATATTATATTGTGTTCATCTTGGTAGGTTTTAAAAATAAGATGAAAAGCCATTGCAAGAATCTGGTAGCTCATCTTTTAAAGTCTTCCTTGGAAAACAGAATGGACCAGAATTTATCCAAATCACTGAAGAAAATGAAAAAATGAAATTTGAATTCTTGGAATATTCTTTTGGTGTTAGCAATGTATTCAAAGAGTTTGTATGTCCTACAGCTGGGAATTCTATACCAAGCTTAGAAGTGTTAATTATAGACTGTAGAGAACTTTGACTTGTTTGGTTAACATCAAATATGTTGAGCAAAGTATGTTTAGTAAATGTCAATCCCCACTTGATTTCTGTATATGTTTTAGAGAGAGTTGGAAGACGTTGAAAAGTACTTTTTTTCCCCTGACATACAATAATGCTCTTACCAGTGTAACTTCATGCATTTAAGATGAAAACCATTCTATTCAGAAAATGAGTTGTCTGAGCAACCTGTTCTAAGTGAAGAAGTTCCTCTTCACTGCAGGGGGGATTGAACTACTAGTGACCTTTAAGGGTTCCTGCCAACCCCAACTCTTTCCTGACTCTCTCATCTACAGCAATTAGACAATTCTCTGTATTTTGCTGCTGTAATGCCTGTGATATTTAGAATATTATTTAATGGATGCTGATTTTCTTTCAAGTCTTTGCTTTTTCATAGAGAGCATCTGAGTTGTCTTTGAGGGCAGAATGTTTAGGCTGAGCAGAAAAGTTGTGGATGCCCCATCCCTGCAGTGAACAATTTGCCTTTCTTCTCTCTCCCAGCATTCAGGACACAAGAGCACAAGCTAGGACAAGGGGCAGCAGTTTTAAATTGGAAGAAGGCAGATTAGATATTGGGAATAAATTCCTCACTCTGAGGATGATGAGGAACTGGAACAGGCTGAGTAGAGAAGCTGTGGGTGCTCCATCCCTGCAAGTGTTTAAAGCCATTTGTGATTCCTGGTACCCAGAGAATGTGCATTAATCAGTAGCATTCCGTTAGTATGGAACAAACAGTGCATGGGTTTTGTATGCTCTCAAATTCAATGTTGTTTTGGTCAGCATTATATTATTGGCTGTAAATAGCAATTCAACCATAAATTGTACAAGAAAGCTTGTTAAATGCTTTTTGAAGTAGCAGCTGTCTTGGTGTTATGGTCTGTATTGATGATTGAAACTGCTCTAAAGATTAGAAGGTTCAGGTATAATACACAACCTTTGATCATTTTCTAAACCAATTAAGATTTAGACACAAGGAGTGTGATGCTGGATATTTGGGGAGGGTGTTTTTATAACCTTCAGTCCTTGGGGTTTGTTCAGTGTCTCTCTTCAGTAACTTTTTAGGGAAAGATGGTTTGGTTTTTTTACCAGTCTGGCCTCAGTATATTGAAGATGAAATAATTGTTTATATGTTTTGTAATACTGTGTAATTCTGGAGGTCTTTCAACTGAGAAAAATGCAGCTGGTACATTACTATTAATGTCTTTAATACTGGTTTAGCTTACTAGTACTTCTGAAGGAAAAAGACCAGAATCTGTTTTTTCCTTACAGGGATTTCCTCTTCAACTCTTCTTACACCAGTACTTGGAAGAAATAAGAAAAGTAGTTATCAGTAGCTCAAGAGTTTGTTTGTTTTTAAATAATCCCTTCTTTTTCCTTTAACCTTTTAATTCTAAGCACAGGTAGCATAAAGTATGACCTTAGTAAGCACATGAAGTTCACAGTTTTGCCTTTGTTGCAGGAGTCTGCAGTCTCGGCACTGGCTGCGCTGTGTAATGAATATTACATCAATGAAAAGGGAGAAGCTGATCCAGCTCTACAGGGTAATGACTCACTCATGTTTATGGTAGTGGCAGAAAATATTGGGCTGTGGTATTCAGATTTGTAGATACAGGCAAAACAGACTTTCTGAAATGATTTAGAGAAAAGAATAGCGAGATGGAAATTCTTCTGTTCTAAAAATTCTCTAGTCAGCTCTGTCTTGGTTATGCTTTTATTTGGCCTCATACTGCTCCAAAGCCTCTTCCACACTTGGTAACAGAAGTGTCATTATATATCCAAACATCTTCTAAAAGAGAAAAAGCTTGTGTATTTTAATCTCTGCACCAGTGAAACTATTAATGGCCATCAAGTTCTGCATGTTGCAGGACTGAAATCTGCTTCTAGGAGTACTCCCTGTAATGTCTGCTCTGTGTGTGGAAGCTACAGTGCAGGAGACAGTGCGTGGTCTAAACATGATTAAGGGGATTAGAAGAAAGGAAGGAACAAGCTTTTGGTAACGTTTAAGGAGTTTTTTACTGTGGCTTGACAGATTAAGATGAAAACACAAACTTCAGTGATTTGACATTCTGCCTCTGTCCCTGTAAGACTGCAGTTTTATTGAACCACTTCTGCCTCGTGTTTGTTTTCACCTTTTCTTTGGTTTATTTCTTTCTGTCTTAATATGTTCTGGTTTGGTTTTGATGGCTTTCTCTTAATATCCTTTCAGGGTGGGTTGTTTTGAGTTAATATTATAGATGCTTCACAAACCATGTTGTTTTATGAAGCTGAGGACTTGGAAGAATATTAACATGTGCTTCACCCTTGCTAGCGTAATGACTAAGTTGTTTTAAGTAACAAGCTGCTCATTTGCTTTTTGTCATGTCTTAGTTTTATGTCATTTGGCTAAAGTGTCAGTCTTAAATTTACAGCAGTCAAAAGGAAGACTTTTCCTAGTCATACTGACTCTAAGATCATCTTGCTGTCTAAGCAAGCATCGCATCTTCCTATGGCCTCAAGACTCTGTCTTACACTCCAGTGGTTTGGAAATTTTTAAATAATAGCTGTGCTTATGTGAAGGTATTGCTAACCTCTGGACAGGGACCTGCTTTCCTTATGTCAAGAACTAGTTGAGGCCTGCTGATTGCATAGGCAATGAAAAGAAACAAAAAGTCTGTCGTGGGTTATGATTAATGTGTAGGTTCTTATGGTAACTATTCTTTATTCCTCTAGCAAATATTGCTCAATCACTTAAATCTTAGATGACAGTAAGCAGTGGCACAATTATGTAATCTCCATAGCATCTCTGATTCTCTCTTTGAGGATTAAAAAGGACATATCCTGTGAGGCATTTAAGACCACCTTTCTTCTTTTTGAACTACAGTATATGTCTGTTGCATCTGTCTTGTTTGTTCTTAGAAGCTTTTCTGGAGCACCTTGTTTTTCTCTGCATGTTACAGAGTTTAATATAGTAAAGGAAGTTTAATATAGTAAAAAAATACAGAGTTTAATATAATAAAGGAATATGGTAAAGGAAGTACTGTCTCTTAAGATAAAAACATCAGAATTAGACAGATGAAGCCCTCTCTCATTCACCTTCATTTTCTTTTTACTGTTATTCTTCATTGTTGAGTTTCTTTTTCATGCCCAGTTGAGTTTATTCTTGTGCCTTTGTGCTGGTGCTTGGAATCCTGTTGTCCCTGCTTGTACAGAGTCTGGGGACAGCATCTCTCTCTCAGTGGTCACTTTGAGCTTTCTCCTGCAAAAAGCCCAACTTTGTCTCCCTATTAAAAGTGCTCTGCATTTACCTCATTGCTTAGCCACGATCTCTGTGTATGTTTAAACCCTAAGTCAAATTAAGACTTCTCAGAGGGGAAAACTGGTAGACAACTTACCTTCACAAATGCAGAGACATCTCTTTCCTAACAGTGAACCCTTGTCTGTTGTGGAAAACGATGACCTATAAACATAAAAGAACTTGTTCCCCTGTGTATGTGCAGATACTTGTGCTTATTCTCTGGATATATAAGACATTACAACTCTTTTAACTTGGGAACTTTGTCTTTTCTCTCTCTGAATGACTGGGATTAGTCTGTCCAAAAATCTGACTTCATATTTTGAAATTAAGAATTCAATCATGTAGCAGTAAACATCTTAATTTTTTTTTTTTTTTTTCTGCAGGCAATTAAAGATATTCTGTATTTTAATTCAGTGAATTCTCAAATTTTCTAGCTGCTCTGTTTGGGAGATCTCTTGCTGCTGTGTTTTATTCGTTAGCCAAATCTGTAAGCACAATGATGATGTAGTTGCTTTTCCCTCTGCAATTGTATTTTTTCTAGATGAGCTGGTGACACAGTACGTTTCAGAACTACAAAGCACAGAGGAAATGATTCGTTGTGGCTTTTCACGAGCTCTTGGGGCTCTTCCAAGGTTTCTGCTCAAGGGCAGGCTCCAACAGGTGAGCAAATACAATCGTCATAATGAGGAGAGGGCGCATGGTGTTTTAAATGAAACCTATGGTGGTAATCAAATAAATAATAATGATCATAATTAAAGGTCTTTGTCAAAGAGGTTTGGGTTCTAATGTACAGTAACTCCAGAAAAAGATCATGAGCTTAGCTTGCCATACATTCCAATAATTAAAGTTTAGTCCTGCTTTAATTGTGTTAATGGAAAAGCCAGAGACTGAATTATTCCTTTGCTATGCATCCTTTGTCCAAAGGGAAAAGTGAGGCATGCTGACAAGTCCCAGTGAGAAACCAGACACTGTTGCCTGCTTAGTTCTCTCTTACATGTTTGAGCTCCTTTTAATACAAAATCTAAATGTAACATTTATCATAAGTAATGCATTGGGTGTGAATATCTCAAATGTTGTACATTTTTTCAGGTTTTGGAAGGTTTGAAAGAAGTGACATTAATTTCCCCTGCAAATGTGAGCTTTGCAGCATCCAGAAGAGATGCCCTAATAGCAATTGCAAAGTATGTTTATTATCTTCATTTTTCTCTAATTGTAGTTTTTCTTTAGAAGCCTGTTCATTCTATTTTCTGTTATGAGCCTTTAGTATGATTCCTGAAGTCACTTTCACTCTCATCCAAACATTTTTAGTGTGGGATTGCATGTGCCTCTGTTGTTCAGTATCTGTTACGTGGAGGATTATCACACATCTAAGAATGGAATACAACTCTAATGGTGGTGTGGGTTTTTTTGACTAGTTAACTGACCAGCTGAGTGTATTTTAAAGGACTCTGGTGGTCTGCAATTTATTGAGCTTTAGAAAAGAAGGACTTTCTTAATAAGAAGAAATTGAATTGGTTTAAAGAAATGCTTTGGTTATTTTCTTCTGAAGGAGTATTTTCTGTGTTGACATACCACAGTGTCGTTAGTGTTAATAATGTAGATAGGCTCTTAGACCATTACAGTGCAAAAACACTGTGTCACCAATGTTGAGAAGTTTGTTAATGTCAAATTCAATGTGGATTGAATGTGAGTGCTTTGCTCTTTTTCTTACTGCAAAGAGAATTCAGAAACTAACAAGTACTTTAAGCAAGTACTTTTATACTACAGATATAAACCCAGTCTGCTTATCTCTTGAGTTTTTAGCCTTGACTGTGTTCCTTTTAAACCCAAACACAGAAATCCTCAGGTCAAATATAACACAACAGGCTCAGAAATATTTTTCCTATGGTTTATAGCAGATGTTTATAAGTGTGTAGAATATTTTGTCACTGGATTTTTATTAAGCAACAGAACAAAGCTGTGTTCTCAGTACTTCTCCTTGCTAGTGTTGTGATTTCCCCTCTCCTTTTTCTCTTTTAAGAGTCTGCCAGACAATGGGTGTAAAGGCAGAAGGATCCCAGGAAGAATATGTCTGCAAAGATAATGTTACTCAGATTTATGCTACACTGCTTGGTGGTGTGACTGACTACACCACAGACAGCCGAGGAGACGTTGGAGGATGGTAAGATGCCTTACAAACTGAGACTTAAACTTGACTGTTGTCTTTGATGTCTGACTAAAACTTTGTCTTTCCAAAACCTGTTAGAAAAAGCTCCAAGCTTTTGGAGATTTGAGTCTAGGTACAAATAAACTGAGGGAAGAGTAGTAGGATGTAAAAGACTGATAAGAATTTGTCCCTTGCCTTGGGCATTAGGAAGATGGAGACAATTTTGGTTTAAGCCAAAGCTGAGCCTTATTCCGCTGTTGTGGCTGACATTGTTTTATCTTTGTGAATGATGGGAATGTATTTAGTTGTAAGAAGTGCAGAGACTTCTATTTCTTTGAGATAACTCACTCCTGCCTGGTGAACTCTTTTTATACCATGTTGTGGGGATTTTGTGCCAGGAGAGGGAGCAGTTGCTCTGTTAGTGACAGATTTTCAAGGTTGGGGACTCTAACCGAGATGGATAAAGCCTGGGTAAACTGCTACGGGTAGGCATTCAATTATTTCAGCTATGAGATTGCAGGACTGTTTAAATCGTAGATCTGCAGTAATATATCTACTGGTGTGCAGTCTACAGAAGGTTAAATCTGTAGCAGTCATATTTTTGTGATTTGCCTAGCCTGATATAGTACTTAATAGAAAGTCTTAAATGATCAGAATTCACAAATAAATCCACTGTCTGCAGATTTCAAATACATGACACTGTTGCTGCTGTGCAGAGAAGCCATAACTAAGTAAAAATGACTGTGCTACATTAAGGTTAGTTGTCTGTTGCTTAATTGGCTTTAAGTAAAATGCTGTTTTCAGCAAGGGCTTCTCATTTTTATTGTCTTATATCTGTGTATTTGCAAATCAGAATTATCCTACCTAAAAGTAATATTATAGTCAATATTATAGAGAAAATAGCAGCCCTGTTTAAGAGTGTGGGCAGCACTGTTTGTGTGGTGGGGTAATGTATGTTTGACCTGTTTGGCAACTGTATCAGGCATCTCAGGGTGCAGAGATGGATGTTTGGGATTGTAAATCAACAACCTGTTGATTGTTCAGATCTAGTATCTGGCTCTGCTTTTATTCCATTCCAGACAGGAAGGAGGGAGTGCCTGAAAAGTACTGGCATGAAATGATTTTGTTGGTCAAAAAGATTTCCTTATTTTCCCAGTTTGTTGAAGAAGCTCTTGCCTAACAGCGCTGAGCCTCATAAAGGGCTTTAGTTGTAGTTTCCATTATATCCTTGCAGAACGTTTGTATGAGTTAGCTGATTTGGACTTTTTCAGTAGCTGTCCTCCTTTGAAAGGTGTTTTCAGCTTTAATATATGAACATGAAATTATTTCCTTTTAGTTTAACTGAGTGGCATTTTCTATATTTCAACTGGCAGCTGAGACTCAACAGGTAGGAGGGACAGAGAATTACTGAAATGAAAGCCTCCAAACTAGGTATGCTGTGGCTGTAGCAGAGCTGGCACAGCTCACAGATGATGGTTGTGACCTGTGACGGTAATTGCTGCCTTGCCGGGAGGGTGTGCACTTCTCTTTGTTCCTCTTGCTTCTTTTCTGTGGCCAAAACAGTCTCAGGTCACTTGCTCCCTCCTCCCTGCTGCAAGCAAAACAGCTCAGTTCTGGAGCAGTGGCTGTATTCAGCTTCAGCAGCCATGCATAGCATGCTGATCCCTGTTCAGATCTGGCATGGTAATACCTGATGCCAACTACACATTGTGGGAGTTGGGGAACTTTTGGGTTAGCCTCATATTTCTTGTTACATCTCTTTTAGAATTCTGTCCTGCTCACTCTATAGTTCAGTGTTGTTATTTTATTTGGTAGCCCCAGGTTTGCTTTTGGGGGCTGGGGGGAAGAGTTAATTACAATGGCATTCCCCTCTAAGGTTGCTCAGTAGATAGCTCCAACTTGGGGACAGGTGCTGTAAAGAACATTTATAATGTAGTTCATGGCAATCCATGAGAAATGGGAGCTACTACAAAACACTCTACAAGCCACTGTTGTTTTATGTAGGAGGAAAAGTTGTGATTGTGCTTTTCTGGCACAGTATGTCACACTGGAGGCTTTCATTGCCAGCAATCGTTGGGTGGTTTATGCTGCTGTCAAACTCCAATGCTTCTCCTCTGCAGAGTCATTATCAGTGACTGAGATCTCATCAGTTCTAGTGTGGGTGAAAGTAGTTATTTATAACTGCTTTGTCTTTGGACAGAAGGTGAAGTGTAAGTGCTACAACACAAAGCAGAAGGAAGATATTTTATACTGTGTTGGTCCTGGGCACTTTTTTAACTGACTTAGTTTGTGCCTTTGAGGGACCTCACTACAGTATTGACAAATGCATTGGAAAAATACACAGGGCAAATAATCCAGACTGCTCTTACCAGCCCAAGTTAATATTTGTGTGTTTGTGTTTTTCTTGTTTTGTGTAATGGTATCCCAACTCCTCAGCCTTCAGTGCTGGTTGTTAACATTGTCATATGACAGGGAAATAACAACAGGACAAGACATTGGAGAAGAGTAGGTGTGCTTGACATCTCAAATGTAGAAGAGGAAACGAGGATGCAAACTAGTAAAGATCAAGAGCAGGTCATTCCAGATTGTGCAAGGGAAAAAGGAACTTGGCTTTTCCTCTCCTCCTTCCTGAGCTGGAGGTGAATGGATCTGGCTCAGGGAATGTGGTAACAAGAGAGAGAGGCGTAGCTGAAAGAAAATGCAAGAGCAGCCATACAGGGTGGGGAGTCAGAGAAGGGGAAGAGATATTAAGCTGTTCGCTTTCAAAATTAAACGAGATACTGAAGTAGATAAGAACCTGGCTGAGTGTAATTAGCTATTCAAGCTAACTTCCACATCTGACAGCTCTCACTTAATTTCCCCATACCTGTTGTTTAGCTTTCTGTATCTCAAATTCAAAACAAAACAAAACTCTACAAAGTGGAAATTTTCAAAGAAATCCTGAGGAAGTTAAATTCCCAGCAGTCACTAACATTCAAATGTGCTTTGAGTTCCAGATTGTTTTTAAGCAATGCCAGCCAAAATCAAGTCAAGAAACATATAAATTAAAGGGGGAAGTGGAATCCTTTCTCATAGCAAACTGCTGGCTGCCTAATGCTGTTGTGGTCTCTCAGCTATGAGTGTGTTCTCATTTTGTTTCTTCTAAACCACTGGCTAAGATGGAAAGATATGGTGAGAGCTGCCATTTCTGTGGAGAGGTCTTGTCTTGGGTGTCCAATTTTTGTCTTTCTTTAATGGAATCGTGGGAAAGTTTAACCAACTTCACTTTCCATATGCAAACTCTGTTTCTTTTGACAGATTATTTGCTGGGACTTGTCCATTCTGTCTACAGGTGTTAGACAGGAATATCTAATAAGCAGATACTATATGTGAAACAAGGAAACACACTTTGATGAAAGATTACCAAACTTGCATTAAGCTGCTTAGGGGAGAAAAAAAAAAGATATCATTTACCTTATTTTACCACTCTAACTCATGTCCCACCCAGTTGTATAGACAACGATTTTCAGCTCAACTTGGAGATCAGAAACAAGAGGATTTCTTTTCAGAGTTAGAGGTGTATCTTTTCAAGTATTTCACTTATTTTTCTTCTTTTGGTTTAATTATGACTGAGAAAAGATGACATAGAATCATAGAATGAACCTGGTTGAAAGAGACTGCTCTGGTGAGACCCCACCTGGAGTACTGCATCCAGTTCTGGAGCCCCCGTTTAAAGAAGGGTGTGGACCTGCTGGAGCATGTCCAGAGAAGAGCCACAAGGATGATCAGAGGCCTGGAGCACCTCTCCTATGAGGCCAGACTGAAAGAGTTGGGGCTGTTCAGTCTGGAGAAGAGGAGGCTCTGAGGTGACCTTCTTGTGGCCTTCCAGTATCTGAAGGGGGCCTACAAAATTGCTGGGGAGGGACTTTTTAGGCTATCAGTGAGTGACAGGACTAGAGGGAATGGAGCAAAGCTGGAGATGGGTACATTCAGACTGGACATATGGAGGGAGTTCTTCACCATGAGAGTGATAAGAACTTGGAATAGGTTACCCAGGGAGGTGATTGAGGCCCTGTCCCTGGAGGTCTTTAAGGCCAGGTTGGATGAGGCTGTGGCCAGCCTGATCGAGGGTAGGATGTCCCTGCCCATGGCAGGAGAGTTGGAACTAGATGATCCTTGTGGTCACTTCCGACCCTGACTGATTCTATGAGACATCCAAGATGTGTTGGTCCTGGTCTTCTGCAGGATCATGTAACCAGCTGAGGATCCACTATAGTACTGCTCATGTCTTAAGAAAGAAAATGCTTTTAGTAACACATGCATTGTGGCTTAAAACAAGCATATTGATTCATTTTTTTAATTGAAATGACAGATTTTCACCTTTTATAGGTGGATCTTTTATTTAGATTTTTTGAAGGCAGAAACCCTTCACCGTATAGATAGAATCATAGAAGCAGCCAGGTTGGAAGAGACCTCCAAGATCATCCAGGCCAACCTATCACCCAGCCCTATCCAATCAACCAGACCATGGCACTAAGTGCCTCAGCCAGGCTTTTCTTGAAGACCCCCAGGGACGGTGCCTCCACCACCTCCCTGGGCAGCCCATTCCAATGCCAATCACTCTCTCTGTGAAGAACTTCTTCCTAATATCCAGCCTATACCTACCCTGGCACAACTTGAGACTGTGTCCCCTTGTTCTATTGCTGGTTGCCTGGGAGAAGAGGCCACCTCCCACCTGGCTGCAATGCCCCTTCAGGTAGTTGTAGACAGTAATAAGATCACCCCTGAGCCTCCTCTTCTCCAGGCTAAACAGGCCCAGCTCCCTCAACCTCTCCTCATAGGATTTGTGCTCCAGGCCCCTCACCAGCTTTGTTGCCCTTCTCTGGACACATTCCAGCACCTCAACATCTTTCTTGAATTGAGGGGCCCAAAACTGGACACAGCACTCAAGGTATGGCCTGACCAGTGCTGAGTACAGGGGAAGAATAACCTCCCTTGTCCTACTGGCCACACTGTTCCTGATGCAGGCCAGGATGCCATTGGCTCTCTTGCCCACCTGGGCACACTGCTGCCTCATCTTCAGCTTACTACACCAATACTCCCAGGTCTGTTTCTGCCTGGCTGCTCTCAGCCACTCAGTCCTCAGCCTATATTGCTGCTTGGGGTTGTTGTGGCCAAAGTGCAGAACCCTGCACTTGGCCTTGTTAAATCTCATCCCATTGGCCTCTGCCCACCTATCCAGCCTGTCCAGGTCCCTCTGCAGGGCTCTCCTACCTTCCAACAGATCAACACCTGCTCCTAGCTTGGTGTCATCTGCAAACTTACTGATGCTGGACTCAATGCCCTCGTCCAGATCATCAATAAAGATATTGAACAGGACTGGGCCCAGCACTGATCCTTGGGGCACACCACTAGTGACTCGCTGCCAACTGGATGTGGCACCATTCACCACCACTTGAATGCACTTCAAGAATAACTTGCTAATTACTATAGCTAATCTATCTCATAAAACTATTACTTAGTATAGAGGTTTCAGTCATTCCAAGTCACCACTTTTTAATGTTGAAAATATTAAGCTTGAAAATGTACCAGAATATGACACTTTTAACAGGGCTTAAGTATCTTAAAGTGCAGGTTGGCCTTTTAAAGATGATTTGAAGTGGGCAAAGCAGTTAGGTTAAAATATATCTACTTGCACAATAAATATTACTCAGCATTATCAATTTTAACCTTCTTAAAATAAAGAATGAGCCTGATGACATCTGTCTGGCATTAAAAATAAGGTGGTGAGGAAGGAGGACTGCCTGGAAACCAGGATGACTGTTGTACCCTTGGTGCTGTCTGGGCTTCACCTCAGAGAATGGGGTTGAAGGTACAGCTGTGTGCACTCTTCTTCTTCCCAAAACTTTGATAGCTGCTCTCAGTGGTACCACTTTCATTATATATATATATATATATAATTTTTTTTGGGGGGTGAGGGAGCAGTATCTACCTCAACTGCTGCTCTAGCATTCTTCACATAAACACTGCTGTAACTAATGGATCTCTGTTTCCCCAGGGTGCGTGAAGCTGCCATGACAAGTTTAATGGAAGTGACACTCCTGCTCGTTCAGAATGAAGCACAGCTAATTAATGCCAACATGTATGCTACCATTTTGTCTCTTATCTCCTCTAACTACATTCCAGTCCATACCAGAAAGCTTTGCTTATGTATTCTAGATTTCCTCCTTTACTGAGTGTGACACAACTCTCATTTATAGAATCATAGAATGGTTTAGTTTGGAAGGGACCTCAAAGATCATCCAGTTCCAGTCCTCTGCAATAAGCTTCATCTAACCTGGCCTTTAACACCTCCAGGGAGGGAACATCCACAACATCCCTGGGCAACTTGTGCCAGTGTCTCACCACCCTCACTGTAAAGAACTTCTTCCTAACCTCTAGTTTAAATCTCCCCTCTGCCAGTTTAAACAAATACTTCTGTTCTTTTATTACAAGACCTTGTAAATAGTCCCTCCCCAGCCTTCCTGCAGGCCCCCTTCAGATACTGGATAGCCACTACAAGGTTTCCTTGAAGCCTTCCCTTCTCCAGGCTGAGAAGCCCCAACTCTCATACCCTGTTCTCACAGCTGAGCTTCTTCAGCCCTCTTAGCATCTTTGTGGCCCTCCTTACGCTGAAATGCTGGACTGGATGATCCTTGAGGTCCCTTCCAACCTGGTACTCTATGAATCTATGAAACTTTTGATACAAGTGCATCAAGCTTAAGCCCATAGAGATGCTGAGAATATTGCATCTGTTTTTCAGAGAGACTGACCTTATGGAGAGAAACTGGGTGGCAGTCTCACCTCTGGAACACAGTGCATCTGGGAGATTTGCTCTACACTTGCTGCCTCTGGGGAGCTTGCCAGTATTGTTCACTTCAGTAGAAAGCAAATTTGCCTGCTTATCCAGAGCGTTGCATCTTTTGAGGGGAATGGGATAGAATGTGGGGATGACTTTGTGTTAATTTCTGGCTTTACAGAATTACTATCTAGGAAATACAGAAATAAGCCAATTTACACTGAGTTTCTGATCTTTAATTTCATGGGGGCATACTCCTAATAGTAAATAAAAAGAGCATTTGCCAGTTTTTCAGTGTAGCTTGAGCTGCAGCAAGCATTCCTCATAATGATATTGGTTTCTGGACAAAGCTTGCAGACATTAACTGAATATTTACCTTATTTCTTGTTTAATTTTGGAATCTCAAACTTTGAAAGACACTTTGAAGGACAATACTGGATCCCTTAGGAATACACTACTCAGCCAACACCCTTTCTCTTTGGGCTTCCTCCTTTTGGTCTACTGCAGACCTAGGTTATTCATTACTATATGTTTAATTTTGGGATATATGATATTTAGGATAGATCTAATCCTCTGCTGAGTGTGCAGTTTTCAGCTTGAAACTGTGCTTGTCTCAGAGTCCTGCTCCATTTCCATCTGAAAAATTGCAGTTCATCCAAACCCTAGAGCACCTTCCTATCTTTTTGGGTGAAAGGTGGTGTGTGAATATCAAATCTTGTGGTATTTAAGGCCATGATGTTTTTTAATTGGTTTGTGGAAGATTAAAGATCCTGTCAACGAGATTTATATCCTGAATCAGTTATCCTTTCATTATGAAGAGTTAAACCAGAATACTTCTGTACCTGGATGTTTATTATATTGTTGAAACAATTGAAATGCACATTCTGCTGATGAAGTGATGTGATTAATTGTTTTCTTCTTTGCAGCTGCAAACAGATTATGTGCTGGCTGGCTCAACAGTCAGCTGAAAAAATAGACAAATTTCGAGCCCATGCAGGATCTGTGTTCCTTACTCTGCTCCATTTTGACCAGCCTCCAGTTCCACACATACCTCATCGAGAGGAGCTGGAGAGGATATTTCCAAGGTAATATATTGAAAAACCTGTCTTAGAGCAGAGAAACTCCAAGATAAATGCACACAGTTAGACCTAACACAGGCAAACTGATGGGATTTTTGTGCCCTCTGTGTATGTGTGAGGAGTATTTGGAGCTGTTTGCCAGAATTTCAGTGCAGTGTCCAATGAATGTGTGTGAACATCTAAATATTCAAAAGGAGAAGTTGACTGTGAGTTCCTGTTAAAACCATCATTTTCTAAGGTAGTAGGTCTTATATGGTCATGCTGCATAAGCCTCCTCTGGATCAACCCCAATCATTTCTGAACCCATCAGCCAGGTTTGTGGGGATGGTAGAGATCATGTCAGTGGTAGATGGGAGACCATCAGTAAAGCAGAAACTGCTGGGAGCTGTGGTTTGGTCATCCTGCTGTTTATGAACTGTCTGGTTTAAAATCTCATTTTCACTTCATAATGGGAGAGCTGGAATTTATTGGCAGTCCCTTCCTGAATGTTTTTTCCCCCAGACTGGAAAACATTGATTGATCATAATGATATTTTTTAATGGATTGTATTTTTTCACCGAGCTCTAGTTGCAGCAGTTTTCAAAGATGGAATTTCTAGTTAAAGTAACCTGTTCCTGAATGGGGATTATTACATCTGGCTGGGATGAGGAAAGTCCAACTTGGTGTCCCTGTTCTGTTAATTCAGCAGAATTTCAGTCTCCTACAACCTCATACAGCCTCCTACAATAAGTGCTGAGCTGTGCTGAGGTGTATGTGTGTCAACCTTTCCTGCCCAAAGCCTGTCTTTGAATTAGTTGTTTACTATCAGTTGATGAAAGAGAACTCTGAATGGATCCTAAGAAAGGAACTTGTTCCCTTGATGTAGAGAAAAGTGCAAGTGAAAAGGAAAACTGGTTCAAATCCCATTTCTGAATCAGAACAAGGACTTGAAGATTGCTTCACTTTACCGGCAGTGGTTTGAATTTTGATTTGTGTTTCCCCACACACCAAAAGGCCAAGGATTACTGGGATTTTTAGGTCATTCAGAGACTTCCTTCACTGGATGAGAAGCTGTCATAGGAATAGAGAGCAAAGGCAGTGCACATATATAAGGGTGTTTTTTTTCTTTCCCTTTTTCCCAGGTCAGAGAAAGAGACTCTTAACTGGAATGCTGCATCAGAAGCCTTCCCTCGCATCACGCAGCTGCTGGCCTTGCCAGCGTACCAGTACTATGTGCTGCTGGGGCTCTCCGTGTCTGTTGGAGGACTGACAGAGACAACGGTAGGGAAGCAGAGTGCCTTTGCTCTCTGGCAGGAGGATGCATTTATTTACCTGATACAGCTGCTGGCTGCAGTGTTGAATCTGTTGCAGTGGGTGTTGCAGAGGGTTGTTTCTCTGACTGTTTCCCATGTAAGACTTTTCTTTCAAAGAAATCAAGTCATACTCTAAACCTGGTGGACTTGATAGTAGCATTCCTTGACTCACTGAGCATGCAGGAACAAGGACTAAGGACATTCTGGTTCTCATCTCCTGGCCTGATAGAACCTAAGAGTTGCAGCCTGTTTGCTTAATCAGCTCTTGTGTTTACTTGCTCAGCATTCCAAGCTGCTAATGGAGGAAGAGCTGTTGAGCTAAGTGTTGTGACTGCTAAATGCAAGTGATTGCTCTTTGTAGCTGAAGTGAATGCCTGTTTACATTTGTTACCTGATGCAAAGTGCTAACTGTGAAGTTAAAAAGAAGCTCTTTACAGTGAGGGTGGTGAAACATTGGCACAGGTTGCCCAGGGAGGCTGTGGATGATTCCTTGCTGGAGGTGTTCAAGGGTAGCTTGGATGAGGCCTCGAGCAACCTGTGCTAGTGGGAGGTGTCCCTGCCTATGGCAGGGGGTTGGAACTGGATGATCTCTGAGGTCCCTTCCAACCTCTAAACCAGTCTATGATTCTCAGTCATCGATACCTGTTAACAGCAGGTTCTGATTGATTATTCTTTTATACATATTCTACCAGAGAGATGCCAGAAATTACATTCCAAATACCATCCAAATGTCTGTCTGAGTCCTCTGAGCTTTACAATTGTTATTTCATTCTTCTGTGCATGAACAATGTCTTTATCCCTGGTTTTGGTAGTCTGCTTTGCTGCCAAGGTCTTGTTGACTTTGTTAGAATTGTAGTGTATCCTTGTCCCCACATTACAGCTTGTCTTGCTAGTTTCAGGATCCGTGGTTCCAAGATATTTTGGCTCTAACTCTTTTGTTATTTGATGCAGCCAAGTTGTAACATATATGAAAGCAACTACTGGAGTAAGGTCATGGTTCAGTATGACACTAGAGGGAAATACAGGCCAGTAACAGAATATTCTGGACTGTCAGCTAAATCTTTAAGTTGCAGTGGTTTTGTAACAGGAGGAGGAGGTCACAAGTCAGCACCCCAACAGTGTCTAAGTGTGTTGCTAATTAAGATTGCCATCTCTAATTAAGAAAGCTGGTAGAAAAGGGCTGTGTCAGGAAACACAGCTTTTGTGGAAAGAGATCAGCTTCTGCTGGGTTCACAGAATTGGGAGGAGGTAATCATTTGGAGCTTGGCTCCCATGGCTTCCACTTTCCAGGCACACCATGAGCTGTTCAGAGTATGCCCAAATGATGGGTCTTGACTGGTGCTGTGGGTTTTGTGCTTGGGACCAAGACAAGTCTGTGTGCCTTTGGGTTTTGTGTAGCTGAGAATTTGATGTCTTTGCAGCCTCATGTGTTTAAACCAGTCTTGAGAATGTGGATGTTTCTAAAATGTCAACTAATTATCTAGGGATGGCTATTTTAAAACTCTGGAAACATGCTTGTTGGTTTGTGACAATAGTTATCAGGCAATGTAACTCTGAACAGATTTCTCTTTAGTAGGAGACATGCAGATGAAATTCAGCTTTTAGTCAAACACAGTCAATTATAGGAGACTCCACCAAAACCAAAGTTATTCATAGAATTATAAAAAGGGAGAAAATTTGTGGAGAAGCAGACATTCTGGCTGCTCACCCAGCTCACAGCAAAATTCTTATTCAACAATTTTACTACTTAATTTTCTTTTAAGTTCTAGTTGTGCTTGGTTTGGAAAACTGGAAGAAGTTCAGCTACTTCTAGCACCCTTCCCTTCTTACTATCTGCCAGTATAGTGAAGGGAAATCTTCTGTCCTGTTTTCAAAATACAGCTCTGAAATGTTAACTTTCTGTGACCCTGCGTTTTTCTTTAACACTAAAGACTTGTTCCGGTCAAAATACACTCAAGGACTTTGGCTTTAGCAAGAAGATGACCTAATTCTCTTTTGAGCCAGATAGCAGCACGAGGGAGGCTCCAAGTGTAGGATTATGCAGTGTGTGGTGAATTCCATTTGATATTTAAAATGAGTTCTATACATCTGAATTGCTGTGTCTTACAACGAGTCATGTTTCACTGTGCTATCAAAGCCTGTAGTGTCCTTTGCTGAATATCCAGGGGCTAGTCTAAAGCATTCATTTTAAGATCTGCTCCTATTAAATCCACGTGAAAAATGCAAAAGGTTTAAGTCTTGGGTGAAGGAAAATGGTTACTGGAATGTGTATCCTTGCAGTAACCCATGTGTGTTCTTGTGGCAGCTCCTTTTTTCCCCCTCTCACTTGAAAAATATATATGTGTGCACATACACAGATGGACTACAAAGTGAGGAGACGCTGTGGGAGAATCTAAGTTCAAATGTCAGTTTAAGTCATCTTGGGGAACCAGTAGCAGAAAGGCTCCATTGTAATTCAGTGGTCAGTGGCTATTTTTCCATAGTTAAAATTGCTCTGCAGTATATTTAGCAAGAGTAGTTCTTTGTTTTGCTTTTAAAAGAGATGTTCTGAAACGAGCTGTGTGGGGTATCTCAGAAACGTTCTGCTGGCAGCACGCTTGCTGAAAGAATTGTAGCTGGAGCATTTGAAGTGATCTGGAAAAACAGAAGATGTCATTCCCTTTGGGATTTGGCATTCTGCTACGCTGCCTTGGTTCAAAGGCCACGTTCTCTCTGTAAAAGAATCTTCTAATTATATATCTGGCCCACAGTGATGCATATTTCTTATGGCTGCAGAAAAAATCCTCTCAGCATATGGAAATCAGAGCTGTACAATGGTGCTCTTTCTGCAGCGCGCAAACCCTGCGCTTACAGGGGTCACCATACCGTTTTGATAGAATTTCCTTATTGTTGCACTGCGCCACACTCAGAATTCTATTAAGGCACAGAATGTCCTCTTGATTCCCCTGCCCCCCCAGAAGAGGCAAAATTGCATTTTACAAGGTAGGGAAATGCTAATTCAAAAAAAAAAAAGAAAGAAACAGCAAAGGGACAGAGCAGCCTCTTTGGAAAATGGGAAGCTTTCTTCCAGGCCAGGACCAGGCTGCCAACATCAGCTGCCAATGACCTCTAACTGTTGGAGCAGCCACTTCCAAAACTATCTGATGAATGCTTATGTGTGTTAAAGCATGTTTGGCTTTAAGGAACAGGCCTTAAATCTCTTTTTGAGGGGGGTGGGGATTGACAATCCTTGAGCTAAAAAGCAGCAGAGAATAATTCCCGGTGTTCTTTCTCTAAAGGATAGCAAAATAGTGTGAATTTTCATTTTTCTAGTTCTCATCAGATGTCTCTGACCTGAGTCTTAAGAGTTACTGGCTTCAGAAGAGTTTAAAGGAGTGTTGCAAGTCAAACAAGGGGGACAAGGTTTCACTTGTGCTAAAATTTGAATGATCCTTAATTTTTTCTATGGTTACTGGGAGGGCAGGTTGCTGCCACTTCGGTGCTGGAAATTTGCCAGGATTAGAGGTGATCCAATGCCAGTGTTATTTATTAAGCTTAACACAGTTTCTTCTGTACATGTTAGGGCAATGTTCTGTCTCTGTGAGCAGGTCTTGCTCTCTCAAAATGCCTCTGTGAAATACTGAGCCTTTAGCAACTACCTGTACATCCAGATTCATCCAGGATCTGTGGTGCATTTTAGATGCAGAAGACTGAAGGTTGTTAAGATACTCTGAGGACACTACTTAGGTGGGATACTGGAACCAGTAGGGTATTTGAGGCTACAGCATCTTCAGTGTGTGCTCTTCCCTTCTTGTCATGCCCCACTGGCTTTTTTTGTCAGGTCTGTCCAAGGTGGTACTGCAGAGAGTCAGAACCCTTCTGTGAATGGGGCATCTCTGCAGCTGACAAGTAGCCGAGATTGTGTTGGCTCTCTTGCAAACTGCATGCCTGAGCCACCTTTATTTTGGCTGTGTCAGTCCCACTTGTTGCCTCAAGATTCTGTTCAGAAGTACTGAACTCCAGGTTTGCCACAAGCTGATTAGGAAACAATTTCATGAGGGTTTATGCAGACACCTTACTTATACACTGTGCACCTGTCCAGAGCTGTAGCTGCCTCCTGCCCTTGCTGCAGCTGCACTTCCTCATACTTTTCCCTTGGTTCAGGAGGTAAAATCCTTAGGAATTAATTTTATCATCAGATGAATAGGTCCCTTTGAACACTCTTTGCCTTATCATGTATTGCCTATCACCGAAGTGTCTACTATTAGCTTAAATGATGGGAGAGTCAAGCTTGGCAAACCCTGGGTTTACTATGTTTAATAAGAGCAAGGTCGTTCTCAGGCCTCCTTTTAAATTCTTATCCATAGTTGTCCCAGTTCCAACCCATTAACCTCCTAATTTCCTTTCCCAGTCATTGTGAAACCCCAGGGAAAGGTAAATGTCACACATTTGATACAGTGTGAATTGTGTTCTGCATAGATGAGGGAGAAATGTGGCCATGCTCTTCCCTGCAAAGACTCGTGAGCAGTTGCAGTCATAGCTCAGATGTTGTCCTCAGGTTATCTGGGAAAGAGGAGCAGTGACCTGACGAGGAAATAAGCATTTTATCTTCTTGTGTTGGAGTTTCCTCCAGTAAAGCTCCTATAGTCTGTGCTGTTTGGAAAATGTCCCATTTTTAAATCTCCCAAGCAGTTTTATGGTGCTTTACCCACACCTGGACTTTTGCAGTGTTTAATTACTTGCTGATGAAGAAATGCTGCTTTGATTATACAGCAGCTCTGATTCTCCTGCTACTATTTCTTGGGTTTGCACAGCTTTGTAACGTCTTACGTGCAGCTAGGCTTGCCCCTTTGTTTCGTGCCCATTCTTGCCTTGTCAGTCGTTTGAATCTGCAGGAAGAGCCTTGAGTAGCTCCAGCTTTCTTCAGAAAACGATGAGAGACCTCTGTTTTAAGATCCATTCCTGAGTTCTGACTTAGGTTTAACCTTTCTTCTGCTTATAAATGAGCTCTGCTTTTGCAAGGTATAAAGACACAATATTTCTTCTTCATTTTAATGGTTTTAAAGGCACAGATTGTTTTAAAGGGTAGTACACAGCAATTAATCAGGTTTTAACTGTACAGGAAATCTCTGTTCCTTACAGTTGTATATCCTTAAAGACCTTTCAGGGTAAGGGTAGAGTTTTATACTCAGCACACAGGGAAATGACCCAGCACTGCTTTTGGCATAAGAAACAAGCATGCTGGGTTCAGAGCAGCATTTCAGTTCAGTTTAATACAGGTTGACTTTTACTAATGCCTCAGCAATTTTTATCATCTTGAAATTAAAGTAACTGAATCTTTTCTTGAAATTGCTTGACCTTTCTCAGGTAAGTATTTCTGCTTCTGCACTGCCCAGGATGTTTTTGCTCTAGAACAGCTTGTTAAATAACAGGCTGTGCAACTTGCCAGGGAGTGTGGATTGTTATGCTGTGCTCACCACCTGACACTGAAGGTGGTGAGACACTGACACCGGTTGTCCAGAGTCATGTTGTCTGGGGCTCTGAGCAACCTGATCTAGTTGAAGACGTCCCTGCTGACTGAAGTGGACTTGGAAGATGTGACCTTTAAAGGTTCCTTTCAGCCCAAACCGTTCATTGTTCTGTGGTTATGTTTATTCTTGATGATTTCCTTTGTGGTAATTTCTGTAACGACAAAAAAAAAAACAGAAAAGCCTCAAATTTTTCTTCTCATCCTTAGGGGAAGTCAATTAATACTTTCAAAGAGTTCCTGGAAACTCAAGTTCCTACCTCTCCCAGAAACAGAAAATCTTGATGTTAGCAGCAGTGTTCATACCGCCTGTTTTAGTCTTTGTCCTGGCTGCCTGAGGGCATGGATCCCACAGAAAATGGGGATCCCACAGAGACTCTGCCTTCTCCCCTCTTGTGCTGCAGGTCCAGGAGAGGATAACCCAGCCTGACATGTCCCAGCTCCAGAGAGCTGGGACAATGACAGCAGGGAGCTGCTGAGGCTGCACAGTGATATGGAAGGAGTTGGTGTGACCCAAATGGGCTGATGCCAACTGAGCCTGGAACCTAAGCACTGACACCTCCATCTGCTGTCTTTCTCAATGAGCTGACTGGCAGCCAAAGCAAGAGTCATTATTGCTGAGTTGGTTTTCATTTTTAACCTGAGTTTACTGCTGCTTTGTGTGTCCTGCACCATATGCCCAAAAGCTTGTCTGCATCCTTCAGCTGTGCAGCTTGTTGCATAAATATTGCCTCTTGAACTCCCTGTGTACTCCTTAACTTTCAGAGCCATAACACTATTATGATTTGAAGCCAAGCAGGATAATAGTAGTGGTTTGGGGATGTTTTATTTCAGAGAAAGGAAATAATGAACCTTTAATGTGGTCTCCTTTTTTCCTACAATGACAAAACTTAAAAAGGGGAAAAAGACCAAACCCAATCTTTCCTTGAAACAAGGTTGATGGAAATAACCCAGCCCCTTCCCTGGCAAATGTTGTCACTGAACTTAGCCACTCAGCTTCTGCTGGAAGAGCTTGTGCACACTGTGGTGTGCACCTGGGTAGTGGAGGGCAAGGTTCGGCTTTTGGCGTGTGTTGGTGTTGCAGCTGGGTTTATCCCCTGTGTCTTCACATGAGGTTCCTTCTGTTGTAGCTCAGATACTCTGCTCAGAGCCTGTTTGACTACATGAAGAAAATCCAGTGTGATTCCAGTGCCATGGAGAGCTTTTGTGAGACGCTGCTGAAGGTCTTTGAGGACAACCTGCGGAACGACCGGTAACAGTTTGAACAGAGCAGCGTTTGAAGCCAGACATGTGGCACATCTCTGCTGCTGTGCCTGAGCCATCTGCATTTGGTTCAGTACCTCTGTTAGGTAGAGCAGTACCCTTGGTAAAACACAAAGGAATGGTGGTGGAACAGATGCGGTGCTGAAAGCCATGGTTTAACACCAGGCTTAGTAGAGTTAGAGGATGGACTCAATGATCTTAAAGGTCTTTTCCAGCCAAAATGATTCTACCTGGCACTTAGAGTAGTTTGATGTTGTGCACAGTGTGATAAGCACCAGATTTTCTAGGGAAGGTTGTGTGTTGCTGCACACTGTTCAGTGCAATCCAGGTCCTGCATTTTCACAAATAAAGTATCATTTTCTTGTGAGGATTCCTCTTTAAAGGTGACTCATTCTGCATAATGAGGTTAATTTCTCTCACAGCCTCACTTGTCAAACGTGCAAAATAGCAAATACTCCCTAGGGGAAGAAACTCTACCATTCTTAATAGAATTTTCTGGTTTGTTTTTATTTTCTCTTTTATCTCTTGAGCTGTGGCTGTAGTTATTTGAGCAGTTCATGTGATTGTCACCTGTAGTTGTGATACATTTTGTGAAAGACATTGCTTATATACAAGAAAATAAATTCATATTTTCCACTACTGGTAATTGTGTTTTCAGAAGCCTGCAAGTTTAAACCAGGCATGTTGTTAATGAGGTTTTTTGTCCTCTTGGCTGTAACAGAGAGGCCCCCTCCCAGCCAATGAGGGGAATTTAGCCAGCACACAGAAGTTACCAAGCAACCCTGCTCTGGGTAAATCAGAGTTCCAATTTAAATGTGTAGGTAGATAGGAAGTTTCTTTCTTGGCTTCTCCTTAGAAACAGTGTCTATATGTTTGCCAGGAGGTGTATTTATATTGTTAACTCTTTTCTTTCATCAGGGTGTCTGTGCCTCTCCTGACGATGCTGGACCAGATGCTGGCAAATGGCTGCTTCGAGATATTTACCATGCAAGAGAAGTAAGTCACTGAAAGTCTGTTTTGTTTGTTTTCCACACTGCAGCACTCTTACCCTGACTGCTGCTGCTGCATGTTGTGCTAGATGTGGGTGCATAGGACTCCGAAGTGTGAGTGTGTATGGATATGGTGTTTTAATGTCCTGAAGGGGGGCAGCTGTGACAGGTTCTGGGCCAGACAGCCTTGAAAGGGTCTGAGTAAGGTCTTCAACACTCCTGTCAGTCTAGGAAAAGTGGTTACTGGTTCGTTGTTTTACAACCAGTACGTTAATCAAACTCACTTTGCCTGTTTCTCCTGGCAGTCCTGGGCCAGTATCGGATCCTTCAGCATCTCTCCTTTGCTAGCTTCCTAGCCTGCTTTTTCCATGTTCCTCATTGTGCTATCAGCCTTTAGCAATGACAGTGTCCTTTTGTGATGCTGCCTGCAAGGTAGCACTTCCAAAACCTGCTGCTTTTGGAGAGCTGAATATCACCAGAGAAGTTAATTAAGGCTCTGATAAGAGTATAAAAGGCACAACTCAGTTTTTCCACACCAAGTTCTGAACTAAATAGTTTCCAGAAGATTGGAATGGATAAACATGAGTAAGATATTCCAATGTGAAATCACATTTTTCTGCACATGTTTCAGAAGGGAATGATTTTAATCTCAATAACACTAAAATATATTCCACAGATGCTCTCAAGCAGCATCTTGGCACAGCTGCAGGTATTTGCAGACTTGTACAACGTGTATCCCAGCGAGCACATGTAGTGCATTTGGAATCTGTTGGTTCAGGAATTGCTCACAGAAGATAAATTGGAAAAGCTTTCATCACTCTAGAAGTTTTAATGGCATCTACTCTTGTTTTGGAGGCTCCATTTGGATAATCTCTCATAAATCAAATTTGGCAGTCCCTTCTTAAATGGGAATTTAAAATTAATTAGATGCAGATGGAATGAATATTACTTCTTTGCTTTGGTGATCACACCAGTGACTGGGGACTTCCACACAGGCTCCAGTCTTCCCTGCTGAGGAAGATGATAGATTGTGGGTGGAAACCCTGGGTACAGCCTCTCCCCCATGTCATAGGTCAGTAAACAGCCAGCCTGTGGTACCATCACTGTTTGCTGGGTGGGACTCCAACTGAATCCTGTGGTGCTGTTGTAATGCTTTATTAAAAAGGCCTGAAATCGAATCCAGGGGCATTATGCAGAGGGGGGAGAAAGACTTTGTAAGCTGATCCACTTCGATGATGAAAACAAAAGAAGTAGTAATTATGAAGCCCCATGACAATGGACTGGAATAGTGGCATGAAGCACAAGAACTTGTTATGCTAAAGCTCAGGAGGGGCAGAGCTCCAGAAGGCTTGAAGACAGCTTGGAAGAGACAGTTTAGTTCTTGCATGTGACAGACTTTTGGTAATAGAGGTGCTTTATGGTCAAGAGGTAATGGTGAATGAGGTGTGTGCTTCGTGGAGAGCCAAGAGAGCCTGAGGTCCAGGGCTGGGCTGTGCTCTGGGAGCCTGTGTGCAGAGCCTGAGGAGCCCAGGACTCTGCTTGGTGTAACATTTGCATTTTCTTACCTTGTTATGTGTCCTTAGGGTGTGGTTAGGGACAGATAAACACTGATCCTGGCTCTGGGACTTGCCCACCCACACTCTTGGATGCCACCTACTCCTTTTTGCATAGATGAAGTGTGTGACTCTGGGCCTGGTTTCCTCAGTGGGACTGTCTGTTCCCTCTTGAAAGTGTAATGCCATAAAAATCTATCAGCACACTGCAGAGTGAGCCTGAACTCTGCTCAGTGCCATGAAAAGGCCATGTGTGCACGTGGCTTCAGGTACTTCACACAGCATGTGCCAGCAGTAAGAGGGGATGAGGTGTGTGGTTGGTTTTAGAGCAGTCTTGCTGCTGGTAAGCAGTCTTCCCTGTGGATTCTTCTGCTGTGAACCTCCTGCTTGTCATCTCTGTTGTGTCATCTCTCTGCTTGTCATCTAGTTTTCATTCACTGGAAGCTGGGAATGCAACCTCAGCATTTCTCGGGGTGCTTGGCTCCCATTTCATCTCCTTCCCTCCTTTTTTATTACACTGTGGAGTTTTAAGAAGGGAACTTGGGTTGTAGAATGCCTGGCATCAGGATTATGCCTACACCAGCTGTCACGTTGAAAAAGTATTGCCAAATGCATTTTGAAGTTGTGCACTATCCTGGAGCTTTTCCCTCCCTCCCTAATAAAACATTAGCACTCTAGAGTAGGTAATATCCTTCATTTAAACAGGATTAGTAGCTGGTGGCAGCTGAGTTACACAGTGAACGGTGAGTTTCACACAGCTCTGTGCTCCTGTTAAAGGAAATTGCCACATGGTGTCACTCCTGCCCTGCAGAGGTGTAACTGCCATGGGTCCTCCTGCCTCTGCACACCATAAAGCTCATAAAGTTCTGAATAGGCAGCTCGACGTTTCTGGGGTAGTTCTGTGGATGAGTTTCTGTGCTTGGGAACTCTGTGGAGGGCTGATCTCATGTGGTCTTGGGAGGGGAGGCAATGGGAACTACTGGGTGTTTCTCCTCCACTATGATATTACAAATGCTTGTGCTGGAAGTGAAATTTATTTGTCACATGTGGATCAATTCTCTGCCAGGGCCCTGCTGAACCTGCCAGCAGGGAAGTGAAGTGTAGAGTAAAGATCTGTCCATTGGGGTTTGAAAGGAATCAGCTCTAGCATCACAGGGGTAATCAAAATGCTCTGTCAGAGGCAGCTTTTCTTTGTTGTGCTTGGCTTAGTTTGGCTCTGTAATATAAGCAGAAAAGCTCTACCTGCCATTTTTCAGGCCAGCACTTCATCCTCATCTGATGGTGGCATAAACCTGCATGTCCAGCATGAGAGCTTCCCTTCCCTTAACTGGCAGGAGTGGTTTGTATTGCCATGTGATGAATGGCAGTAAAGAACTGTTCCAGGTTAAAAATATCCCTCACCCAGTAAAACCCAGCTTGAGGTAGTTTCTGGATCTCTTCTGCTGTGTGCTTACAAGTTGAGCCAAAATAAGGAGGGAGGTGGCAGGGGAAACTGGGGAGAAAACCATTTCTGCTGGAAATTGTGCAGGTGTTTGCTGGTCTTTGTGGAACTGCAGAGTCATTCACCTGCTTCCTCCCACCCCAAACAGGGTGGCAGTTTTCAGCTGAAATGTCATTCCTCCCCTGCGGGGACACAACCTGAAACCTCCTGGTTTCATCTCTGTGCAGTGAGTTTGTGGAGCTGTATTCATCATAGTGTAGGGAATGTTAATTGATCAGAGACTGCTGGAGGCAAGGGGCAACGTGCTCGAAACAGAGCTGTCATGAGGAAGGGGGAGCACACTGGGCTTCCCTGAAGCAGGGCTACTCTTCAAAGACAGTGGTAACTGTCAGCTTCCTGCTGGGATACAGAGGGGAGAATAAAAGAAAGTGCACTGGAGCCACTTGCAAAACTGGCTGTGGAGCATGATTTTCTGGTTATGGCTCCTGTGACTGCAGCAGTCATTCTGCTGCCTCCTGAGGGAATGATCACCAGAGATGCTCAGCCTGCCAAGAGCCTGGGCAGATCTGGTTCCTTAGAAAGTACAGGAAGGTCAGGCTGATACCCAGTGCTTTGTGTAGCCTTTGAAGGATGTTTCAGGATCTAAGGCTTTCTGGAACAGTTAATTAGAGTGGTGTTTCTCTTCCCTGTGTGTCTCTCTTTTACAAACACAGCAGAAACATTCATGCACTCTGTGTGTGTAGTATCTCTCTGCTGGTCTTAGTGTTTTAAGGTGCTCTGTGCCCTGCACTGATCTCTAGCTAATGATTTCTATGCCTTACATACTCCTATAAAGCATTATCTTTGTGGCCTGCTCTAACAGTTGCGTATCTCACTTGTGTTGGGGGACTACAGAGCTGGACCCAGCAGAGCAGAGGGGCAAAATCTTCTCCTTCCACCTGCTGCCCACGCAGCTGGGGATGTAGCCCAGGATGTTTCTGGCTTCTGGGCTGTGAGTGCAGATCACTGGCTCATGTTGAGCTTCTCAGCACCCCTAGGCCCTTCTCCTCAGGACTGCTCTCTACCTGTTCTTCACCCAGCCTCTATTTCTGCCTGGGAGTGCCCCAGCCCAGGTGTAGGTCCTTGCACTTGGCTTTACTGAGCTTCCTGCGGCTGACATTGGCATGGCCCTCCAGCCTCCCAAGGTCCCTGTGGCTGGCACCCCTGTGAATCACACTGCTGTTGTGTGAAGAGCCTGGCCGTGGCTGTTGGCCGTTCCACAGCCACCCCAGGTGATGTCAGCTGAGCTGCTGACACCAAGTTCACCTTTCAGAGGAAGAAGCCCACACCTCCGTGGTACTGCGTGTGCCCAATTTACCTAATGTAAAGAATTTAGACTGATTCCTTTTCCCCAGAGGCTGAGGCTGTTTCTGCTGGCACTGAGCCCACACAGGAGAAGGAATTTTCTCAATTTCCTTTAAAGAGTCGAGGCTATTTGAGTCATTTGAGATCACACACAGGTTAGGTTTAGTTATTGCAAACCTGGAGCTGGCAAACGACAAGAAAGGAAAGTGCATCTGTTTTAAACACAAAATGCTGCTCACAAGGTGAGGTGTAGTAAATTTGTTCCAGATGCTCTTGTTCCAATTGGTCTCTTTGTTGCTCCACTTCTCAGCGATGACCCTGTTGTTCAAACAGTTCAACTCTCACCTAATTCACTCTGTTGCTGTTGCTCTCTGCTGAAAGCCAGGCACAGGAATTGTAATCTTTGTGTAATTGGGGGTAGGAGGAGGAGAAATTCCACCAAGGTAAGAAAACCCACAGCTCCTCTTCATGTAACGTTAAGACAGCAGATACACTCTTCTGTCCTCTAACACAGCCAAACCAGTGTCTGGAGACACAGACTCATTCTGTCCTAAGTGCTCTGGAAACAGAGTGCTGGTGTCACTGCAGGTAAGGGGTGGCCTCAGACTCTGAGGTTTCTTGTTCTGTATATTTCTTAAAATCTCATTTATGGAAAATAGCTGCACAGAAATAACCAAAGTCAGCTTCCCTAGAAAGTAGAATAAATAAAATATTGCTTAATGATTGCTTCATTTTGCAAAGGTTTCTCATTCCTGTGATGTGAAGGTGGAATGGGAATATTTGAATTCAACCCTCCCCAGACTCTCTAGTCTTGAAAGCTACTCTCAGCTCTGAAAGTGACTTAGGAAGCCTCAATGTGAGCACTGAAACCTGGTGGTTTAATTTACTCTCTCGGTGTGGTTTTCTGGACAGCACTGAGACAGCCACAGATCACACCATTTAGCTTCATGCTTGCAGGGTTGGTTGTTCAGCCTTTTTAACCAGGTCACTGTGTCTCAGTAAGTTAAGAATTTGTTTTAAAATCATTAAAACCCACTAAGCCTCGTCTGGAAAGCTGTGTGTAACAAGGTGCATTAACTTAACAAAACATCTTGTCGCTCCTATAAACATCTCCTGCTAAATGTTTCTGGTTTTCAGCAGATTAAACTCTGCAGCTTTTTCCAGTAGTTTTTATCCACAGCTTTGAACCACGGCAGCAGAAAACGAAGCATTTTTGCATCCTGCTTTACATACATAATGCAGTGAGGTTTCCAAAATACGTGGTCTAGAGGTAATTGTGTTTGCTAGACAAATATGAAATAGTTTCTTTTGCATTCGTGGCACTCCAGCTTTGAGTGGTGCCAGTAAAAGATTAAATAATTTGTACTGGGATAAAAGCAATATTCCCTCTTTTCGTCTCCTTAATAGCTCCTTGGAATATACCAACAATACTTGTGTTTGTGTGAGTGTCTGGGAAAGAGCCTGAGACTCAGGTTTCCCAGACTGCGTAGAAAAGGCAAAGAATCTGCTAAATGTATTTGAAGATGGCTTCTTGACTCCTGCACCGAGAGAGCTGTAAGCCCTCTGTTTAATTACGTTGTCTGGAATAGCTAAAGGAATTTGGGCTGTGAAATGGTGCAGCATTTCACAGAGGGTCAGGGGATGGAAGGGACCTCAAAAGATCATCTGGTCCAACCCCTCTGCCAGAGCAAGATCAACAAGAACATTCATCCTCTTTTACGTAAAGTTTGGTTGAAGACCTTGGGGAGTGACCAAGCACTGCAACCATACACAGACTAAACAGATTTTGTTTGGTTATGGAATACATTACATCTTTGACAAGGTATTTCTGCTGGTGCCATGCTTTGTTGTGACACAAGCTGTAGCTAAGCTGCTGGCGTGCATCTGCAGAATCAGTCTGGGTAAAGGTAGTTCAGGCTTCAGTGTACAGCTAGCAGCAACATTAATGATTAATACAAATTTCTTCCCTGTTAAAAGCAAACCAACCAGTAACGTGGTGGCCAAACTCGCCTGCCTGTAGCAAAGGTCCACCTACCACTGGCTGTGCTCTTCTGGAAGAAGCATGTAGTGGTCTGCCTTGTTCTCCTTCAAATGTTTATTTGGCATCTCTGCAATTGTTAATGTGTTTGGAAATCTGCTGAAATCTGCTCTTTTTTTTTGTTCACTTTCCAGCCATCCCTTTCCCATGAAGCTATTTACCCTTTGCAAAGAAGAGATCAAAAGGTCCAAAGACATCCGGAAGCTTCGCTCCAGCATAGGAGTGTGAGTTGATAAAAGTTTTCTCTGCTCACAGAAAGGGAAGAAAATGTAACAGCCAGGGCTGGTCCATGTGGAATGGAAATGGCAAATGCAGACAAACACCTGCACTAGGAGGTTTGTGCCCTTCTGGGTGGCTGGGGTGAAGGCATGAAGGATCTGATAAAATGTGAGTACTTGCAAAATGTTGTTGATACTCCCAAAGATGCAGTGGGTCACTTGCCCAGTGCTTGTGGAGAGCTTGACTCAGTGCCAGTGCAAAATGGCTGTAATTGATTAGACCTCAGGTGTGAAATAAGAAGAGCTGGAAACATCTGCAAAATTGTCTGGCTGGAGGTAAAACTCCTCAGTTCAGATATCAGAGGTGGCAAAATAGAACTGCACCAGCCAGGACAGACAGTATTGGGTGAGGAGAGGAGGAGAAGGAAGGCAAGGAGTGCAGAGTTGAAGGAAAGGCCATTGGTAGAAGCCTGGCAGAATTATGTAGGTAGCACTGCTAAGCAATGATTTTATTGCCTTACAGTTAATTCCTTTAGTGGTAGCATTTTCAGAGTGCAGGAAAGCCTAAAAGCAAGTGTGGGCTCATGTTCCCAGGTTGTCCTTGTCTCTGACCCGCATCACGTCTCACAGCCTCGCTTTGCTTTTGTCGGCTCACTCGTGGTTCTTGGCTCCCGGACTCTGGTGCCAGTCGGCAGCTTTCAATCCATATTTGTGTTGGCACAGATGTGTGGCATCCCGGGAACTTGCCAGGGGTTCTGTCCCTTCCCTCTGTTTGCTTTCTCACAGCACTTAAAACTGAGATTTCCTGGGGGCAGTGACACTTCCTCTCCCACCCTTTTTTGTGATACACCTCTTCAATCTGACCCTCAAAGCACACTCCTGCAGTTACAGCACAGGCTTTGGTGGTTCCTTTTGTTTTCTAGGTTTTGTGGCCTGATTCAGTTTGAAGGAGACATGAGAGAGAAAGTTCTGTTTCAGTTGTTCCTCCTCCTTTGCCATCCCTTTCCTGTAGTAAGTATTGAAGACATTGCACGGTAGCAAATGTAGTATTTAAGGTACAAGGGAAAAATAAGGTGCCGAGCCTTGCAGCAGTGTTCTTTTGTCAGGTATTAATGTACAGAGTAGGTTTTGGTTCTCATGGGTCTGGTGCCTGCCATGCTGCTGCCTGAAACAGGCAACTGGATACTTGCAGCATACCTGGCTGCTCCATATACTGCTCCTCCACCTTCTGTCCAAATGAGGTGCTTAAGTCGTTTTTCACACAGCCCCCAGCAGATCTGTTCAGCAGTTAGTGCTTGAAGGCCCCAGCTGGATAAATCACTGTTTATGACGCTCTCAACAGTAACAGCACAGTAGTAGTTCTGATTCAAGAACAAGTATTTGTTCTTGTTTTCAGGTGTGACAGAAGCCTGTGCAATGTGTCAGGTGTTCACCTTTTTTCATGTAACTTCCTGAGGCAAGACACAAAGCCTGAGTTACTACTCTAGATGCTGTAATGTTATCATAATCCTTTGAAAGTTTTGTTGATTTCAGTTTTCAGAGAGGGGCTGTGTTCACAGTACAGAGCTGGGAGCCTTGACTTAGAGCGGTGACAGCCAAACATGGACCACAGCTGTGTGCTGTGGTGGTCAGTGCAAGGCTTTCACCTTGGAACCCTGCAGCTAAGTGAGGAAACAGCCCCTGAGCTGCAGCTATGGTCAGGGCTGCAGGAGAAACAAAGCAAAGGCACACAAAAAGCATGCAATACCCATGAGGTCTTGAAGTGGTTTGAGGACGCACTGAACAGCTGGTGTCTGGCCAGTGCAGACCAGCATTCGTCACTCTAACATTGATTAATTTTGCCAATTACTTCTTGGGAAGGTTCAAATTGTAAGGTGGTGCTCAGCAAAGGTCAGGTTTTTCAGTCCAGCTGTCCCCACGTTGTCTGGACTTGCTACATGAGCCATCTTTTGTAGGAAGGGCACAGTGTAAGAACCCAAGAGAGATCATTTCAATTTCATGGGGTTTTGGGATTTTACATCATAAGAGTTTTGTTTTTTACAAATGGGTCGATTGGATTTGGCACTTGTATTCCAGAAGTACTCCTACAATTTCTTTGCCTTCCTTTGCTTATCACCAGGCTTTCCTGGAATAAAAACCCAAGCAAGCAGAGTTTGGTTTTGTTGAAGTTTTGCCACCATTCATTCACTGCTTTCCTCTGCAGGGTCCTTCAGAAAGCAGCCTTTCCCTCTAGCTCACTCCAGCATCTCTGGGAAAATACCTACAAATTAACTGCTTCTGGGAACTGGAGTGCAAAAGCTGACATTGCTCCCATCATCATCCACTTCCCACCAGTCTTTCCCACTCTTGCAATCTCGAGATCTCCCCAGGAGATGTGTTTTGTGAGCCCACAGCCACCAAAGTTAGAGCCAGATTTTGGCTCAGTAACTTGATGTCCAGAAATGCTGCAGTCTGGCCAGTCTCAGATATTTGAATTCAGTCCCTGTGAGGGACAGAGCAGTGGCTGCCTTACTCTGGCACATTGCAAGAGCTGAGTGCAAGCACACTGACAGCATGGCCACAGCCTGTCAAGGAGTAGTATGAATTTCCTTGAGGTGCAGAAATTCAGCCCCTCCTTGCTGCAGATCAATGTCAGAGGCATGTCAGGACAGTGCAGAAAGTGACTGTCAACATGAGGAAGCAGTGAGGGCACTGGGCAGTTCCACTGCAGGCTCCTGCATACTTTACTGAAGCTTCCTCTGCTCTTGCCCACAGGTCCGGAAAACCACAGCCAGTCAAGTTTATGAAATGCTGATAACCTACAGTGACATCACTGATCCTGCCATCATAGATGAGGTCATGGCCATCCTCAGTGATACCAACTGGTAAGTGACTTTGCTGCCAGATAGTGACAAGAGCTGAAGTAATGTCTGTACCTTTGGATTTAAGAAAAAGTCGATGCCTTTGAAAGCTGATGGCAAAGGAAGCCATAAGAAGTGATGCCCTGGTTTCAGCTGGTTTCTTCTGAAGAACTCTTTCCTGTGCTGTCCCTCTGGAAGTGGGATATATAAAGTCACCCTTAGATCAAGTAAAATATCCATAGTTTGCTAATGTAAAAAGGGAGGAGATCTTGGAAGTTCTCCATGAAGCAGAGAGTGACTGAGCTGTGCTAACAGTCAAACTTCAATTGCATAGACAGTTTCTTGGCATTGATGAGCCCTGGCAGGATTTGGGGAAAGGAAGGATCTCTGCAAGCTGGGAAACAACAGAATTAGCAGAACAGCTCAAATCTCCCATGAAATGTAATTACTCAAAATGCTGCAAATGTTGTGTTCAAGCAAATATTTTGCATTGGAACAGTTTAGCTGTTTCCCAACACATAGTTGCATGGGTTATGTTTAATTCAACTCGTGTAGTCCCTACTGTTACCTGCAACATCAGCTGCTTCCAAGGGCAGGGAACGAGGCTCCTGTTCTTTAGGAGCAGGAGTCATCAAAGCAGAAAAGTCTCTTTCAGGAGCAGGAGTCATCAAAGCAGAAAAGTCTCTTTCAGGAGCACAAGGGTTCAGTCTTCATCTTTGATGTGACAGGAGGAGGGAATACTCACCATAATTTCAGCACTGTTTTTATCCCCTTCCTCCAAATTTCAGCCTTGTACATAAGTCACCTGGAAAAGTTTATGAACAACTACGTGCCTCAGGGTCTTGAGGAAACAGAGTTCTGAGGTATTCACTTACTAGTTTTGCTGCCACCTTGGATGTTTTTTCTTGTTACAAGTGATGCTCCTGGGCTAATCCAACACTGCCTCAGAGAGTACCCAAAGTTAATGCATGAGAATAGACAGGATATAAAAAAATACTTTACTGTAATAACTAAAGAAAGTAACATTTCCTGGAAATAAAATTAACCCAGATATGTTCAGAGAACAAATGTACCTTGGGGTTATAGTTTACATATTTTCAGACTGTATCCTCACATACCAGAACTTCTATTTAGTTTCTAGTTTATTTCTGTGCTTGAGCTTAAATAACTTGATATTTGGGAAAAGAAGCCCAAGTTTGCCATTGTGAGGGGTGGCTGCTACTGGCTTTATGAATTTTCCAGTACAAAAACAGAGTGACAGGCTGAGATTGGAAGAATTGGTTATCAACGCTTCCGCCTGGCTAACTGCATTTGCATGCTTAGTGCTGTGTTCAGTGTGACTCAGGCCTGGCTTATGAAATGGAACTGAAGAACAGGCTTGCTCAGAGGTTACATAAAGAATGTTAGCAGAAACAATTGAGGAGGATTACATTACTGCTGTCACCAAGGGATGTTTACAATACCGAAATCAGGAGTGGTGCACACCAAACAGCTCCAGAAGCAGCAGACACAGCAGCTATTGTCATCAGTGGGTTACTAAAGGAGAGCAAAAAGCTTCCTAAAAGACCCTTCAGAAAGCCACGTACTCAGTTTAAGTATTTACTGGTGTGTTTAAGGTGTGACTGGCTGGCTAGTCTGTCTCACTGTAGGGCTTGCTCTCAGTTCCCCCTTTGCAGGATGCCCACTACACTAAGGTTAAGAATGAAATGCCAGTTTACTTAAACCCTAACTGCGTTACCTTGGTAGATTTGAACTGTTTACAGAAGAAGAGATTTCAAGTCATTGCTGAGTGCCAGGGAGAGCTGCTTGTTGTCCTCAGTGCTAAAACCAGCACAGGCAATTTCAAATTACAAAAAGCATTGCCATCAGGAAGCCAAATGAAGATTAAGGTTTGGGGCAGATGATAATTACTGGCACACTTCTATTTGTTCTGTGTTGGAACAGCAGAGTTTAATCATACAATTGTGTAATTCAGAGTTTTAATTATTGTGTAAATAATTATTTTTGTTAAGTTACAGGAAGGTTTCATCTCCTGACTATGACAAATTGTCCAAGGTGTCAAAAAAAGAGAGAAGCAGTTCAGGTTGTTTTTAACTTTGCTCTTTATGCTGCTTCTCTGTAGCTTTGGACTCCTGCTGTGCCAAAAATTCCAGTTCTAACAGTTCATTTACAGTTTTTACACAAGGAAAGCAAAATAACTGTCCTGAGTTAGTGAGCAGTACTGGTAGCCCCACCACATTCCAGGCAGAGGGGTGGGTTTTTTATGACAAGGACAAGAATGCTGCTTGTATGGATTTTTGGCACTGACACTTTGTGAGGAAATTATCTGATGGACATGCTGCTATTTCAGAAATGTTTAAAATGACTCCCAAGGGTTAAGTTTGGATTTTCTATGTGAGGAGAATGTTTCTTTAGATGTAGAATGTTCTTCAAATCCAGTGATGTGGAAATTATTGATATGAAGTTTTCTGAAGTGAAAAGGAGCTAAGCTGTACCTTTACAGAAAAAAAATTCATGCACTGCTAGTCAAAAGGATTGTGCAGAAGTGTCATTTCTGTGAGAATCCAACATCCCAGAGCAAACAGCTTTGGGCAGGTTACTGGTAGCTGTGCCCTCTGGACGAGCTGCTGTGCATTTGTGCTTCATCTGGCTCAAAATGGTACAGAAGTTCTTAAAATGCAACAGGATAAAAACTGCTGCAGTCTGTAATGTGCATGAGATGGTGCTGGGATAATGACTTGGACAGCAGATGAAGTGTGGAGGTAGCCAGCTCAAACTAAGCAAAGCTGCTTCCTCTCGCAGGGAAGCTGAGCTGCCGGTGGTGCGAGAGAAGCGCAACTGTCTCTGTGACCTCATGAAAGTGCCCAGACCACAGCTAGTGTCTAAGGTAAGGTTTGGAAACGTGCTCCTGAAACCTCCTAATAATCAACTGTTCACCAAACTCACTTCTGTACAGCAGATGCAGTCTTGCAGTGGTTCATGAATGTGCCAGTGTCCCCACAGCTTACCACAGACTATATGGGACTGCTGAAGACTCCTGTCTTAAGTCCTTCCAGTCTGGTTTCTTGACACCATTCAGACTTGGAGCATACCATCTTGCTCAGGCAAGATGCAGAAATGAAATAACAGGGTACAGGTGTTTCAGAAGCTGTTCATCTGCCCTTCCTGGGGAAAGAAAAAAGGGTAAAAACTTCTCAGTCTATTTACAGCAGCAAATTTTTCATTCTTCATTCACCACAGAATGCCTGCCAGGGAAAATGGAAGCTAAAAGATGCTAATGTGTAAGCAGACAGACCACACAAAGATCCAACTTCAGCATAATGCAGATAGTTTGGAGCTGCCCATCTGCTCACAAGTTCACCAGTACAGATTTTTGTGTTTTGGTAACCATTTCTCACAGGTTCCTTTCCTCTCTGTCCGAAGCTGAGGGGGCTGAATTGTTCCTGCTCTAGAGAACATGTGTTCACTTGGCAATTCACAAAGCCAAACCCCCACAGTGGTATTTCAGGTGGAATTGCTACAAAGAGTGGTGCCATGTGAGGTGTGGAAGTTGTGTGCTGAATTTGGACCTTCACCTTTTCCTCCACTTTCAACATAAGCAAATAGTATCACTTCTAGCAGAAGGTTAAGCCTGTGCCTGCCCTGAGAACTGTTGGAGTTCACTCTGAGAGTGATACTCACTGAATGTGAAGGACTGCACAGCTGTCCAGGTGTTCCTACTTAGCAGCCAGTCTGTACTCACATGAGTGCACAACACTCTGCTGCTCTTCAAGAGCTCACAGATCCTGAGAACAGAGGAAGCCAAGCACAACAGTATGAAAAGATGAATGAAGTTAATTCCATACAAAATCAACACTTATCCTTCCTTTAAAACTTGGGCAAATAAAATTTGCTACAGGGTAGTTAACAATTAAGTTGTTCAAAAGGACTGTAAATATTACAGCTCTCCATTTACTTCACTTAATTGGGATACTATAAAGCTCCCTGACCTCTTGTTCTCTCTCCTTGTAGAGCTCAGCATGAGGAGGTTGTAGGCTCTGGTTGCTGTTTTGCAAGCTGAAGCTCTTGGTTCAGGTGCCACTGGGACGTGCAGAGCCTGCACTGCGTCATCCCAACGAGCCAGATCCCCAGCACGAGCCGTCCAGCGCTTCTGAGGAGGAGGAGCAGAGCTTGCGTCTGAGGCTTTGTGCAGGTACACCACGGGAAGGCCACACAGATTCAGCATGCTTTCAGTTTGTAACCCCATTATCTGTAGCCACAAGATGGCAGGTTCTCTGCGTCCTTCTATCACCCCTGACCTGGGTGGTTTTGATGTCAGTGATTTATACCTCTGCCATTCGCCCTCTGCTTGCATTAAACCTGACCTGCTGCATCCATCTCCTAAAAGAATTGTTTTTCAGAGGCAAGAAGGGCAGCATTTAGTGACAATAAAATCTTCCTGAACACAAAGAAACTCTGTGGGTAAGTTTCTCATTCTTATATCCCAGCTGAACCAAAAAATCCAGCTTTCACTTCAGCTGTAGTCAAAGCCTCATGTAGAGCTCTTTATAGAACTAATTCAAGCAGATGCTTTTTGTGGTAAGCTAGCTTTCAGGGACTGAAGCTTGTTTTCCCCTCCCCCAGAAGAAGAGAGGTGAATCAATATTTCATGCAGCTGCTCAGAACTGAGACCGTTTCTCATTGACCTTCAAATGAAATGGCTGTAACAGCTCTTTTTAATAAACCCAATGTGGTGGAGAGGACAAATGGCACAGGCAACATGATAATCTAATTACACTCTATTACTCCATGGTATCCCAAACCAGCACAGTGGCTCACTCTGTGTGCAGTGATACATGAACAGACATAGAGACAGATACCTATCAAAAGGTGAAAGGAAGGAAAAATTGGGGGAGAGGAGTGTCTCTCCCCAACTGCCTCTCTGTGAGGTACATGCCATGAGCTGCAGCAATCTGCTGTATCTCCAAACCTACAACCTGCCTCAGAGATTCTTTTGCTGTTTTAAGAAGGTAACTGTAAATTACGTTATTCAGTATGTCTTAGATACAGCTGCACCCTGGCCTGGCTGACAAAATTCAGCCTGCATCAGTGTTCTTCACTAACTCTAAACCAAACAGAGCTCAGCTACCATACTGTGCAGATGCACATACCTCAGGGGCTGCTTCCAGGCATGACTGCAGAAGACACTCCCCTGTCCCAAGGCCCCCACAATGTTCCACTGTCAGTACCATGGAAGCTTCTAGTACATTCCTGAACCGTCCTGGTTTTGTGGAGCTGCACCTCCTGCACCCTGCCACTAGACAGATAGGAGTTGTGTGGCAAAGCCTGGTCATTCCAAAAGACCTGAGATGGTCCTGTGAAGACTGTGAGCAGCTGTGCATGTGATCATCTGGCTGCCAGATGTTCCAGACAGGACTGCACTTCTCACACGGCCCTGAATCAGAGACTGTCACTGCCCACTCTCTGGCCTGCCCAGAGCTTTACCTCTGCCTGGATCAGCTGCTGCTCCTGGAAGCAGGAATGAAGCAGTGGCAGGGAATAGCTGAGGGCCCCAGGCAGTGTTTAACAGAAACCTCTCTTTACACTTTCAGTGCTCACAGGCTTTCCTGGTGCATTTTTAAGGCTTCCCTATGGTAACAGTCCTCTTGTGATCTCATGGTCTGGGTTTGATGGTTATTTAAATGAGAAATACAATTTAACAACCCAACTGGGTTTGGTAAACAGTGAAATGAGCAAATAGCACTGTCTGTGGTGTGAGTAGGGCCTCCTTTAGAAAGGGGTCACTCTGCACAAAGACTAGTTTAGTGAAGCACAACTTACTAATGAATTGTAAGCCCCCAAACACTTTGTTCTTCCTGTGCACAGATGCACAGAGGATAATACAGTTTCAGTATCACTGCCTTACCTTGGCTTTAGTTGAAGTGGTAATAATCAATCCCTTCCTTCAAGTTCAGCATGCTCAGGTTTGTTTCAAATGCTCCACCTGTCAAATCCTGTGAGAGAAGAAACCCAAGAATTTGATCAGCTGGCCAAACTCATTTCAGACTCTAACAGGCATTGGGTAATTTGGTTGGTTTTAGACCACAGAAGAAAGTCCTATTTGTAGAACTAAAGATCAATAAACCAAGGGTCAGAAATGGTTTCCATTCAAAAATTTGGTGTGTTTTGAAAAATCAGTGTTGAAATTAATGGGAGAGGGGATGTTGGATCACTCCTCCTACTGAGCTATAGCACACCAGGGCTACAGTAAGTGAAGTGCAGCTCACAGCCAGCTGTTGGCACAGGCTGCTTCCTCATGCAGGCATGTTCCAGACTGCACCAAAAGTTAGACAAAATTGTGATTTTTTTTTTCTACATGATGAACAACGATTAACTTGGCTGATGAAACAAACCTTTCATCAAGCAGATGACATCTTCTGCATAGCTAAAGGTGTTTCCTTTTGAGCCCCAGTCAATGTTACCTTCATAGGAACTTGGTAGGTGTGCTCCATGGAGGCCATTACGTCATTAAGAAAACAGCAGCTTCAGCATTTCTGCACATTTCTGCTTTGGTCTTCCTGGAGTCCTTAATTCTACTGATCTTCAGGGATGTCATCAACTAAAATAATGACTTAAACTTGACAGTACTACAGGAGGTAGGTAGAGATGAGCAGTGTTCTTGTGGCTGGCCCACAGCAGCAACATCAAAGGTTTAAAACTGCACAACAGAGCTGCAAGTGTTCAGGAGAGGAAGTTACAGAACCGGAGTCCAGCTGAAGCTGTGGAATTCATGGAGGTGGAACACCGGGCTTTGGCTAGAACAACTGGCTTCAAACAATTGCTCTGGGATCTCTAATGAACCTGAGTTCAGTAACTAAGCTTTGTGTCCCACATGGAGGGCTGCACATCCAGCTTCCCAGCTCGCCTTGGATCCATCAGCAGAACTGCTTGTAAACTGCTCACAGTGTTTAGGTGTTGCTTGGAAGCCCTCCAGTCAAGGAACACTGCCATCTCAATCAGCAGGGAGCAGAACAGCAAAACAAGCTGACCTGCCTCCTTGCATTGTTCCTGCTGGAATTAAATAGGAAAGGAAGGACTGCAGAAGTGCATTTCAGACTCTGCCCAAACCTGTGCCCGGTGCCTCAGGATCAGATCAATGCCCCTTCTGCTCTCTAGTTCTCACCTGCCTGCCCTGTTCTTCTGTTTGCACCAGCAGTGCCAACAAAGACAATGTCATCGGATCCAGAACTTCTACAAAGTACAACCAGCCATAAAATTCTTAATTGAGCTCTGATGTTTACTGACCATGAAAAAACAGCAATAGCTAAAGAATAATTTGGAGAAGGGCAGGGAGGGGCCCATGGCAGCTCTTTGACAAGGGTCCCACTTACCTGAGGGAACCAATTTCTTATCAGAGCAATAAAGCCCTAACTGTGAAAGATGTTTTTTTTACCTCTTGAACTCAAGAACACTTGATGGAATTCAGTGCTTTCAAGGACTGGGTCTGGTTTTGAAATTCAGTTAAGATCCCAGACTGTCACTTGTCCATCTGCACAATGCACCTCTCACAGCAGCAGGGAATTCTGCTCAGAAATGCATGCCCTGATTACAACCTTTAGCCTCTGCTAATGATTTCATCAACTCAAGATTTCACAAGTTAGGACACAAGGTCTGAAGCAGTTCTGTTTACCTTGCTGAAAAATCGACCTCTCTTAAAGAAGCATTAAAAACCTTTTTTTTTATATATAATATAAAAAGAGCCCAGCTGTTAAGTGAGAGAGTTAAAACCAAATCTTTCATTCCCAGAGCGTGATACCAAGGTAAGAGAACACGGCAGGCATTTACAGTACTGACTTAAGAGTAAATTTACTGACAACTTTGTACAATCAAACCAGTTTAATCACCAAGACAGAAAACTAAAAACCCCTTTCATTTAAAGTGCTTGGCAGCCCTGCCAAAGCAGGGCACAATGCATCATTCCTAAGCGTTTTGCTTTTGCTTCCAAGCAAGAGAAAATGCACAGAGCAGACCCTCAGGTGAAGTGGTGCTGCTGGCTGCTGTTAAAGCTGAGGTAAAGCCATAGTTTTATTCTCTCCAACAATCAAACACAAAGAGAGCAGAATTTCAGCCACAGCCCTTTGTGAAGCCCTTTTAGAATGATTTTATACTTTAACAAAAGCAACACCAGTGAAGGAAGAATGGCCTGAGAAAATATACAAGCAAACACTGTTCCAAGCCCATGGCCAGCAAAGTCATTTCTTGCAAACAACCCACTTGATAAACATCTCTGATCTTCAAATTATCCTCTAAGAGCTCCATGTGAACATGCAGGTTTTGTCTGTATCAAAACTAAAAATCATCTCCTACCATGAACAGTAAGAGAAAATTAAGGCCCCAGGATACTTTCTTCTTCAGAAGGAAAGTTGATAAACTGTTGGTAAATAATCTATCTGAATTCAGAAGCCTGGGATGTCAATTTGTCAGTGACAGTGACTTCTAAGAAGTTAGCCAAGAGGACCTGCAGCTAACTGCCTGAGGAAGCTTCCAACAGTTCCAGGTAAGATGGAGCTAGGTTGTAGCTGCTGCACATGCAGCTGTCCACACGTTCTCTGGGGCTTTTGTATGTTTGCTCACTGTACAACCTGACATGGAGCTGGGTGAAACTTCTTGTCCTAAATAGCTTGAAAATACAGGTCACTGTAACCTGAATTCAGGAGTTTTGTTCTCCTCTCCCCCATTATGCACAGGGACAGCAGCCTCTGCAGAGAATTTTGTGTCTCAAATGTATTAGTTGCCTGGGACTGCAACTTGTAACAGCAACAGCTCTTGCACAGTTTCATTTGCTACATCTGGGTGAATGGCACCAGAGCGGAAGCAATAACTAGAGCAAGAAAAGACACTTCAAGGCTGTTACAGTATTTTATGTACCTATCTCCTTCCCCTACTTTGTCCACTGATCCCTTTTTGAAAAATCACACTGGAAGAAGAAACGTAGGAAAGGTGACTAAAGAAGAGCAAGTGGAAAGGTGTGAGTTTAGCTGTCCCTTTCAGATCTGGGCTGCACAGAAAGCAAGGCAAACAACTTTGAAATGCAGCAAAGCCTTACTCATCGTACTTGGCCTGCACAGCATCACACAGGTGAATGGAAAAGTTCAGCATTCTGCCCCTCTCAATCCATTCTGAAACCATTTCCTTCAGTGGTCAGGTCTAGAAGCTTGAAAGCTGCTGCAGACAAAACACCTGACTACATCAAACCACAGACCTTCATCAGCTTGCTTTGTTTTGGTAGAAGACAACTTGCCATGATAAAACTGTACTGAAAACTGTGACTATTGCAATCCACCCACAACCTTGTGAGCAGTAGGAGTGGGATTTCGTGGCTTTTGTCAGCCTCCACAAAGACTTCTACCAGTGATGAAATACAAGCAGTAGGAAAGCAGCTGAAAGAGGCTGTTGAACACTGTTCCTTAACATCATCTGTGAAACCCTGTGGTGGAAGAAAGGAGAGTCCTGCAAACCTGGTTCTGAAGTGGGACTCAGCACTGCTGCTTGCTCCTGAGACCCTCCTATTCCTTTTTCTGTCTGCTGGGTTTTACACTTCCTGCACTTTGGTGCAGATGTATTTATGGGGTTTATTTCTTTCTTAGGTTGTCTGTGGTTTCTCAGGTGATAACAGTGTTAGACACTGCTAACAGAAAAGTTTGGTTTAAGTTCTTTACAATAATTTGTTTTTCTAAGAACCTGATTCTCTGTCTTTGTAACATTAAAATAGTAATATGGTGTAAGGACAGGCGTGTGGTGGGGTTCAGAGTATTGACAGGTATCAGTGTGGTTACAGTCTCCAGAAAGGTCAGCTCCATTAGGGCCACCACTGTGTTGTTAGCAGGTTTATCAGCAGCATTGCTCCTGTCTCTGGCCCCTCGTTTTTCCCAGTGTGTAGAACTGCTGAACTCCACCCACACTGGTATTTACCTCTGCACTAGGCTGTTTCCACCATTGACTCCTAGAACTCCAACTTCTACAGTAGCCAAATCAATCATGGAATGAGAGGGCACTGGAGTTTCTGGAGGTTAGGCTCCATACAGGTGGCCATTGGCTTCCTTAACTTCTCTAAAAGGTGAGCAGCCTCAAAGACAGATTTTAGAAGCAACTTTGCAAACTCTGAAACTGTCTGCAGTAGGTCAAACTGTATTTCCAAAGGGCATACTGTGCAATACTGAACTGATACCACAGCCTGGAGTGCTCTGTAGTCAGCAAGCAGAAAAAGCTCAGTGGCCATGACTGGAAAAACACTGAGAGCACAACTAAAGCACAGAGCAGAGTCTTCAGACACGATGTTGTATAATAGTCTCATTGTAAGGGTTTCCACAAACTAAATGTGCTTTACAACAGGTTGCACAGATGTTTTGTCTAGGGACTTCCACCCACCATTATATGTAGTAAGAAAAATTCAATTAGTTGTACTATTACCAACTTATCCAAGAGTTATCAACCAACAGTACATGATAATGCCCTAAGGTGCTTTCAGTCTGGCTTTACAACTCAGTTATGATCTCAGAGTCGATTGTAAAGTTGGGAGTGATAACTTAAAAGCAGACTGTAGCAGATGAGGTTCAGCTAATCAAAATGAACAGACCCCTAGAACAGCATTAGAATGTTGATTTCTACATAGAGCTACAGATTTGCATTACTACTACAGAGTTTCTTTAACAAGTGTTTGCAGCTAGAATGCATTTTGCTTTAAAACTTCTGTGTTGGCAAATGCCCTGTGCTTTGCATTTCTAAATATAACAGCAAAATAACTGCTGGTTACCATCTTCTAGTGATGCTCTTTGGTCAATTAAAGCAGATGAAATAAGAAAGTTACCATGGTCAGGTACAGAAGAGGCTTCAGATCCAGCAGTGCCAATCAAAAAGGTTTTTAAGGCAAAGCCTTTGCTATACATAGGACTGCAACATATTAAGACTACACCAGGCCAGGTAGCCAACTGTCTATGCTCACTTGGGCCTATCTGTGCTTATTTGTGTTGGGCGAGAAAGTGAAACAGAGCCAAGCTCCTTTGCAGAAGCCATACCTTTTAATATTCTTAATGCTGCTTTACTTAGTGTTTTAAATCCCTGACATACTCTGCACAACCAGTTTGATAAGCAATGCCATTCAAATCCTGATTAGCACATAGAGCTAAGTTCGAGGTGGCACTCACCAGCTTCACGCAGATGATGAAGGGTGGAGTTGCATCTCTGAAGTGACATACAGGAATCTTGGGTTTTGGTCTCTCCTGCAAGAAAAAGCAGCAGCCTTCAGCAGAGAGGCACACAGTGTTACCCATTAGCTTAGTTTTAGGAGCTGCTAAGAGGAGACAAAATTATTCTCAGACCTTATGCTAATGGCCCAGCTGGTCACATGCTCATTACTTTGCCAGCAGACTCAAGCACCCCCTGTGCTCTTGCCATAACCTGTCAGCAGAGCTGTGTTTCTTTGAATTAAGTCACATGTTACACCAGACCTCAACTAAGAGCTTTCTACTGTTGAAAGGAGGTGGTCTCGCTTCTCTCCTTCACTGCTTCCCCTTCTCACCTCTAAGCTAAAGCTCTTTCCAAAACCACTCCCTCTCTGATCTGACTGCAGGTTATGCTGCTTTAATAGCCTACCCCATCTCCCTTTCTTCAGAAGATTACTTTTCTGGCACCTTATCGAGCTGCATCAGCTACTGTGCTATCAGAGAGGCACAGTAGCATACAAAAAGGAGAACCTTTCTGTCTGAGTGGGGGCTGTTACACAGCACATGCCCAAATGGGATCCAAGATGCAGAAGTTTCTAAGCATTCTCAACAGGTTACAGCACAATCTTCTTTAGACTGGTGTGAGAAGATGAGTCTGTCTTAGGAAGGTAAGTGCCCTGGATCTGTAACAATTAGCTGCCAGTATTGCTGCACTGGTAGGTAGCGAGTCCTCAGTATTCCAGGGCAAAATCCTGAACTCAAATTACTTTCATGCAGCCAAAGGGACTCATTAGCTCCCCAGTGCAGAATCTTGACTTGACAGTTACTCTAGTCTAACCACAAGTCCTACCTGACATGCCTCTCCTCTCCCTCTACCCCTTTTTTGAGTCCTGCTTCCATCAGATCTGAGGATCACACAGCCCCAGAGTAATTTGATTCACAAGATAACTTGCTGCAAAACTTTCTTTTTGAGGGTTTCCTTTCTGCCAGATCAGCTAACTGAACCAGGCCATCCTTTAGCCACAAGATTGCTAGACCCATGATAAAGCAGTGGGGGTGTGTGGCTGAGGTCAGACCACCCCTGCAGCGACAGGCAAAGCTGCAAGGCTGCACTCTCAGGATGGTGCTCACAGGATCTGATCCAATGCCCAGTGAAACTGAGAACTGCCTTTTCACCAACTGTTGTAGAAACTAAATCTGGACAAAATCTTACTCCAGCTTGAGCCAACTGCTATCATGAACTTAATAATGCCACAGGGCAACATTTTTGTCCTATATTGTTTGTTTACTGCCATGCTTCTTTGTCTAGGAATAAATTGTTGCTGCCTGCAATTTTGGTTCCTCCAAAGGAACCTATCATTTATTCAGGTACAGTAAACTATAATATACATATAGGTTACAATTAATCACAGCAGCTTTCACAGATATTTGGCCAAAAGCTACTCCCACTTAAAACAAAAATATTGTCAGTGAAAGCTGCATTCTCTCCTATCATCAGAATCCATTTTTGTCTCTCTAAACTGCCTCCAGGGAGTCATTCCAGTATCAGTGCCCAGCTATCCAGTCTTCTGTCACAGCCTCCTCACCAAAATGCATTGCCATCCAGTATTTAAAACCAGGGATGTGAGCTTTCATCACATTTCCCAGACACTTGCAGATCACAGTTCAGAATGCAAGAGCACTCACAGCTCACCTCAGATTCTTCATACGTGTAGAATCCTTTCATTATTTTCTTCTCATCAACATCACAAAATGCAGTCACCTGGCAAAACAGAAGCAGACCATTTCAGTGCCACTCTTAGCTGCTTTGTATTTCACCTGGAGCGTATCTATGCGTGTAATGCTGCAGGCATGAGAATGAACACAAGGATAGGACAAAGCACCCAAGTCCTTCTATAGAGAATCTTCAGAATCTTAGATTGGCAAATTCTGCAGCTGTGTATGAGCACCTTTTGGTTTCAGGAACACGAGAAGAGATGATCAAAGCTATTGGCTGTGTAAGAGAAAACATCCATGACATCATCAACCTCATCCTGCAGCAATAAACTAAAACCAGAGACCAGACTCATTTCAGCACTTCAAAACACCTAATATTAAAGGATACAAACCTTCCTCTTTCTGCCCACCCCAAGCATAACATCTACCACCAGATACCTCAGTAGAGCTCTGCTGCACTCTTGCTTTGGCTGCTCTGGTAACGCTGCTCTCAATTCTAGGCCAAAATACACTAAGTTTGGGAATTTCTGTTCTGGACTTCTTTCAACTGACAAGTTCAGCAGATTTGGTGTTTAAACACATGCAATTCTTAATTCATTTGGGTTTCCCTGCTGTAGTTATGGAAGCATGATTTGCAGCCCTCGTTGCCAAGTACTTCAGATGGATTTTTATTTGCATTCCTCATAAATATGCAGGCAGGATAAATGTCTGCGATCCAAAATACACAGTGGCCTCATTTTTGAGGCATTAGGTTGCCAGTAACATTTTGGAAGACTTTTTACAATAAACATAGCTGTGTTTTCCTGACTTCCATTGGATCTATTCATTTTATCTACACAGAACTCTTACGCTGAAGCAGAACAGTTGAGATAGTTAAGGTCGTGGAGGAATCAATTGTTCTGGTGAAAGCTGGATAGCAGTTTTCCTATCTCTTTTAATTGTTGCATTAAAAATTGATTACCAACACTTACTGCTGAGAAAATTTGAAAAGCCAAACAGCTGTTTATTAATTTATGAAGTTGGGGAAGGCTGCAAAAGGCTGGCTTGCTTTCTGTGCCTACAGATCTCTCTCGCACATTTTCCTCCTGTGATTATGGATAGTTTTACCTAAAGTGACCTCACTGTGCACACTGACACAGGAGCACTGGTGACATAACGCTGAACTTTTGCATTCTTTATTGTCATGTAACTCCCCACTCAGTGCCACATTACAGCCCGAGGGCAAAGCTGCAGAGGAGCAGAACTGGTTCCATGTGTACTCAGGCAGTGGCCAGCCAGAGGGGTGTTCTCCTGCAACATGAAAGGTGTTTCTCTACACTGAAAAGACTTTGGAGATATTTCCACTGTGCAATGGAACAGGTTTATTAGCCAGATCCTTAAATGCCATAATATCAGTTCTTCCATTAAACATCAGTGGAAAGAGAATCCAAACAAAAACATAAAAGGGACTACAAATATGGCTGAACACCACCACTATACAAAGCCACTGTGGAAAATACTACTCAGGTTGGAGGGTGTGGGCAGGCAGAGTCCTTGGAATCACTTAAAGGCAGACAGTCACACCTGGAAAATAGGTTGCTTGAAAATGGGCACTATAACAGAATATTAAGGAAACAAGTTCTCACTTTGGGAATATATGACTAAAGCAGTAACATTATGTGCCAGCAGATCCAGATGATCCTGGTGCAGGGATTGCACTTAGGACACCTCCCCTAGTTTCAGGCATTAAAATGGAAAGAGAAAGAAAGAAGGGAGATAATGTAGGGCAGTACTAAGAATTAATTAGACAGTGCATGAGTCTTTGCTGCTGTTCATCCCAGTCTGAATCAGCCACAAAGAAGCCACTCCTTCAAGTACAAAGACTAAGAAAAAAACACCCTTTTCTCTTACACACAAGTTAACACACCCTGGGCCTGCTCCCATGACCATGCTTTATTGTGGCTGAAATATCAGATGATGTGGAATGAGCACAGTAAACTGCATCCCAAGACTTCCTCTGCATGTATTTGTATCTGTACATACACACATGTATATCAATACATACATACATATATGAAGGGAAGCAAGTAGAAGCTACTGTGGAAAGAGAAGTTACTTAGCTGTAAACTTTTCAATTGCTTTAACCACCTCTAAAATTCTCCTGTATTCTGCAAACCTCAGTTCCAACATCAGTATTTTGCTATCCTAGAAGCTGTGATCATTAGCAACAGAAACTGAGCAGGATGTCTTCACTGTCAACCCCACAGAGTTCTGGGAATAAATGCAATGTGATACACTGACTTACCTTCCAGTAACTGAAGATACTTCTTCAGCTTTTAATATTGCTACAGATTTTTCAATCCAAAACACCCAAAATTTTGGTGTAAGGTAAAGTGAAATTCTATCTGCACTTGAGTGTCAGTAACTGAGAAGTCAGCTGTAAGATATCACTTTGCTCACCTTCAGCCTGTTCTAATGCAGTTAGTAGAAAGTCCAGACTGGTGCACAGATGGTGTTAGAGAACCAAAGATAATTCTTGTACCACTAGATTGCCCAATAATCATAACACTTCCTCTCATCCTGTGCCATAACTCACACTACCAAGTACAGACATTTCTGCAGACTGCCTTTGCCCTACTAACCCCCCAGCCCCCAAAGGATTGAGTACACAAAACTCCTGCTAGCAGCAGCTGGGGAAAAAAAGAAACAAAACTTGACAGGTAAGTCTCTGACAAATTTCCCTTGGAAGAGGGAAAGGGCTGTAACTTTTTTTCTCAATGGCTTCAGCCAGCTTTGCTCTGATATTTACAGTATTACAAAACAGGTCAGACTTGAATGGGCAATTTTCCTGCCAGACTCTACACCATGTGGGTGGCCAGAACGTTAAGTCAACTGTTTTTCTGACACACACTATTTGTTTTCCAACTCAAGAAAATCTTTGTCTGGAGTCTAAATGCAGGACTTGTGCACAGTTGTTTATGCTATAAGGAGAACTGAAGGCATCAGGCTTACAGGAGTTATTTACTTCATACTGTTAGGATAAACTCAGAGTTACCCATCTCTTTTCCTGTGTTAATGGGTTTCTTTCTTCTTTTGTGGAGGTCATCTCTCCATACGTGAGCTGCCATCTCCCAGGGACAAACCTATGAATTATAAAGCTATAAAGCAGTCTTGGGGTTTTCTCCCCCCTTTCCTTCTAACAAAATGTCTCTTGCAATGCCTGTAACAATATGACAGTGTTGGAGCTCACAAAGTCCTCAGATCAGACTTCAGTTTTAAGATAATATATCAAAGATTAGAGAGTTTTGCTTTGTACATCTCTTGTATGAAAATCTGCACCATTCCTGAGAAAGAGAGACTGCTCCTTCATCTAACACCCTGAAGAGACAGATAGGTATCTGTGATATACAGATTGTAACTGTTGTAAGTCATTTTTGTGACTATGGATTGCAACTTACACAACAGTGGTGTAAGGAAGGAGGAGATAGAGTTCTCTGCCTTGTAAGAAAAAGTTTATATGGCTCAAAAGATATTTGTGCCCAAAAAAACCCCTCTGCTAGGGGAAGAAAAAAAAACAACACTTCTCTGGATAGTTCTTTTTAATAAACTCAGCAGTTGTGTGAGGGGGGACACAGGCTGGGACTATCAGACCTCTCTGCAGTAAAAGGAGATTAATGGGCAGCAGATTAATCCTACTCCAAACAGCCAACCCAGGAAATCAGTAAAAGTGGGTCTGGGGTACAGCTGTAGTTACCTATCTGTGGGAGCTGCAGTGCCATTACACAAGAATTAATAGTTTGCTTCATACTTGACTTGTTTACTGTCTGCCTGGCTACTGCAGAGGATGTTTCCTTACACTTCCCATTCCACTCTTGATTTCCTAATGGAAAAAACGAAGGATTTCATCAGCTTAATAGCATCCTTTTATGGTGAGTGACCTTCACATGATTTTGTTCTTCATTTTCACCTGTAGTCTACTTTAGGTCTGCAACGATCATGTACAGAAAGCAGCAAAATGTATTCACTGACACTTCTCAAGATCTATTCTAGCTGGAAGGACATGAGGCAAATTTTACACAGGAGAGAGAAAAACTTAGTACAGCATGATAGAAAACATGGACAACTACTCTGATACATGGTCACCTGCATATTGTCTCCTCTTCCTCCTCATCACATCAATTGGTCTCATAAAAAATATCTTTGAGGAAGACGATCTGCAAATGCCACAAAATCCACATAAGCAGATCCTCCCTACTGCATTCTCCCCACATCTCACACAGTCCTTCATCCATTCTAAACTTCTAGTGACCCTGTCGATCTTCTATTTATAACTCTTTCATTCAAACTTATATAAAGCCTTAGGAGCATGCTGATATACATCTCTGCAAAAGCTAAAGCACTTTTGGCCACTCATGTCAAAACAAAGTAACCGAATGCATTAAAATGCAACTTTAAATAGAAACAGTTAAATGCCAAGCAGAACAAGGGACAGGCAAAGGCATAAACATCTTCCATTAAGCCACAGGCAGAACCACGCAACTAGCAAAGCAACACTCCCTCACAACCTGAGTGAATCTCAGTATCAGGGGACTGCTTGTATTGCAGCTCCTTAGCATCACAGCCATGACAGAAGCTGTGGGTATCATTACATTCTAAGCATGCACTCCATGACTCCGTTTAAAGACACTGTTCCACTAAAGACAGCAGCATCTTCCCTCTTTGCAAATACACAAAACAAAGTTGCTCAAGAGGATTTTAGCACCAGAATCCAACATCCAATATAAGCTTCTAAGTGTTGTGCAGGCTGAATTTCCTCTATTACAAAATGCAACCCTCTTTATACCTAACAGTGTGGGAACTAGTTGCAAGTCCCTCATTTCTCTGGAGCAGATAACTACATTAGTTCTGCCAGTCACTTCTCAAGTATGCGTGGCTCTGCGCTGACAAAAGGGACACTGCCAAAAGCACATCTTCCTGTGCTGCAGCAGCACAGATTTCCCTGACCTATTTCAACATTAAGTATTTGCTCCAGTACAAAATAAAGCCTCTGTTTTACCCCCTGTCATTTTAGGATGCTTTATATTTGCTGAAACTTTCAAAGGTCATCTCTCCCCTTGTTCTGTACTTTCATGCTGTCACTCTCTTTCCCCCCACAGTCCAGGTGGGTGTAAATCTTCCCCTTTTTTCTGCTCCTTCGCTTTTACATGTCCCCACTTCAGTCTCCTACTGCTATCTGAACACTTTAGTGTAGTCAAAATGCTTCAAAACTTAACTATTTCTTGCTTTTGTGAGTGAGCTGAAGGATCATAGTTGAAGAACATATACAGCGGTGTTGTTCTTAGAAAAAGGTGAAGAGAAACTTTAAATGGTTAATGGGCTAGGAAAAAGTGTGGACAAATTGTTTTAACAAAGCTTTCAAGTTTGCCACTGGCAGACAAGGTTGTCAGAGAGAAACCTCATGGACTGGCTGCCTGCTAGGACTGTTTCCATGCCACTAATTAGCTGATGCTTATTTGATCCTTTCCCCCTCCTTTTCTGCTGGCTCCTTGAGCACTATTTTCAGCAATCGGAAATGACACAAAATGTTAATGCTGAAGTTCTCCTTTTAGCTGAAGTTTGAGGGAGAATAAAAGAGCAGACAAGACAGCAGAGAAACCCTCCAGGCATATGTAGCATCCCAAAAACATTTGGTTTCCATCTTCAGCCACAAATTATAGACCAGACGGATGTGTTTTAAACAAAAAAAGTTCTGTTTGACTTCATTCCTGCAGAAATGCAAATACTGAACCACTGTCAACTGCATGAATCAAGAAGGGAACAGGCAGGAAACAGAATTTCCCTAAGAATACTGAGATCCTGGTAATTAATTCATAAAAAACTTACTTGTTGAATCATTTTTCTCTTGTGTTGCTGTTTAGCACAAATCCTGAGCCTTGGAGTTCTGCCTGAGCTCTTTAGGGACAAAGCATCACTTTAATATTCACTATACAGATGTCTGAAGGTAAAGAGGGAATATTGCTTAGGTGTCCTTTTAACACAGCCATCGTCCAAACTCTGGCTGCTTTCCAAACAGGCTAAAGCAATAATTTGCTCCTAAGTAAGACCATACACAGCTTGCTGCTTCCTGGAATTGCCAAAATTTTGTTTTCTAAGAAATGAAGCTGTTCAGAATGCAACATATTCACAGTTTTCAAACATCCCACAGAACCCTAGTCAGCATGAGAAACACAGCTGCTTTGTTTAGCAGGTTCTAAAAATACTACCACCATTCTTTTCTCTGAAAATGTATTTTCTTATATTCCCTAAACTTGACAGTTCAAACTAATTAATTCCCTTCTTGAAGATTTACTGAGAGTTCAGTTTTTTCATCATTATAAAATAACACAAACTGTATGGAATAGGTTGTGGGGGAAAGGAGGTAGTGGTTACTTTTTTTGTTCCAGGGGTACATGTCCTGAGTTTTCTATAGGTACTTAGTGCCAGCTTAACCCTGCTGTGAATCCCCATTCATAGACTCATAGAATCAACCAGGTTGGAAGAGACCTCCAAGTTCACCCAGTCCAACCTACCACCCAGCCCTATCCAATCAACTAGACCTAGACCATGGCACTAAATGCCTCATCCAGTCTGTTTTTGACCACCTCCAGAGACAGCGACTCCACCACTTCCTTGGGCAGCCCATTCCAATGGCAAATGACTCTGAAGTCAGTCTCAGGACATCTAATGAAATTCTGAATCCAAATAAAAGGATGCAGCAACACTGACATGGAGCACAGGTGACATTTTCAAGAGGCTAAACTGATTTAAAATATAAACCCAACTGAAATTAAGTTTAGACAACTAAATTATGCAGCTTGGGTAAGTTGCACAGCTTATTTTGGCAATTTTAAGTGCATTTCAAAGAGTATTAGACCTTTTAGGATCACACTGTTACACACAACTGGACCTTCAGAGAAGAATATAGTAATTGTATTGATGTACTACATCACATTTTGTCTTCAGAGGCTTTCAGGATTTCCTTTAAAGGTGCCTGTTTCGCATAATTGATGATTTCATAGGCCTCCATTTATTAGACATCACTAGATTCTACTTCTAGATTCAAAATTGTGCTGATCATGATAAGAACTGTAGAGAATCAATAGAACATATGAAAGCTTAAATCTCTTTAAGGTAGTCTTTAGAGGGTGAGACAGGAAAAGTATTTACTGGTTTTTAGGGTTGGAAAGGATGAAGCAGCAACTACTTACAACCTTTGTTCATATGGGATTTTAAAGTCTTTGGCAAGAGTTGAAGATTAGTCAGAAAATACCTGAAGGATGTTTAAGTGTAATGTGGAGTTTAACTAGCTTTCTTTTATGATTATTAACTTAGAATACGATGAAATCTGCTACGAATTACCTACTGAAAAGTTTATTAATTTCTTTTGTGAAACTCCAGCAGCATAATCTTCTGCTCAGCTCTTGGAGAAGCGAGATGTTTTAACTTCCACAGCCTCTTGCCAACTACCTACTGGTTAAAACTGATATATTATTTAAGCTTCAGTTCTGACTGAGGTGGACAGACTTGGGATCTCACATTTTGGAAAAGCTAGGGAGTTACAATGGCAGTCATAATGAGCTCAAATAACTCCATAAATTCAGTACTTCATTTGCTACAGATCATTGAAATTCTATCAGAAATCAGTTCTCTAAAAAGTAGACTCCTACTCTCACACGGGATGATGCAAGTAACTTTCTGAAGCCAGTTATCTTCAGTGACTTTGGAGAAAACCTCTGAATACTCCAGAAAGCATGCCAGACAGTAGGCAAGTTTGATTACTCTGTATAAGGTATTAAGCATCAGTAGTTTTCTGCAGTGCATTTGCAAAATGAGTCACACTTGGCAAGTGCAATTGCAAGCGGCACATAAAACTGGCTCAATGTGTCTGGTGGAGCATCCAGTAATCAGTGGGTTAGTGCTCAATGCAATGTATCAATATCCAACTGAAACTGGAACACATGCAACTGCAACCTTGTCAGAAGCAAAACAGCATCAGAGCCAAAGCAAACGTTAAGCAAAGGTCAGCTGGAATGAACGGCAAGAGCCAGTTAATGAGGACCATGCTGACAGTGCTAGCACACTGAGGAGTGAAGGCTGACCCTACTGCTTTTGGCTCCTTGGCAGAAAAATGGCAAAACCCCACCAACATGATTTTCCCCTTGCCCTGTTTAGTATCTCTGCAGTGACATCTTCAAATCATCATCGTGTTTGCTGAACAGGGTGTGAAACCCTAAATGAGTCACCTATAGAAGTAGTTGGCAAATGCCACCCAAAGCTAGAGAGGTGTTCTACCTTAATATCAATCTCCATTTTGGCTTGGCACAAAAAGGGCAGAAAAGAAAAAGCAAAGCACAAATACCCAGAAAGCCACACAAACAACCCAACACCTAAGATGGTGAGACACAGCTGCAAAACTGAACATCTCAAAACTCTACCAGCCTGGCTGCCGTCTCTTCCCTTGGACCTTATCTTCTCATTCTCTAGTTTTGCAGACAGACAAGTGCAATGGTTGCTGGCGAGTCAGTGGAGTTCAAAGTGCTCTGCAGAATACTAATGACAGAGAAGATTCTCATAAACACCCTGAAGTCATGTGCAAGCTGCACTGCACAACCAAGGTAACTCAATACATTTAATGACAGTTCTGTCCTCTTTGAATGAGTTCACTGATTGCAGGCACACAACCTTTAATCTTCCTTCTTCGTATGGTCTACCCACCACCACGTGATGGCAGTGAAAGAGAGGTGGTGTATGAAGCAGGAAATTCAGGTTCAGTTCTTGTGTTGTATATTTACTGTATGAGTGTCTCCAATTCAGTTATGAGGACACACATTTCTGTTTTTTTATATGTGTGTGGTCTGAGAGCCACAACATTAATCACATTTATGTGTATTTGCCATCTTGTCTTCCCATCCATACTTTTAAGAAAAGAAAACAAATTAGGTAATAAAATCAATGTTTTGTGGCTTTTGATAAGAAACTGCCATTTGACATCAGCCCTAAAGCCTTTATCTAACAAAGTTCTTTTGCACAAGAGAATGCTACAAAAGTAAGGCATTTAAACTCTCAGACAAATCTCTCCTGAAAATCATTTTCAACTGATTGTAAATGGAATTAGAGAGTCATCTACAACAGTTTCTACTCATCTGTTCATCCCACCCCTAGTTTTAAACAATTCAGCTTTTCAAAGGGAGCCACAGCACAGCTGCTCTTCATGATACAAACCAGGCTGATCAGCTCTGATAGGGTTTAGGTCCAGCATCCAATTCAGAATTGGGCAAATATTATACCTGTATGAGTAATTCTCAACAACGCAGTTTAGTATCACATCATCCAAATAAGAGTTCTTCTGCTCACCTTGGGTACCTGGCTACCAGATGGGTAGTTACACAGCAGCAGGCCTTCAGCAATATATAGTCTCACTCAGCGCTATGCTTTGCCACCAGCAAGCAGGGATATAAGTGCATATGTTGCACTACATACACACTGTGCACTCCAAGTATGTCAGTGTAGTATGTAAGCAACGTAGCATTGTCAAAGAAGAACATGTAGAATATTGAGAATTCCATGGCCAGCTTTGTACTTAGTGCTTGGGGACAAAATAACGTACAAGAATTTTGCTGTGTTATGGTAAAAGCAGCAAGGAGGCAGGTGGAAGGGAAGGAAGTGGGTTTGTGCAGGTGTTACTCACCTTTTTCCGATTAGCTGGTGACAAGCTTCTGTAGAGCTTCTTGCCTTGTTTGCCAGCATTCCAAATGGTGAAAGATGTCCAGGAGCTCAGGACTCTATCTTCAAGAAACCTGACTCGGTGATTCCAGATGGTTCCCCTGGAGAGTTAGGAAAAAGGTGGGTTTTGACCCCTAAAGCTTTCAGCATTGCTATGTACCCATGTATGCATATGTGCATACTCACACAGAAACCTGACCAAACTCAGACAGCGTAAGGGAAAAGAAAAAACACACACACACCTGTTTGTGGGTACTGGGGTTACTGGGTATCCTAATCTGCTCCCAAAAGTTTGTTAGCAAACTTTGCTAATACTTTAATGACAGGGATTTGTGTTTTTATTTGTGGTGTTCCTTCATAGCCCTGAATGATGGTTTGAAAAACATGGAGCCCTCATAGCACTAAGACATATAGATTCCTGGTTAGTCCAGAGCCCACTTCATGTCAGTGTGCCATTTCTGAGCACAGCCAAATCCTGCTTAGCACTTCATCATTGATGGTGCCATGGTAACTTGGGAAGAGCTTCACACAAATAAATACCCAAGAACGGCAGCTACTCCATATTACATTTCCATGATGTATCAAGAACTATGGCTGTGCACCAGCACTTCAACTAATGGAGGGGGGAAAAAAAAAGTCTTGATTTGACTGCAAATCTCTTCTAATGCAAGCACAAGCTGCATTCCTGCTGCAAAGCTTTAGCTGCTGCTGGCATCCTTTGACACTCGCCTTTTTCCGTGTTCATTAGAGCACATTATATTCCCAGAAGGAAAGTTAAAGGAAAGAAATATGAAGGTCGAGTATTTTTCCAGGATCAATTTACTGGAAATTTTAGAGCTTCTGTTAGCTTCTGAAAAGGAGGATTATTGCTTTACATGTAAATGAAAAGGTTTTAAAATTGATTTTACTTTGAAATGTGACTTCAGAAAGGCAACACTCTATGACATTCCAGAGGGACTGCAGAATCTGTTCTGTTGCCTTGAGTGACACAGGCAAGTTTTCTTTTCCACTTTAAGAAAGTTAAAGAAAAACCAGGCCACTTTACAAGGCATAAAAAGGATTACCAACCAAATTCTAGTTGTATGGCAAACACTGGAATCTACTCCCAGGCTCACAGAAAATGTTTTTAATTGTCATGGAGATGTCCCAGCATGAGCTGTATCAGTCTCTTCAAGCCAATTGTGCATTTGCTAGCTAGGTAATGGGTGCCTATATCCCACAGAGGTAAAGTTCAAGCGGACCAAATCTCGTTGCTAATCACCCACAAACATTCCAGATGGAAGCAGATTTACTGACCTAATCTATCAATATCATACGTGGGGAAAATATGCAAGAGAACTGCATACAAATATAACAACATTCCTATCCTTTTAAACTCCAGACTGAACCACTTTTCAAATACAAGAATATTGCCAGGCAGCTGCATTTAAGTAGCAATAAATGGCCTATTTAAATGCCTATTTTGAGCTAAGAAAATGAAGCCAACATCCCCAGCACTTGGGATTTTTTGCTTGCATCACAGTTTCAGGCCCTCTGTGGAAATACTCACAGAAGAGAATTTAAAGAATCACCTTCCCGTATTGTGTGTGCCCTTTGTAATGAGAACTTCAAGCTCTATCAAACACTTGCCAGCGCTGAGTTAACCTTGAAGATGTTTTACCAGTGCAAGCCAAGATCAATCAGATAAACAGAGAAGCAAGAAGGGAATTTGTGACTGAGCTTTGGAGTGGCAACCTCAGACAATCTCTGTGGAAATGTGCCCTGCACAAACCATCTCATGCTGGAGCAAAAAGCAGGAGCATCTAAAGAGAGAGTTTCAGTTATGCCCTTCAGGTTTCTGGTTCACCTAATGTGCCACGTTTGTTAACATTTCCAGCACGGATAACTGGGATTCCTGCCTTGAGGGATAAGGGAATGCCATTTTCCCATCCTTTCAGAGCCAGTGCAGGTGCAACAGGCAGAAACTGTAGCAACGTGCAAAGGATGATTAAAGAAAATGCCTGAAACTATCTAGAAGCTGTACAAGCCACTGCCCAGAGATGATTCTCACAGCTATATTCAGATTTTGCATTATTGCATATTCATAGCCACCAGCAAAAACTAGGAGCTATCATCCCAAGTCAAGGCTGACTCTCCTACCTGTGTCAGTAAGGATTAAAGCAAGCTGGTTTGCACTAGTCTTCAGTATCACTGCTTAGCCTGTATGAGGTTAACAAGATTTTCCTCAGCCAGAAGGTGTGATACAAATTCATCTGATTGTAGAAGTTTGTTACCATGCACCAGTACTCCTTGACCCAGATCCTTGGAGAATGTGGTTTTCCCCACTTCTTTCAGTTTCTTTTCATTACTTTACAAAATAGATGCTGGAAGTATACATTCTTCTACTTGGAAAACCATTCTCAAGGCTTACAGAATTTTCCTAAGATCTCACTTGCCATGGCCCCTCAATTCTCATCTGTTACATAGTCTGGAAGGAAGAAAAGGAGCCAAAATTCTGCAGGAGTGAAATGAGGGTATTCATGCAGTGGGTGAGAATGACTATGAAGTGTGTTCCTCAGGCCCAAGCAGTTATTACCATACCATCCACCCAAGGAATATAACAATGGAGCTCTGTTACAAAGTGTGGTGACCTACTGACTGAATACAGGAGTCAAGAAACATCTGCTCCACTCCTATTTTTAAATGAAAGATAATGTGACAATAAAAGCTATATGATTTAGTGCCTGAGCTCACTTAAACCTCACCATATAGTTTGAATGCCTTTCCCTTCCTTCCCCCAGTGAGGCTGCATAAGTGAATCAACAGAGCAAAGACAGATGTGCAAGTACTTGAGAAATGCACAAGTACAAGCCCAATATCCTCAGCAGTACTGGAATTTTAGGTATTGATTACCATGCACAGTAATGCCATAAATCCATCCATCTGACCTTTTGCATAGACACTGGTCCTGCACACTACTCGGGTAACACCAGACAGGATGAGGAGTTCTTAAGTGAATGGCTTCTGCCAGTGGCTTTTTACTCATGGCAGGATTAGAGAGTCCTGCATTATAGGTGAATCTCACCTGATAGATAATCCAGAGATGGAAAACCAGAGAACTTTGTATTCACAGCGAGGGCTGAAGGAAGAGATTCTATAAAGCTAGCCCTGCACATAGAATTCAAGGTCCTTACAATCAGAAATTAATCCCATTTGAACCTTGACCATACTGGTGAATAAACTGATTTTTTTTGGTTGTTGTTGCTCTGTTGAACTTCATGTGAACTTATTCATTGCTGGACTATATCGTCCCACTGAGTTATTACATTTACACTGTTAATAGGTTCTATTAATGTCTGAGTTCATCTTCAGGTCATGGGTCATTAACTCAGGCATGGTTTGCATTGTGGCCTATTTCTCATGAAAGGCTTATTAAGAAAGACAGAAACTATCAATGTTAATGCCATTTACTTTTCAAAAATCTAATGAGGTCATTAGTTTCCATGTTTAATTGAAGTGCCAAACGCAAGCAGAGAAGATAAAAACGCAGTTGACCTCATCTTTGCAGCAGTTGCACAGGAACATGTTACACTGCTCCTCTCTCCTGCCTATTTTTGGAAGGATGTTTTTGCAGGAAATGAAGCAGGCATTCCAGAGCTCATCAGCTATGAGCCCCACGCCTCAGAGAACCTCTACAACAACCAAATGTGTCTATCAGGCCAAGTGTCTGTTCTCCTTCGCTTAGATGACACTGGAAGCTTCCAGTGCCTGAAACCAGATGGTTTCAATAGATTACATCATTTTGGTGATTTCTGCAGAATAAGCTCTTGCAGTATTAATACTCACTCTGAACACACAGCACACAAAATTACTGTAAGCCCTGCATGTTTTCTGCAGAAAATGGCATCACCTGAATCTCAGCTAGAAGGTACAAACCTTGTTTTCTGTGTAACTTGCTACCTGTCCCAACTGCCTGTCCTCATGACAGGGGCAATGTTTTATTGCTCAGCTTATTCTCACAATGAGCTACATCATTTTACATACAACTCCTTTTTTTTTCCCCCCTCTTAGCAAGATGAAAGCATATGCATTTCACAATGGTTTTGCTATACACCAAACTTTCTTACTCCAGTACTTCTCATTATAAAGCCAGCTTTGATATTGTGGCAAGTCAGTGTAACTTAGCTACATAGCACAAAGTACACACAGCCCTAGGACAAGCCCTAAAGTAAGATGATTTAGATCTAAGAGATACAATATGTGGGGTTTTGTGTTGTAAATTCCTTGCTGAAGAGAAGTTTCTCAAACTGTGTATTGCTCATTCACATTGAGCAGACATCCATCACAATTTTTAGATGGAATAACAATGAGAACGTTTACATTTCAGTAATGAAATCTAAATATAGACACTGTACTTCATTCTGATTCTGTCACACATCCAAAACATTTAATAATGCAGTCTGATGCCTCCAGGGAAAGGAAGAATGTAAATAAGATTCTGTTTCCTGCTTCACAGATACTTTCACCTCTACATATTTGTTCCAGAAGGATACTAATCATAGGAAATGACCTAAAAATCGTTAGTGTTTACAGTTGTACATGCTAAATAAAAAGAACTGAATATCGCTTGCCAAGTAGTTTTATAAATACTTTAGGAAGTTTGGAAATGCAAAACCAGGCATTTTCCCCCATGAATAGTAATGAAAGATGCTGGTCTCAACTGAAATGAGCCCAAAACAAGCTACAAGTGACTGTCAGCTTTGCTGAAAAGACTGAATCGTGCACCTTTGTATAAAACAAATCCTATTTATCAGTTCTAATTGTAAGACTGCAACTAGGCATAAGCTGTTGGGGTTTTCTTGTTGGGTTTGGTTTGGTTTGTTTTTTTTTTTTTTTAAATCAGCCTTCCTACAAGCATCATTTTGATCTCAGGCAAGTTGCTGAGCTAACAGCTTCCAAATTGAGCTCTGGGCTAACTCTGAAAATTCAAAGACAACATAGGCCAGTGGCAAAAGGCAAAATGCCACAGAAAATTGCTCAAACAAAACACACCATTAGAAAGAGACTTCTAGAGAAAGTAGAACACACATTAAATAAGGTGGGGTGACCAAAAGGCAAATTAGGAAAGATCCATTTTAAATTAATTTAAATCTTCATGATGAGTCCATTGATGTCTCTGCTCAGTGTGCATCTCAACCTTTAGAAACAAATGCTGGCCAACCCTTCACAGTTTAGGCAACAAAAAAAGGGAACAGGCCAGTACAAAGAGATGTTACACAACCTCATATGTCAAAGTTTGCACAAATTATTATTAACAGTAGTACCAGCAAAATGCCAAGAGGAAGAGTGGTTCGCCTGACTTCTTCGAATGAGACAAGAAAGGCGCCAATTTGGACATGCAGGCTGCACATCTGAAAGAGCTTTACAGTATTTCCACATTCTCACAGTGTGTTGTAACTCAGGGTGTTTGTGCCACACAACCTTGTAGATCTGAATAAGCAACAGCTTGCAGTAAATTCAAACCAAACTCATTTCCAAGAATAAGATGTTTTCCCACAGATACAAGCACTGGGCTTCCAAGAGTTCTAGCAACCCACAATGCATTGATGAGAAGGTTATAACACACACACACTACAAGAGAAAACAAACCCTTAAACAGCAGTGCAAGGGGAAAATCATGTACCTCTGATTTCTTTGCAAAATCCAAATCATGTCTTGTATTTGCTTGGAATGACTGTTTCAGAGTTCAGTGATTTTATGTACTTATGCATCCATATAAATGCTCTATGGTGACATTAACCATGACCATGATATTTATGTTAGAAAAGTATTTACAGTGAAACAATACTATGGTGATATACAACTGAAATACCCACCAAAATGTTTCATTTTATTAGTCAGTTCTACAAGGCCATACAAATAGGACTGTCTGAAAAGTGTATTTATATCACTAATCAGTAAAAAAAAGCAGTTTACTTCATTACCATTTTGATTCAGGTGTAGGACTCTTAACAGACAAAACAACTCACAGAACTTTAAACATCAATGCGTAAGAGAAAGAAACAACTTTGGCTCAACTTGCAGAACCTCTGAGCAGGAAGAATGCATTCTCTGGGTAAAGCCAGCAGGTAAAGGAATCACTAATTGACAATTTTTAAGTTGTCTTTAAGGGCAGAACAGCACCCAAAAAGCAGTAGGCAACAGCTTCCAAGGAAGCACCTGAGATAATTACTCCTAAACATCCTCAGGTATTTTTCAAACCTCATTATCTGATTAAGAAGGTTTAGGCTTTTTAAAATAGGAAAGTAATATATGTAAATGCAGCACATTATCAGATTAAAGGTTTAGGGGGTTTTGGTTTATTCAAAAGAAGTTTTTTGTGGGTAGGACAAGTTCCTGTTTACTGTTTCAAAAATCAAGGCAGTTGGGTTTGAAATGAAGAAAAGAAGCTTTAAAACTAATAAATTATCTTCTACATAATGGTTCACATGACAAAATAAATGAGAATCAAACCCACACCTATTAAAAATTCTAATTAAAACCTCCAATAAAATGTCACCAACAGGATGTATTTCAATTGTGTTCTTACAATCATGTTCAAACTATTGAGGAGTTTCTGCTTCACTGCTCACTTTTACCATGCTCAGAAGTTAAGATACATAATCATATAATGCATTCTTAATCTGCTTTTAGGGTAAGAAACTCAGATGCTCTAGATAACCAGAGAGATTATTCAGGCAAATTATGAGATCTCACAGTTACAGTCTATCAGCTCAAGGAATGGTAACTAGAAGTTCAGAACACACAACTGCTGTAACAGTCCCCAAAATGCTTCACTGCTCCTACAATATCTACTGTGAAAATACTTCAGAAACAGTTGCAAAGCCAAAGGGTTTTTTTTTCTTTTTTCCTTCCCCTCTCCACTATTTGTTAAATGTTGAAGTGCCCCCAGCCCACCTCATGCCTCACTAAATCATAAGCACTGGTACACAGGTAGCAGCAGTATTTGAATCAAAGATTTCAATTCATAATTGCAGTTCCACCACTGCAGCTTGCTACTCTGAAGCAAATTATTAGCAAGAACAAATCTAAATCTAAGCATCAAAAGAGAATGCTACCAACATATTTTATGCTTAAAACAAAATAACAATTAAACAACTAGCTAATTATTCTGTTGTGTGATGTCATGAAGAGATTAGGCATCTTTATTGCCAATCACCCAACATTAAGCTAATTATTACGCTCCACCAAGAAAGGCAACTTACTCTAGGACGGAATGAGTTGCAGCCTGGGGATGGTAACGGTACAGCAGGAGGCAATGGTTTACTCGAAAGACTTCTCCACCCTTTTGGAGGTGTTTATAAAAAAACAACAAATCTTCTGGAACACCCTGGAAGAGAAACAGTTATTTCAGAGCAGGAAGTGACTGGCATTCAGAGTTACAACGAAAGATACAATTCTTTTTTTGCCAAAGGAATAAGGCTTAACAACACTGTATTACGGTTATTCCTCCAGGAGTTATCTAATGGCTCATTAAACATCTGTTCAAAAAGATAAAAGGTATTTTAAAATGCAAGCAGTGCTATTTAAAAATAAAGTATGCCTAACCACAAGGACAGAGGTGGAAAAATAAACATCATCCCATTTTGCCAGGGATGTAAAGCCTGGTATAGGTTAGTCCCAAAAGAGAGAAGCTCAGATGCTTCATGAAGCAGCATATAACCAGCCAGGTTACTGAAAGGGATCAGCGAATTCAAAAGACTGTTTTGCTGTCTAAGTTTTTCCACTAGAGTTATTTTCTTTCCTTGGTCACCAAACAAATAACCTAAGCTGTCCTCTACCTGAGATCAAGGTTAACCAAACCACATAATAAGAGACCTTAATAAAGCAACCTTGGAATGAGACAATGTCTGATGGCAAAACTATCTTCTACCCCTTGCAACTTATTTCCATGGTACATTCCCTCCTGATGGGATTGCAAGCAGTACTGCTGAAACACTGCAAAAATTCTCCTAGAGTTGTGGATATATATACACACACACACAAAGTTCTGTGAAACAACAGAGACTGCATGTTCACATGCAACATTTTCCACCTAAAAATCAGAAAATCTTCATGCCAATGACACAGTGTCAGAAGTATGATCTTTTGGCATATAGTATTCAACTGTATGTCACAGCATATGAAAGCATAACCCCACAGCCCTACACTGAGGGTTAAAAAGTAGCATCTATTTACATTTTGCAGTGGTGCAGCTTCTTGCAATGTGCTGGAACATGTATTTTTTCTGTGTTTAAATACAGGTTTTTCTTTCCTCCAACCCAGTGTTTAAAAAGGTCACATAATTTTATCAAGCTAAAAATCTCTGATGTAGAAAACCAACATGGGCCAAATAAAATATTTAAGTAGCATTAATAAAAAGCTGGAGTACAACATGACAAAGTCGAGAATGAAAAGTAAAAGAAGGGAGAGATATTGAAACACATTTAATTCTGTAGGCAATATCACACACAAGAACAACAAAAGCATAAGCCTCGACCTCAGCTGTAGGTATTTCAGCACAAAAATAATAATAAGGGGGCAAGTTAAAAATAAATTGCATTTTTTCCCCATTACCCCAGCTTCTGAGTTTCTTTCATAATTCAGTAAAGGAGATTCTTCCAATTAAAGTGCTGAACCCAAAATCCCTCTGTGGTTTCTTCTGGCCTTCTAGTTCTAAGTGCAATACAGTTCAGTGACTGCTTCTCATATCCATCAGACTGAGCAGCCAAGGGGATGTGGGGAGAGGAAGAAAAATGAGACTAAAAAAGCTTTGAAGCCTGGAAAACAAATCCAAAACACTTAACTGAACGTATATATCTTGGGAGAAAAGAGAATCAAATCAAGCTCTCTCCTTTGCAGCTCCAGACTTCACTATACGATGGATTGATTCAAGACACTGAACTGGGCTACGCTCCCAGATTCTGAACAGAGTGGGTTCTGATCTGAGGGCAGCTTATCTGTAGCTATTGTTTGTCTTTGTAGATATTGGTTTGACTTCTAGGTTAAGAGATGCAATTTTAGAGAAACTTTTTACAATCAATGCTTTGTATGACCCTATTTTGAAAGTCACAAATTAAATCTAGGGGAAGTTGGAGAAGTAGACATCAACCAGAGCCATGAAAAATCCAAGAAAAAACAAATTCTTCCCATTTCATGTAGCCATTTCTATCTTTTTCTTATTCTGGACTTTTATGGAAACATTAAGAGTCAGCAGCAAAGTTTAAACCTTTCTTTTCCAGTTGCACACTAGACTGTATCAGGCAGGGCATCAATTTTGCAGCATGTGTCAGTTTGTTGCAGTGGTCACAGTTTGATTCAGATATATGATTATATCATCTAAGTATCTGCAGTTCATTTTAGTTTGGATAAGCATTTACACTAATCAGGACAAGCACTAGTATGGAACTTAGAGAGAAGCGTTACTGCGTTACTGCAAAAGGATCTCTCCAAATGCTGCTCGCCTCCAAGTGTTCTTCTGCTTCCCTTTGGCTGGCAGGAGGAGTTTAAAACCCAGCACTCGCAGCCTCAGGACCGACAGGTGCCTTGCTCTGCTCAGCAGTGGCCTCTCACATTACAAAGGCACAGCACTGCTGTGCGCTTTTCAGGGCAGGAACGATGTTGACTGTGTTACAGATCCTGCAGGGATGGGACTTCCCATGGCTCTTGAGCATGTTAAGTTTGTTGCAATACAAGAGTTTCTTCTCAACTGAGACGTATTATTGAATCCAGATGGCATTTTAAACACCAGGAATCTCTGTCAAACACCACAGCCTTCAAAGAAAAAGCTGTTTGACCACTAAAATGACTCTTTTAATGTATTTTTTTATTGTATACTAGCTAAAAGTATCAATTAACAATGCAGCATTTCAGCAATAAACTACCACATAAAGAGCTTTCAGCATTAATAAATACAGTTTAGATGTTGCTGGACTATCCATAGGATTTTCCATGTTATAGGCAAAATCCAACCCTGTATACTCTGCTACACAGAAGGATAAACTCATTGGCCTGCCCTTACTCTCAAGGTTGTACTGATCAGTTGCCAATTACAACTGCTAGTGAAAAACAGACCCTCAGGTTCGCTGTTCCAAGCAGCATGCACTAGCCACAGGCAAAGTCATCATTTAGTGGAGCATAACACTGCTAAAGAGGGGAAGGATTTGTGTTTACTCTATTTTGGGCAGATATCTCTTGCTGTGCTGATGTCTGACTGTACAGGTGAGCAAACTGACTTTGTATACACAACAGGGTGTCAAGCAGAATCTAACCTGAGGTAAAGTAATTCCTTGTTCAGGGACCACACTAAATGCTTCATGATTCTCCTCTTGTTTATCTTCACATTACTTCCCACTCCTATATCACTGTGCATGAAATGGTTCTCTAGCCACAGTGTCTTCAACATACATATTTGGCAAGGAGGTGCAAGCCACCTACCAATACAACTAGCAATTCTGGCTACAATTTTTGCAACTCCACCATCAGTTATGATGAGGAGCATCAACAGGGATGTAGGCAGTAATCAGCAATTTTTTAAGGCCTTTTCTGAAAGTGGCCCTCTGTGAGGTGCTGGTACTCATAACACCTGGTGAGAGCTCTGTGGTAGCTACCACTAGGCTGGAGAGGCATACATACAATGTAAGAGCTGCCATCAGCTGCTAAACCTAATACAGGAGGTTGATCCCACCACAGAATCAATCTGTCCCTATTTCCTTAGTCCATCTCTTTTCCCTTCACTCAGCCTTTCAATCACCTTTGATATGTACTTTTCTTCTGTCATCATCCAGCAGAAGGCACTCTAGTAGAGGTGGCAGATCCTTGTGAGTAAAACCAGTGGAGATTTAGCCCATGCAGAGCAGAAACTACTGAAAATGGGGAACCCAATACAATGCTTTTTATTTGCAGAATACCTGCATTTATAACAAATAGCAACAAGAGAAGGGAAGCAAATCTGTCCACACATGAAAAACAACCTGCAGGTTTGGGAAAGCTTAGCCCTTCATCTTCAGAAGCACCAAGGAAAATTGGGCTATAACTTGGCTCCCTCAGCCTCTCCTCATAGGGTTTGTGCTCCAGGCCTTTCATCAGCTTCCCTTCTCTGGAAACATTCCAGCACCTCAACATCTCTCTTGAACTGAGGAGCTCAGAACTGGACACAGTACTCAAGGTGTGGCCTGACCAGTGTTCAGTACAGGGGAAGAATAATGGTGCATATTATACCACCTATGATTAAATAGGAAGAGTCTCAACTCAGAGTCACTTGGCAATAAAGCAGAGATGATGAGCAAAATCCAAAACAACCAAACAAAAAGAAGACTACTTCTTTCCTTTTCTTAAAAATCCATATGCCAACAGCTGCTTATGTGGAAGTGAACACGGGAGAGTCCCTACTTTAGAGAAGTACTCCTGCCTCAGAAAGAAATGCTGTTCTGTCAGACATTAAACTCTCTTACCAAGAAATGCTGTTCAGTGTTCTGCTAATGGGGAACAGCTAAGCTGCCAGAAGCTAAAACTAAATAATTTCCCCAATTTAAATGTAAAGTTGAGTTAAACAAAAAATAAAACAAGTAATAATTTAATCAAGAATCATCTGTTTTTCAGTCTTTCTCTAAAGACAAGTTCTGTATTAAATGCCAATTGTATTTTTCCTTTGTAATCAACTACTTCTGATTGAAATTATTTACTTCAGGGACAAATTATCATTAATTGAGAATGCTCCTTAGTTTAACTTCCTTTAGGAGAGTTACCAGAAATAGCAAGTAGACTAACCACAAGTTAACTCTATATTAAATAGCTATTAATGACTTTTCTTAAGGATGACCCAAGATAGTCTCAAGTCTCCCTTCCTGAAGATCTGACACTTCTTTTTTTTTGGCTGCCATACAAATCATGTTTTCACATCATTTCACCATGGTATGAGACCTGAAGCCTGTAACATACATTTCATTGTTTGGGAAATAACAGTTTAGAGAAAACTCCAACAGATGGCTTTCATCCAAATGTACTGGCACACAATTGTAGCTAAACAGAGATGATGGAGAAGTCAAATGGAAGGGAGATGGTAAATTCTAAATGATATTTAATAACAGACTAGCAAAAAATGTCATTTGACATGGGGTATGGAGTCAGTGTACAAATAAATCATCAAGTGTAATTAATTGTTGGCTCCAGCACTATTTCTGACCTGTTTTTAGATCAAATACTGATCTCTGTTCAGCCATGAACATTAGTGCCTGTGTTTTATCCAGATTTTTCCCCAGAGAACCTTGATGGGTTATTTAGCAGACCAACTATATTTTAATTCCTGTTCTAAACCCCCAAATTCCTACTTAGCCTTTTACCTTTCAGGTGTTATTGCAGCTGCCTGCCTTTGTGGAGGGAATGACATTTGTGTGCTTTGGCACAGAAAAATGGAAAAATGCATTAGTTAGCACCTAATAGCCTACAAAGTTATCTTAGAGCTTTACAGCATATGTGAGTCTCCTGTGCAGCAAAAGGTATTTTGACACCTCTTCAACTTGTGGGGGTTTTTGTGAGCTTTTATCACAAAAATAGATCAAAACCAAGCTCCAGACACTTTGTTTGGAGCCACAGTTTGCACTCAGAAAGGCCAGAAGTGGTTTGTAATATGCTGTTCCATCTGGGGCTCATTAAGAATAATTTCCCCTTGTTTACACTTTGAGATTAGCTTAGAACTTTAAGGCTGTCACTCTATTTTTAGCTCTCATCCACTTAAAAAGGAAGGTTAAACTCAGAGGTGACAGGAAATCTGGGACCAAGTTGTGGTAAAACTCTAGAGAAAGAATCAGCTGTGGCACATTACAGTCATGATGTCAAGAGTAATATTGCTTCAATAAAGGCCAGACTGTGCCATTTTCCACATTGCATGGAACAGAGTCTGTGGGTTAGCAATGCTCATTTATACAGTTAGTTATTGTACTCAAGATTTCTTCAAGCATTTATCTAGAGCTTCAAACAAGGTTGGCTTAGCTTAGTGCCATTGCACACAAGTGACTAGGACAAAACAACAACATGACAAAAGAGACAAATAATGTGCCCTGCTTGTGATCTCCAGGTGGATACCAGCAGCAAACAAACTCTGTCATCCACCTGAAGAACACATTTCAGCAGAAGGACACAAGGTCAGCCAGATACAGTTGCAGAATGCTGGTATTGTATGAAAATTGAAGCATGCTGTCAAACATTTAAAGCAATACCTTTGCCTAGCCTGTAACAGACACCACATCTACCACTGCACATGATTTTCTACATTCTGTAACAGATGATAAAGCTCCCAAATCTGCTTTTCCTATCATACAAGACCAAGTGCACTATTCCTCAACATAATATTTTGTGATACTTTTGGACACACATGACTTTTCAACAGTGCTACTGGTTGTTAGAAGACATCAAAAGGAACAGAAGCACAACCAACCACACAGATAACATTACATTAATTTTCAGCTGTGAGCTCTGAAGGGTTTAGCAAAGTATCACAGTATCACCAAGGTTGGAAGAGACCTCATAGATCATCAAGTCCAACCCTTTACCACAGAGCTCAAGGCTAGACCATGGCACCAAGTGCCACGCCCAATCCTGCCTTGAATAGCTCCAGGGACGGCGACTCCACCACCTCCCCGGGCAGCCCATTCCAGTGTCCAATGACTCTCTCAGTGAAGAACTTTCTCCTCACCTTGAGCCTAAATTTCCCCTGGCGCAGCCTGAGGCTGTGTCCTCTCGTTCTCCTGCTACTTCTTTCAATAAGGAATTTCTGCACTCTTTATCCAAACCAGCTAAATAACAGGATGATCCCTTTTGCATTAGTTTCCTAAAAAGTAAGTCAGAAACATGGTCCCCTCCCAGCAGGGGATCTTATTTAAAAGGTATCTTTAAAGTTTTAGGTATTATTGTACAGCATTGCTCATGTATTGTATTATCCTGGTCTCAGAGTGCCATTAGAACTTACTAAAACAAACTACTCTGAAGTACTTGTGCTTTAATTATCGTATGTCAGAGGATGCAGAAGTAACACCTTAACCATTTTAGTTAACCACTGTTTGCAGAAGTAACACCTTTACCATTTGAGTCAACCAGTGCATAAAGCCAACCTGTCATGTTCTTAGCCACCATTTCTATTCAGGGTTTTGCATGGGCATTGCACAGTGATGACCATAAAGGAACAAATCCACAACTGTTTCAGATCTTGAACACAAGGAACTTCTAAAACAATGTTGTTCGTTTTGCTCTCTTCTCTCAGGTGGCCAGCACCAGAACGAGAGGACACAGCCTCAAGCTATGCCAGGGGAGATTTAGGCTCGAGGCGAGGAGAAAGTTCTTCACTGAGAGAGTCATTGGACACTGGAATGGGCTGCCTGGGGAGGTGGTGGAGTCACCGTCCCTGGAGCTGTTCAAGGCAGGACTGGATGTGGCACTTGGTGCCATGGCCTAGCCTTGAGCTCTGTGGTAAAGGGTTGGACTTGGTGATCTATGAAGTCTCTTCCAACCTTGGTGATACTGTTTTTAATCTGTTTCACATAAATCCTGGGTAGACAGAGAGACACATACACACCCATCTGTAATACAAAAACCCCTACATCACAGCTTAACTATCTATGTTCTATCACTCCACTCAAAACTATTAACACAAACATCAAACCACAATTTCATCCATGAAAAAATCGTCTTCCATTTGTTCTAAGTGCTGAAATATGAAGAACAGGTGTTTGGATTTAATTCCAAATGAGAACCGCAGCTTTTTGGCATGGAAAGAGTTTAGCAAATGGAGAGGGTTGAAATGGGGAGATTTGTTGGCCTATTTCTTGTGGCAACATGACACTTAAAGCTCACACTGTTAAATACTAACTCAAAAATGGAGATGGAAGTGATGAAATTAATATAGCCAAATCATGGCTCAGGACAGAACATACACACACAGATAAGATCCTTACTAGTAAGTTAGTACATAGTTTTTAACAGCTCTATTGATACTCAGGAAAATATTTCTTTACTTGTCTCAAAAGAATTCTCTTCAAACTGAGTTGGATTAATACCAAATATAGTGCTAAATGCTGATAGATTTAGGACTTCATTTTGTGTCTTCTGAATCCACACAGGACAAAGGTTGGACTCCATTGCTTTTGTTCATTGCTTTGTTCAGATCTGTCATCACCCTTTTCCATAGAGTTTCGGGGTGGTTTTTTTTAAGCTCCTCTGTATCAGCCACAGTTTGAGTTCTGACATGTTGGACACTTCACAATAGGGACAAACAACAAGTTTCACTTATCACTGGTAATTTTTAAATCTGGAAGAACATATCATGCATTGTGACTAAAAAAGTCATTAGGATTAAGACTGTCAGTGACAGTCTGCATAGCCAGTGGAATGGTTCCTGCACAATTACATAGAAAGAAGAAACAAAGGGGGGGGGGGGGGAAATCACCAAACCCAGAAAAAAACCTCCAAAACTCAGAGCAAAAAGCACAGAACAATAGCCTGTTTAACTTAACCTCTTGAACTTTATTATTAGGCTTGCTGTTCTATTGTTGTTACTATGTTTTAGCTTGCTTGCTTTCTTTTCTGAGCTTTCTAACAATGCTCAAGAAATTCACTCCAATTTTTTTCAGTGAACGAAAACACAATGATAAGGAATAATAATAAAGAAGAAATAAAGCATAGGGGTCAGCAAATGCAGATTGTATTGGAGTCAGGCACCATTCCCAGCTCTTCTTCTTACCAGCCATATAATTAAGAATGAATCTTTTCACCACCAAGTTCTGTTCTCTGTCTGCCATCTCCTTAAAGTCTAATTCTTTTTGGCAGCCAAAAGAATAATATTTGTGTATCCTCAGACACACATGTAGATGTATGTATTGGTGTAAGTGTATATGTACACACTGCAAGGCACAGGATGACTCCATTTAGAGGCTATAAAAAGAATAATCATCATAATATGTTGTAGTTTACATAATAAAATAGGAAATAACCTCAACAGAGGTTTAGTTGTTGTTTTGTTTTTGGTTTTTTTAGAGTGCTATTAAATGAAAGCTTTTGGGGGTGGGGGGAGAAAATCAGAACCCTAAATTTAGCCCTAAAATCTCACCAAAAACGTTGGAAGCAAAACCCTATCAGGTCCAAAACAGAGTGAATCCAAACATGTCTGAATTAGATTTGTTTGCCAACATCTACCACAACCAATACTGCCAACAGATGTGTCTGGATTTTATTCCATAAAAAATGCTGATGAGCCTAAAGCAACCAAACTGCATTCATACCAAAAATATCAACTTAGAAAAAGATGACCTGGCAGTGGAGGAATACTTCTCAAATAACAGTCATTTAATTTGCAGCTTTTGGTCCTGATCCTTGAGGAAAAGCTACTTAACATCTGAGGATAAAATTGAAAATTAAGATTGACAAGTGGGTGGATAAATGAGACTTAATGATAGTAGTTTTACAGCACATTCTGACCTCCCCTCCTCCTTTGTTCTTCACCATCAGGATAATAAATCTTTGCCCTTAGGAGAATGATGGCTCCTGGACTACACATCCACAACACTCACCTTTCCACCCTCATCAAATTTTCCCACGTGAAAAAACCATTCTCGAGAACAGAACCAGGTTGGCATGATCACTGTAGGTCCATGGGAGGTAAACACCTAGGAAAAGGGTGAAAACAGTCAGTCTTAGTTAACAGAACATCAAAAATCAGCATCTTTTGGGGAACAAAGTAGAGCTCACTTGAAATCTTTCAAATCATTTTGCCTGTACTTAAACACCAGCAGTTTTAAGCAGTAGGAAATGCAAGTGCTTAGAATTCAGCATGTGCTTCCTTTCTGAAGTGCAGTGTGTACCAGCACCTGTGAGGTATCACAATCCAACAGGCAAATCTACTTCCTGCTTCATATTCCACAGCCTTCCCTTCTGTCATAAGCTGCAGCACATACAGGGCACTTCAAACTTCATTTCAGGTGAAGTCACCAGACATGACACTTGCATTAATAACAAGGATGCTGACACTCAAGTGAATGAATTCAGAAGAATCTTTACAGTTCTTAACCCCACAATGGTTGTACATTGATTTTTCCGTTGTATAGCTCTTGTTCAGATATAAAGTGGAAATTTTCCTTTCACTGATCTTTCATAGTTCTGCCAAAGACAGTTATACCTTACTGAAGCTTGGACAAGTAAGATGCTATTTATTTCAAACATCACCATAGCATTATGGATTTGCTACCCAGTGGTACCTACCTTACAAGGATGTCAGTAAGAAAATGCTTTAGGCATTGAAAAGGGAGAGGCTTCTAATTTGTCTTCTTGACTAGTGACAACCAAGAGCTACACAAATCAGCCTCTGCAGCATTAAACAAACTTGTTGTAAACACAGCTATGAAATAAACCAGAATCTAGATTCTAGGAAGTAAACTGGTTCGTTCTTTTGTTTCAAGACCAAGTATCTAAGCAAACAAGAGACTGGATTTGTCAAACAGAACGTGCAAAGTTAAGACAGGAGACTGTGCCTGCTTCCAAGAACTACCAGGAAATAAAGAGCACAGCCTGGTTTACAAGTGCAGAACAACGAAACCTCACAATTACTGCCAGTCTTCAAACACTACGAAGATTCTGAGCAGATGATTTCATTGCAGCTATAGTGGTAATCTTGGTATTCCTTTATAGCAGGCATTTTTCAGCAGCAGAGCATGAATTTAAATGGTGTCATGTGCATCTAAGCATTTCCATTTTAAAGGTCCTCCTAAGAGGGAGTTCCTTAAACTCTTATGTCTGACAGCTTCCATTTCTATAGATAAACTCAGACTTAAATCCCAAATTTTACAGGCTCAGTTCTATACAGTCTCAGACCAACACTCCAAACAAAAGAGATTAGGAACCTAATAACAATTCAACAGGTGATCTAGCCTTACTTATATTTTTTATGTCTTGAACCACCTGCCAGAAATTTAGCTTAGAGTTAAGCATACTTCCAGGAACATAATGGCAGAACTTCACTGTCTATAAATTGGTTTCAGGGTAGCTCATCTGGAGGCAGTCATATTTAGTGACTATAATCCTATCACTTAATGGCTATGTTTTAACAGATTAGCAGCTTGCCCACAATTGAAATATACTTAGCCTCAGAGGTGCTAAATGTCAAACACTCACCCAAAAAGTCAGTGGGAGCTGAAAGAGTCAAAACAATCCCTGAAAATGGGAGCAGACGTGATTACTCTGTACACGGTTATTAAGCTCTGCACTAATTACAAGGGCAATTGAGTATGGTCTGAACCGAACAATGACCAAACGGTAATCCCAAAAGAAAACAACAGGCAGGAGAAAAGCTGGGCTAAAATGCATTGACTCTTACTCCTGAATGGAAGAAAATCTTCAAAAGAAAGTCTTGAGCCTACTAATGTATGTAAAATGTGTTTGGAAAGGCAAGAATGCAGCCTGGTTCGTCAGAGAACATAAATGCACTTCATCTTAAAGATGTAGCTCAATGTGATTAGTCATGCTTGGGTGCAAAGAGAATACATCCTAAACATCTCAGATATTCAGTGCTCCATTGACCTAGATACTGAAATAAAACCACACAGCACAAATTTGAAACACAGGAAAAAAGAAAAACCACAGCTTCTCACTTTGTGAGATTGCCACTCAAGATTTTATCCATAAAATAGATCTCACTTTGTCAGATTGCCTCGACTGGAACAAAAGAAACAAAGAGGACATGCCAGGCCGCATCAGAAAATAAATCCAAAGAAGAATTTGACTGATGATGCAGCTCTGTAACTGTTATGCTTAGTTGGGCTCTGCCCAACAAATGTCCTGCCATCCCCTTGGGACCTCAGTAGGTTTCCAGTTCTCCTCAGAGAGTTAATTCAATGCATTGGAAAGCAGTTTGGACTTGTGAACCTTTCAGATGTAGCTCTATTGGTAGATTAATGCCTAATAATAGCTATTAATTACAGTACGCTGTATGCTGTAAAGATAGTCTAAACATAATCTAGTTGCATGAAACCAATTAGTTATAAACTAACTACAGATCTTGTAGATCAAAGTATAAATCCATTTAGAATTCCTTAGAACACAGAGTTGTCAAGGCCAAACTGGAATCCATCTTTATCAGCTTCCAGGTAACACAGACAGGCTGCTATTTCAGCACTGCATTTGTTAAATTATTTAGAACTTTCATTGTCATCTGGTTTTATTCCAAGGATCAAGTAGCAAGCAATTGAGGTTGATTTACTCTGGTTTGTTCTTGCTAACTGTTTGGCTATTGAATTACATTCTGCTATTACAAAGGTTCTCTGAAAATAAATCTAAAGACTATAAAGAGTTGATTAAGTGATTTTCATTTGTTGTATTTCAAAGCTGTCAACAGCACACGTAATTCTGGTCCCCACTGATGCTCGCTTCAGATCATGATACAAAATGTTAGTTCCAATACTGAGAAAGGCATTCCTATGTTTATAGTAACTCTTCATGGAGAGCTCTATTTCCTAAACCAGCAAATCAAAATCTAGCAGCAACATGCCAAAAGAGTACATGCAGATGGTGAAACAATCTTATCCCATTACATCATGCAGAACACAGAGAGAAGACCAAACAGTTCACGAGAGTAGTCTGCTTAATCAAGGGCCCTGACTGCTTTCCAATGTAACAATCTAATTCCCCAAAATACTCAACACATTTAATTCTCCTTATACTACAGCATTTATGAAAACTACATCCACACAGATCAAGGATTAAAAAGAAGCTCCTCTGTTACGCTAATTAAAGCTTTCCAATACCCAAGCTCACACATTAAAATATTAGAAGGTGAAAAAGAAAACAAAGCAAACCAATGAAATTCCTTACAGATAAGTGTGACGAGACACTGAAACAGGTTGTCCAGAGAGGTTGTGGATGCCCCTGCCTGGAGGTGCTCCAGGCCAGGACAGATGAAGTCTTGAGCAACCTGATCTACTGGAGGGTGTTGCTGACCACGGCAGGAGTGTTGGAACTACACGGCCTTTAAGGTCCCTTCCAACCCAACCCATTCTGTGCATCACATGGCAGACTTTGTGAGCTGTAGGCAGACCACAGGCTAAAGGACATCACTCAGAAAATAATTCTCTGTTAAGATATCAGAGCATCAATTCTACAGTGAGTATCAGGACCTCATTATTAAAGATTAGTAGTTTTACATCCAGAATCAGGTATGTGTGTGACAAAGACATAAGGAAGATAGGGAAGAGAAAAGGCTCCTCATCCTGTTTGAAATATACATATACATATTTGTCAAATAATCTTATTAAAAACAACAACAAAAAATCCAGAAAATAAGGTAAAATAATTACAGTGAACTTTACTAAGCTTTAAGGAACCTAAACACCCACTCTGGTAGGGATTTCACTCAGTGAGTTTACACCATACTGAACTGTTTTACCCTTTCATATGCTTATACAAATAATTGCCTGTATCACCTCATCACTGCATGCTTCCACATTAGGTGGAAATCCCTGCGCTAAAGAAGCTGGGATCTGGCACAACAAAAAGTACATAGCAGAAATAAAGCATGAGTCTCCACACTGAAAGGGTGATGCATGCATTCTGCTACAGGCTTAACTACAAATCAGCATTACTTAACCTTCACAATCCCAAACTCAGCAACAAAACTAATCAAAAAGAATTCCCAGAATCCTAAGAACTGCTAATGCTGCTGAAAGCAGAGAGCAGTCAGCACCTCTGAGAAGGTATCCCAGCCTTGCTCCTGGAAAAATTATGACCTACAGCTTCCCACAATTTCCTCTGGATTTGAAGACTTAATGATGGCTGAAATGTTCCCGTTTGCAGGAAATAGAGACTCTTTCCAGGAACAGAACCAAAGACAGAAGCTGTAAGATGATGCTTTCTCATCTATCTAGTGTTCCCTGCTGCTCTTTGAAAGGACATAGGACATAAAAGTGTTTGCTTTCTGTAATAATCAACTAGACCATACAGCTCATTCCCATTCCAGTATATAGCTGAAGAGCAGAAGTACTACACTGCAGAGATGTTCTCTGACACCTATGAGTACAATTCCTTCCAACATTCCCAAACTTAATTGGGGTTCAAAATAATACACCAATAAATATGGTTATAAAAGCTGAGCAATCTCCCTCTTTCTCAGTCTCTCAATCTTCTGCACAAACACAGTCCAACAATCACATCAGTCTACAAGCTGCAGAAACAACAATTCCTGTTTGATACTTTTACCTCCACAGCCACTGTATGGTTGACAGTTCACAAAATCTTCAGCCTATGCAAAGGTGCAGTCAGTCAGCAGTATAGTTAGAGCTCCTGCATAAAGTATTACATGATTTATGGAGTGACAGAAATATACATAAATATTAAAGAAAGATTCTGCAAAGTCTTTAGACCACTAAACAGGCTCAATTACAATACTTGCAAGTGTTTGCTCTCATACACAGCCTCTTTCCCTGAAAGCCCAGAAGGTTAACCAGGATGTAAATATTGTTACTTAAAAAATCTGATGCTTGCTTTTTGCTTTAGCTTTTTACTGAAAATTCAAGAAAGATTGAAAAGAAAAACTGTTCATTAAAACATTAGGGTAAATGTTAATGCTGTCTAAAGCATACCTGAAGCTTTTCATACAAATCCCTGCTCCCCACTTCCCAACACTTCCAGTTCTCGCAATGTAAGCAGATGACAGCAATGAGAGGGAAATGGAGTAATGGACAGTGGTGCTGGGAGGAAAAAAATGTATTTCTTTAAACTGCTGTAATGAATTATCTTGTCTCTCATGGCTTATTACAGTTCTTGTTACTAAGCCTTAAATTCTATAGAAAAAAAAAAAGACAGTTCCCTTTGTAGCTGTTTAACCATTGGAGCCAAACATAGCATTCTACACAAATATTATTTCCTACATTATAGACAATTTTAACAAATGTAATCACTGTTGCATGTGAAACCACCATCTGAAGGTGCATATTACCCTGACATCATCTCCTCCTCACATCTCTGCCTACAACAGAGTGGCACAGAGGATGAAATGCAGGCTAAAGGCTGCTTAGAAGTGACTGCACCATACCTACCTACCTAGTTTTTTTTTTAACCTGCTGCTGAAATCTGTTTACAAAATTCCTAAAGGCAAATAGACTATAAACCCAAAGTTAATATAATACAGATGCAGTGAATTAGCTGTGGTTTTACTTTATGTGAAGTAGCCCATGCCAGCCTCACATTGGGCCGGATAATTGAGAGCTGACTATACTACTGAACATCTCTTTTCTTGTAGTTGGCTGCTCCCACTAAAACCCCAGGGCGAGTGCCACTCTTCTTGTCTTTTCAAAGCTTTTATCTGCTGATGACAATAAATTAACCTACTGCTGAAAGCAAAAGAAGAGATGCATACAAAGGAAAAAGCCTGTATGATTTGAAGCTTAGTTAACAGAAAAAATACACAAACAGAACTAGAGGTAAGGAGAGCACTTTTACATTGGAAGAGTTCAGCTGTGTGCCAATGGCCAGGCAAAAGATCCACAGGAGAAATATTAAATATTCATGCAAACTTGTTCTATTTGTTTCAGTACAGATTGTATTTCTTTTGTGTGAGTTTTTTTCCCCTATAGGCTTTTAACATGTAGAGAAGGTAAAAAAAGAAACATTAGACCAGATCTTAGACTACAGATTCTGATTATTTGATTAACAGCTGGAATAGTAGAATGTTTTCTTTAGCAAATCAAAGCAAACTTTACCCTAAATCGCTCCCTCATGTCTTCCATCATGTCATGAGTCTTTGGGGGCTATCAAAGTACCAAATACATTCCACTGCCCCAAGAGTGTTGGATTTAAACTCTGTATCACTTCAAAATCACGACAAGGAGAACAAAGAGCAGACAGAAAATACAATTCAGCTCTTCAATTAATTTAGAATACATTTCACTGCTAGTGCAAGAAAGAGCAATGCAGTGCACTTTACAAGGGGGAAAACTGAACTCTTTAGAGTTTTGTTTTACATAACTGGCCTAATGCTAGCCTTCTGCACATCACTTCAAACCTTTTACCCCACAACATACTGTCATAATGATATATACTGAGGGAACAAAAAATTAAACCCAAACTAGTACCTCTGCAGACATTTTTGCATACACATGCATTTTTGATAAAGAAAGGGCCCTAACACATGTCAAGAACCCAGTGATCTGTTACAACACTTTCATTTTCAACAGTGCAGAAGACAAAAGCAGAAAGACCTCAACCAATTCTGAGAATACCCAGAAATAAAAACAAAGTGCTCCTCAATTTGTAGAAGTCTGAGAAAAAACAGAGCTGAGAGTACTCCCTCCTTATCTACATTCTCTTGTTTCAGCCTCCCTAATAACTTGTTGATGGGTTTATATGTGGGATATGATTTTGTAGGTTCTTTCATTGCCTCCCAGCCAACAATCCAATCAACAGTTCCTTTGACTTGTGACCATTTACTCCATAACCAAAATGTCCATAGCAGGGGCAGTCTGAAGGTCATACCTCTGAAACTAGGCTCTTAGTATGCATCACACCTGACATTCATTCCTATGTTAAGCTCTGTCTGGACTTGGCATTCCTCATCACTGGTTTGAATTAGTTACTGTTAAGACAGGCAGTCATTCAATCTATCCAGCATGTTAAAATATTTTGCAAGTCTCAAGAATTCAGTGATAAGAAAGAAGGTAATAAACAGCTTAAGATCTTCCAAGTGGAGGCTGGTATGAATTAGCTTCAGGACCATATGCTCCAATTATAACAACACAAATCAATATTAAAGAGCAAGGATTAGGGCTCACATTCAACTGAAGTCAGAGATGTCCAAGCAAGTAGCCCAGGCAATATGGGCCCTCCCTACCACCACAATTGGTGCCACGAGGAAACTCAGATCTAAGATTTCTGTTGCCATCTCTAATTAATACAGTGGAACTCCTGGAGAATGAGGCTTCTACATTCATTTGTTCAGGCAGCCAGCTTTAGCAGGAGAATATTTACCTAAGCCTCAAGTATCCACACATTCCTATAATCAGACTACAGCAATTATTCTCAAATTGCTTAAATTAATTCCTGGAATAAGAGATCATCTCTAAAATCTGTTTTGATATGCCAGGTGAATTTGAGAATACAAAGTGCAGATCAAATGTTCAAAGAATTAAGAGGAAGTCAATTCTTCTACACAGATAAAAAAAGATTTTTTACATTCTTTTCTAATACCTTTTTCTTATCCTGTCCTGCAGAAATACTGACACCTCAAAGGAAAGCAGACATGTACTATCTGGCACTCAGTGTGTAGCATTAGCAAATAGCAATAGCATAGCAGAAATGTGGCAGCAAGAAAGGTTTTGCTATAATTTCAAAGAAAGAATAAGTACTTAAAGGAAGCCACAAAATCTGGATTTTCCAGCTGGAAAAACAAACAAACAATCAATCAGTGGAGGAAATGGATGCTAGAATTGTACTTCATATAATTCAAAATGTGAAAAGAGAAGAGTAGCTTTGGCTATACTGAAAACCAAATATGGTTTAGCAGCAGCTGGGAAGGATCTAATGAGCAGCTCTTGTGATTTATATCTTTGAAAGCTTCATGGGTCACTCAGTATAAACACCTTTGTTTGTCACACACGTCCTGCTAAAAATGATTGAGTTTTAAACGAGGCTTCAGATCTCTGAACTGCAGTTTCTGACAAAAGATAATGCAAAACACAAAAGCACAGTAACAAAGGCACAGTAAGAGTGGAGCTTACAAACATTGTGTTTAAAGGGATGCATTAATGCTAATTTCCTTGTCATCTCATTTCTCCCAACATTCCATAAAATTATAAGAAGAAATTTCCATGTTACTTGTGGAGAACAACATAACAGAGCAAATCCAACCTTTCTCTACATTTTGTTCTAATAATCATTGACACAAATTATTATGAAGGTTGGTCCTCTCTATAGCAAGAGCAGAAACCAGTTTGGACCTTCCTACAAGTAACAGCATATCTCTCTAACTGCATGGTTGGAGGACTCTCAGCATTACAGACTAAGCAAATGAGGTTTTTCACTGCTGCAAACAAGCAATAGTGACAAACAACTAAGCGTTGAAGCTCAAGTACCAATGCCAGCACAAGAGGAAAAGAGCAAGAGCATTAATCAAGGATTTATCTAACATAGCCTTCTATTAAGCACAGTCTGTAGATGAGCAATACCTACCCATCTATTTCCTACTACATATTCCTTAGTCTTCGTATTTGTTGCATTAAGACATTACAACTTTTCACCACTACTTTGACTCTAGACTTCAACTCACATCTCTGAGAAATTAAGTTTCTCACTAACAACATGCATGATTTCTAAACATGAAGCTCTGAGTGCCTGTGCAAGATGCCCAAATGCCCATTTCTCAAGCCAAGGCACCTCTGCCTTGCAGTATCCCCAAACCCATTCTTTTCAGTTCCTCGTGGTTACCACAGGAAATTTGGGCTGTTTTGAATCCAGTTTAGGAACATGTACATCCTGCCACTGCACTAGAAACTCAGTAAACCTAACTCTGGGAATTAGACTCCAGTGTTTGGTTTAGTAATACCCCACACAAGCACTATAACCTCTTTTTTGGAAGTGGGGCCTTCTGCCCTTTTCAAAAGGGCACTTCACAGTGCATCCCACATGAAAACAAATTATAGAACCAGAAGGACTCACATACTGCAGTAAGAGTCTAAGTCCCAAAATCAGCACTAGGTCAGAAATACTCTGTTCAATCCTAATTCAGGAAATCATTGTTTCAGTTGCAAGTAGGCAGGCTGCATATGTTTAAATATTTATCTAGGCTGAGGCACAGGAACAACACGGGTTGTTCTGCTCCAGCAAAATTCTTTGGAGATCAGAAGATGACAGGTTTTTAGAGAACCAATTCATCTATCAAATGTACATCTGTGGTGAAGGTTACTCACATTTTCTCTTACCAGCAACAAGTCCTCTTTCCTGATTTGTATTCAACCAATAAACTACAAGTTTTGATCTTGCAAAACCAGCTGAGGCGTTTTAGCCACGCACCCAGTTTCATGATAATAAACATATTCTTCCCCTTCAAAAGACCCTTCAAATACTGCCAAAAGACCATAAAACTAATGAGGTATAATACCTTCAGGACTTGTTACTCTGGTATATTTCAACCAACACCCTGTGAAAATGACAGCAATGCTGGACCTATGAAATATAGCCTGTGTTAGAGCAGTAACTGGTCACCAAGGTACCAGCCAAAGAAGAAAGAAGGAACTCCAGCAGCAGTTCTCTGGACTCAAGCCTTCAAACCTAGCAACATCATTTCTAAACACACCAAACTGCTAATGAAAGTGAAGACATCAGCTCTTTAAAGCACCTGGAAGGTGAAAAGACATGCAGTTAAAATTTCAATTTATCTTCCTACTTCACTGAAACATGTAAAAATGTAATTCTAAGAAGCAGGTAATATAGTGCTGTATCTTATTGTGCTGCACAACTGCTATGGAGGAAACAAACTATCCTCCAGGCTAAGACAACCTGTTTAATAGAGTACCAGAGGAAAGGAGGGAACTACACTTACTCTAACCCATGCACATGCTTTAGTTGCTTCCCTGCACCAGGTGTGCCAAGTTTTCAGCATTGAAGCAAGTGTGACACTTCAAGCACTTCAAATTGAGTTAGGTTGTTTATAATAACCTCTTCCCTTCATTTCCAAGGGGAACTTCTCACATGTTTCATTCTATACAATGATGCTATGTTTATAACAACTGCCACTTAGAACAGACATAACCCAGGTTTATACACATTATCTGCAAAATGTAAAGTTAAAATATGACACAGAACGGCTGTAGAGTGTTTTAAGTTAACTAGAAGATGTTTCTGTTTCCACTTATATCAGTGGAAATATAGATTACCTTTGCTGACTTCAGTAGAATTACTGCAGCTAGTGCATAAGTAGATGTAATGTTTATACCTTCTGATCCATGATCTATTTCTGACACAACTACAAGATCCTCTGCAGGCAGATGTCAGCTGTCTCAGCGAGAGGTGGTGTGTTAGCTCAGGCACAGTGCCATGCCAAGCCTGGACATGAGGCTTCCCATCAGATCAATGAGTCAGCAAAATTAATTCAGCACTACTTTAACCTGGGATAAAACTCATCATCACATGGGTCAACATACTCAGTACAGAAGGCATTTCTGCTGCTTTAGGAGGCTTTCAACCATGGCCTGTCCAAATACCAGGTCATACTTGGCCATCAAAAGTGTACCTGAAAGGTTTTTTTACAAAGTATAAATAATTTTAAAGCACATCTGCCAACAACAAAAAAAAAAAACCACAACACGTCTGTTTTTGTGCACACAGCAGGACAGACTGAAATAGATTATTGCAGTTGGCAGGGAACTAAGAGTCCAACAAGTCCCAGCTGCCTGGCCACTTAAGAGCTGACCAAATTAAAGGATGTCCAAAGGCACTGTCCAAACATCTCTTAAACACAGGCAGGCCTGGAGCACAGACCTCCTCTTTTGGAAGCCTGCTGAAAAATAACAATCATTTTTATTTTATCACCACCAGAAGACAGCTGTACAGGTTTTACTCTGCCTTATCTTTGGCTATTTCCATGACATCCTGGGTTTATTGTTAGTTTCCAAGTTACAAAGTTTCCAACTATTGATCTGGATGAATTCCTGCACACCCTTTCCCTTAGCAGTTGTGCTGGTGACTCCCTTGGGCCCTTCAGCCACCCCATGCCATCCCATCACCTTCTCAGAAGTTCCTGCCTCCACAGTAGCCCCACAATGGAATTCAACAGGATGACAACAGGCAGCAGTTTACCTCTCATGTCAAACCCAAAGATTCTTGTGCTTGAAATGTTCATTAAACGACAGAAGGGTGTGTCTTCCAGTTTTTCTTTAGGGAACACAAAAAAACCCAAGCTGTCTTTGAAGAAAAAGGACAGGAAAATAACAAGGTCTTCAAGAGAAGGGAAAAAAGGAATGAAGAAGGGCAGAAAACTTGAAACTTCCTATGCTGTCACAGCTGTGCAGGGCCCTGCATTCTGTTTAATATTTTTCAATCTAACAGTCAAACAATTCCAACTAATGCAATGTGCATGTTCTACAACAACTACCAGCCCTGGATTGTCTCATTTCTGCTGCAACATGAGACCTAGCACCTCTCTGTCCAAAGAGAAATAAATAATCAAAAGGGGAAACTTTTAAGATCAGTGGCATGGCAAATTATTCAAATTCATCCTTTGCTAAACCTCAGAAAGTTAATTAGTTACACCTTTGATAACAAAATCTTCACTGAGCTCAGTGTATTTATGATCTAAGCATTTTTTGCCATAAGTATATTAATACAAACTGTAATGTTACATAATTAGTTATAGAACTTTGAGGGTGACAAAACAGGCTGCCTAGAGAGGTGGTGGAGTCTTCTTTGGAGATAATCAAAACCTTCCTGGATGCACTCCTATGTGAGTTAGTCTAGGTGATCCTGCTCTGGCAGGGGGAGTTGGACTGAATGACTTTTTGAGGCTCCTTCCAACCCCTAATGTTCTGTGATTAGTTTATTTAAAATAAAACATATGTACATTGAGGGATTGCTTTGTCTTTCGAGCTACACAAAAGATGACAAGGATAGCTAGCAGTGATTCAGTCAGCTTAATCAAGTTAAACCCCACTGTGCTCTCTGCCCCAAACCCAGGCATTTCCTAATGGTGACACTTTATAAAATCACTCCAACTTCAGGAGCCATTTACTAAAAATTAATCTCAATACTTATTGTACTAAAGTAAATATTGTAAGTCAGAAATATTATGAAAGAAGAGTGGGTACATGGAAGCATGTTCCTCTTGGACTGCTGTGTTTTAACACATGTTATTTTCACAGGGTGGCAACTTTTAATACCTCCACAATAAAGCTTTTTCAGTGATAAACACTGTAACAAAGGTTTGCTTTTTAACTGTACTTTATGCATTTCATTCCTTCTCTTTATTAAAAAGAGATATCAGCTAATGTTATTTATGTATAAATCAAACCATGCGTAGTTTTGACAGCATCTTAGTGTTTCACTGAATTTTTCCAGTCTTATCACCTATTGTTGCAATAGTTTTGTTGTTCCAAATAGTTCTTAACTTCCTGAGAATAAGGTAATTTATATTCTCCAATTCAACAGTTTCTCCTTAGCCAGCTGCAATCAGCAGCTGCTTCACAAATTCAACATCATCTTTAAATCTCAATATTTAAAATAGCAACAAAACTTACAATCCTGAACCCATTCCATATTAAACATCACAGCCTTGTCAGGAACAACATTTATGTTCCATATATTTCTGTTCAGTTGAAATAAACTATTCTCTTGACACAAAGGTGAAAGCAAGGCTTTTTCTCAGACAAAACTAAGAACTTTTTACACTTGAAGCTCTTCGTGAGCGTGCAGATTCAAAATCAGTTTCAGCCAATCCACTCAGTTCTGCACTGCTCCTAAATGAGCCCTTGGACTGCAAATGAACCCTACAGCTTTAAAGCAATCACAGAAGCACAGAAATGTATTATATGCTACTATGTAGGCCTCTGCTATAATTCATTTGCAACCATTGGAGCAAAGTATGAGCTTTTTACAGCGTATTACTTTGCCATTGTGGTTGCTTTTCATAAACAAGATAAATGTCCTGCAAAACACTGGCCTGTGTCCTACAACTCCAAGACAGGCCAGATCTTGTGTGCTGGGCTGACCTTGGCCAGTTGCCAGGTGCCTACCAAGCTGCACTCTCACTCCTCTCCTCAGCAGGACCAGGGAGAAAATAAGCTGCAAACTTCACAGATTGAAATAAAGGCAATTTTATGGGGGGCAGGGGGAAAGGGTAAAGGTTGCACATGGAAATGAATTAAAAAAATAGAAGGAAGATTTATTCTCTACTTCCTTCAGTAAGTGATGTCCAGTCACTCCCTGGGAAGTGAGGTCTCAGGACACATTACAGCTGCTTTGGAAGACAAACGCCTTACAACAAATGCCCTTTCCTTTCCCCTTTCCTCTTTCCTTTCCCCTTTCCTCTTTCCTTTCCTTTTTCCTTTCCGCTTTTATAGCTGAACATGACATCACACAACCCTTTGGTCAGTTGGGGTCAGCTGTCCTGGCTGTGTCCCCTGCCAACCTCTTGCCCTCCCCCAACTTACTGGAAGCAGGGAAAGTGGCAAGACAGCTTTGCTGCTGTCAGATCCCTGCTCAGCAGCAGCCAACACTGCTGTTAGCAACACCTTTCCAGCAACCAGTATTCATCACAGCACTAGAGAAAATTAACTCCATCCCTGTCAGAGCAAATATACCTTTACTTGTGCTTTTAAAATGATTTTTAAAACAGGGCTTGTGCATCCTGTCAGTAATATCACACAAACTCCTTAAGCAAGTTTTCAAACATTTGAAGTTATTTGCTTAGTAGTTGCCACCAGTGAGCAAAATCATGAGGGTTTTTTAATGTTATCTACAAACTAAAAGCTTGGCTACAATAATTAGCCCCTAGTTAAGAAGACTAAACAGCTTCCCCTAAATTCAGCAAAAGAGAACCTGGTGCTAAAATCTTGAGTAACTCAACAGATCAGAACTTACAATCCTGTAAGGAGAAAATTCCTTACTTAAAAGAAAGACTCTTGGAACCCTTAGATGATTTATGTCACCCTTGGGCATTTCTTTCTTGGTACCAAACTGAAAACGAAATTGTTAGCACAATCTCCTGATCAAAGAGCATCACCAGGAAACAGAAGATATTTTTTGTTCTTTTTGTGTTTGAAAACGTTAAACAATGTCCTCTGGAATAGAGAAAAAAATGATCACAAGTAGCATTAGAAAAGAAAGATTCAATGATAATGGAAGGTTACAATTTGTCTCTGCTGCTAAAGATGCTGACAGCCTCCTGTACAGGCATTCCACACTACCAATGCCCACACACTGGTCAGGAGCAGATTGCTGAAATCTCTCTCAAGATGACAATCAGAATAACAGAATCATTGAGACTGAAAAAGACCTCCGAGATCATCGAGTCCAGCCTGTGACCTAACACCACCACATCAGCTAAACCACGTCACCAAGAGCCACATCCAAACTTTTCTTGAAGACCTCCAGGGATGGTGACTCCACCACCTCTCTGGGCAGCCCATTCCTGTGCCTAATCACCCTTTCTGTGAGGAAGTGCTTCCTAATATCCAACCTTAACCTCCCATGGCACAGCTTCAGGCCATGCCCTCTTGTCCTGTCACTGGTTGCCTGGGAGAAGAGCCTGACCTCCACCTGACTACAACTACTTTTTAGGTAGTTGTAGAGAGCAACAAGGTCCCCTCTAAGTTTCCTCTTTTCCTGGCTGAACAATGCCAGCTCACTCAGCCTCTCCTCATAGGACTTTCCCTCCAGCCCCCTCCCCATCATAGTGGCTGACCTGTATGCAGCAAAACCAATATTCAGGTTTCATATGAAACAGGTAACTGAAGCAACAAGAGAATGAAAGAAATAGAGCAGAGAAGAAGAAAGTAATGGAAATAAAATCATTCCACGAAAGACCCTTGGGCAGGACCCAAAAGCTACAGATAAGACTTGAAAAACCTGTAGAAAAACCTACACGTCTGGAAACAGTGAACAAAGAAATTGCTTACCTTTACTTCTCTATGCTTTGTTCAGGGAAAAAGAAGACATGCAACATTTCTTTCACATGGCTAAAGAAACTAGCCTATGACAAGAAATATCTACTGCTTTCATCAGCTTATCCCATAACAGAAACAACTTCGAGAACTACAAAGTCTGCCTATCTAGACAACTCAAAAGAGGTGATGTTGTGTGTAAGGCTAATACCTTTCAACATGTTCCAACACATCTTGTAACTCCACAGTTGGGTCTAGTTCACGTGAAGTCATCTTAAAGAAAAACAAAGTAATTTGATATATCAATTTATAAATGTCTGCATCTACAGACTAAACCATGTGGATTTGGTTTTAATTTGATCTAATGTTAGTGATGGAAGTCCATCTTAAATCACCCCACATCAAATAGAAAACTGTAAATTAATTTCAATATGTTTTATCACTTGTTGCCGAGCTCTAGAGGATATTAGAATATACCATTAAATGTCCTTTAACAGATCTGATATGATACACTCATCAAAAATTACTCCTCTGCCATTTGCATTTTCTTTTTTCCCCTCACTGGAAGTTTATGATCCACAGGAGGCAAAAATGACAGATGAGTAAAGAAAACAAACAGTTTTGCCTTTGCATAAACACTGTCTCTCAATGGAATCTGCTTGAAGCTTTAGTCCAGCCCACAACACATTCCTAGTAAGAGGAATTGAGGCATTGGTCTGATAGAAAGGGTCACAGTAGCAACTTATGAAGAGAACCCAGGGGATGCACTTGCATGAAATATATATATTTGGCATATACCAAAATAAATCCAACCAAACATAAAGCTTGTTCACAGTTATGCCTCATTTCATATTTGAATATAGACCACATGTTTGAGGATTAAGCTGGTGAACCCAATCTGTCTCTTCCAGGAAGCAGCAATGTAACAATTGGGCTATAGAACTGTCAATTATTTCATACAGACCAGCTGCACACGAAGCATGCTGTGCTCCAGAACACAGACTCTGGCTACAAGAAGATCATCTGTAACAAGAGCCTTCGATTCAAAAGACACCCAGATGTAATTGAGTCAGTAGTCTTTCCACAGGGCAAAAAAAAGAATCCCTACAAACAAACTGGGCCCCCAAGTTCAAGAAGGGCATTGAAGGGCTTGAGAGAGTCCAGTGCAGAGCCACAAAAATGAGGACAGGAATGGAACATTTCTCTTACAAGGACAGACTGAGGGAGCTGGGGCTCTTGAGCTTAGAGGAGACTGAGGGGTGACCTCAGTCAGGTTTATCAATATGTAAAGGCTGAGTGCCAGGAGGATGGAGCCAGGCTCTTCTGAGTGATGCCCAACGACAAGACAAGGGGCAATGGCTGGAGGCTGAAGCATAGGAAGTTTCATGTAAACATAAGGAGGATTTTTTTCACTGTGAGAGTGACAGAACACTGGAAGAGGCTGCCCAGGGGAGTTGTGGAGCCACCCTCTGGCACCCTCTCTGGAGATACTCAAAACCTGCCTGGATGCATTCCTGTGCGATCTGGAATAGGTGACCCTGCTCTGGCAGGGACGTTGAATTGGATGAGCCTTTGAGGTCCCTTCCAGCCCCTGACATTCTGTGAATACTGCAAAGAGTACTACATTTCAGAGTTCTCCCAGTCTGTGGACTTCAAATATCCCCTTTTACATTTGATATTTCATTTACTGGAGCGGGGTTTATTGCCCCTTCTTATAGGGAAGAAACTAAAAAAAGCAAAATTGCACTTGTACTCCTCCATTTACTTTACTACTGCTCCAAGTACATTCCAGACAGCAAGCAGACCTCTATTGAGAAAATAGCCTGCCAAACACTAGAATTACTGGTTAAAAACCAGACACGGGCCAAACGAGCAGCACAGGATCCATAAATCTCAGGCAACACTAAGTTGAACTGAAGCTTATTTTTCCTTTTGATCTCAACTCAGCAGATTAACCAGGCTTTTCCAGCAATCAGTACCTAATACTTTGGAAAAGACACAGAAATGCTGACAGTTTTTATAATTCATTTCCAATACTTATGCTTTTTTTCCCCCCAGCTCTTTTCAAGAGTGATACTTGCACATGACTCCAGGGGTATACAGAAAAGATGGATAGTAAATCCTGATTGGGAAAAGGCTCCTATTGCTTCTCATCTTGCACTTGTAAGAAAGTAAACCTTAACATCATGAGTCATGTTAATGACTTATGTTAATAAGTCATGTCTAATCATACATGTTTTATAAAAAGCTTGCAGGCAACAATCTGAAGCAAGAGCTTCAGTCTTGTTTGTATGGGTACCTCTTTTTCCTTTGGAAGGCAAACAAAGAAAAACAAGTTACATGAACAAGGGAAAGAAGTCAGTAAAATCTCAGCTAGGAATCAGAATGAAGTAGAAGTAATAACCAACAGTACAATGCAGACAGCCTGAAAGAAAACAAGACTCCAAGTTACTAAACTTTTCTTTTGTAAGTAATCAAAAGCTTCTTATTTTTGGATGCCCATCAGTTTCCATTATTTGAAGAGTTTCCCTGTACAAACTTACATTATGTGACTATATTACAGGAGCAGGGCACAAATCCTGCCATCTTCTTAAAAGCTGCTCAAGTCTCCTGCAGTGGAGACTTAAATTTTGTCCTTCCAATGACCTGACTTAGTAAACAAACATGTATAACACAGGCTTTTTCTGCACACACAATCTCTTCACACAATAAACATGCTACAGTAAAACGGACCTGTTTTGCAGCCATCAGCCTAAACAGAAAGCTGTACATGATTTTGAGTAAGCACACACCTGCAGGAGCAAGACAGAATTGATCAAATTCTGTTCCAAGTTGACCCCACAGGATTTCTAAATCTAAAGCTGTGATGCCCATGAGTAAATATTTTCACTTAGAAGTAGTATTGCTGCTCGTCAGGCAAGAACTTGCTTGCGGTAAATGCTTCAGGAATACACTGATGACAGAAAAAGGCCACGATGAAATTGCACACCTTGTGTTCCAAAATTATGCTATCTGTAGCATTTGCCTTCATCTCCACATACAGCCAGTCCTGTGACAAAAGGTTAAGGCACAAGAGCAGGGTCTAAAAAGAGACCTAGGACACTTTGAAGTATTGCTTCAAGAAACGAGGCAAACAGTTTGCTTCTCTCATGAACAGAGATGAAAGGTTCAGTGCAGCTCCACGCAGGTCAGGAGCACACCTCCTCTCAGTAGTCAATAAAGAGCCGGGATTGCAGGCTGTAGATTTTGGCAGCTTCACTGCATCACACTGTGGCAAGCATGATCTGAAAACTCTTAACATCTTTCAGTATTGAGACAGGAAAAGAGATCAGAAATGAAAATCTTGTTCAAAGTTGATGCTTATGCCAGACCCACCAAGTTGCTTAGAGAAAGCTTTACACAGAGTGTTAAAGCTGCTTTGTTAGGCAGCTTTAGAAATATTTTGAGCTGTGGGAATTTCTCCCCAGTTCTCCTTTCTCCCCTCTTTTTTTTTTTTTTTTTGTTTTTGCCTCAAAGAAGAACTTCTATGACCCAGTATTCAACTCCAAACTTCAGAAAGCAAAGAGGGCCACTGGGTCATCTGCATCACAAAGCCTGATTCACCATGTATTTATATCGCAAATTATGTTTCACTATAAGAAAAATAAGTTCTGTCAAAATGAAAACACTCAACTTTGACAGTTAATTTATATGCCTGACTAAAAAATAGACCTCAGCCAAAAAGCCTCATTAACTTAATTCTATCTAATGCATACCCATATGGAGGCAGAGAGGGCAATTACAGATTCATAAATTTAATATGTGGATTGGATGATTATTTTGGAATAGGCAGAGAATGGTCTCATACAGCTATAAAGATATCAGCTGTAAAGATACTGGACTACTGGTTATGTCCATGTTTTAGTAGTATTTTCATTTTTCCTTCACGAAATCTAGACTTTATCTAAATAATTTTAAGCTCCAAGTCACTTCAAATGTTCTCTTGGAAAACTTTTTGTTTGGGAAAGAAATATTGTCTATTGCCAGGTTTATTTTGTATCATTACAGAAAATTTCTGGAGCCTTGCAGAGTTCCCTCCAAAGCAGAAAAAAGGTAATATATGAATAAAAGAAGCTGCATTTGTTAGAGATCTGTGAACATAGAGAAATCAGTGCTATCAAATTCTGTTCAGTAACTATGGAACTTTCACAAATGTTCTTTTCAAAATGCAAATTATTTCTCAGCACTAGAGCTGATATAATTCTACAGTCTAATCATACTACAAAGTAGCTGAATTTCTGAGACATAATGTCTAAGTTAACCTCCCACCCCCCCCCCCTTTTTTTTATTTCCCCCCCCAGCCCCGTGTCACCTCCTTTCACCTCCCCCATAGTGAGTCCTTAGCTTGAGAGCTCAGTATCTGGTGAACCAGTCTAACCACTTGGAGCTTTGCAAACCACTGATAACGTGCATGTGGAAACTGCTCACAGAGAGGACTGACTGCATTAGCAGAGCAAGCAGAATGTTGGAAAGCAATCATCATGCTGAAGTTTTATTTCTAATAAGCAGGCTGAAACATTAGCAGGCTTACTTATAGAGGTCTATTTTCTAAAGCGAGAAAGTTGCATTCTTGATTCACCATCCACTGTTATCTATTTTCTGTTGTCATTAGAGGAACTGCCATGAAGATCAATCTCCCCTGAAGTAGTCTAGAGGAACTGCTAAGGCATTCCAAAAGCCAGGATCTTCTACCTCCTCTGTGTTAACAGAAACTCTGTTGTTATGGACAGACTATATACTATGTACTACTGGAACAGGCTGCCAATATTTTTAGGTAACTATATCATGCTAAAAACCCTCCTTGTCCTTCAGGAAATCCATAAATCAGTTCAGGTGTTTGCTATCATTCCTGTTTCAAAATGGAACAAAACTAAAAGTGGGTAGATTCAGATTGGATGTTAGGAAGAAGTTCTTCACCATGAGAGTGAAGTAGCCCAGAGAAATGGTAGAGGGCCCATCCCTGGAGGTCTTTAAGGCCAGGCTGGATGTGGCTCTGGGTAACCTGATCTAGCGTGGGTTCCCTGCCCATGGCAGGGAGTTTGGAACTAGATGATCCTTGAGGTCCCTTCCAGTCCTGACAATTCAATGGTTCTATGAAAATAACACAGAAGAAAAGTGTCCACGTAGACACTTCCCCTCCTAGAGATGCATAAGTCACTAGTAAGTCTGGTTACAAATCCACAACAAACAACACAGAATTAGGGCAGAAAAAAACCCCAGAATTTGCTCCTAACACTACTCAAAGCAAAATGTAGCAACTTTGAGACTATTCAAGATTAATACATCTAGAATTAATACATCAGTACTGATATACAGAGCACATTATCAAAACCAGACCTTAAGTTGTGGAATAAGGACAACTGGAATTAGTTTTCTGCTTTATTTTCTTAACAAGATTTTCTGATTTCTGGAGGTTTTCACTTTGGTTTTATATGCAAACAATAGACCCTCAGAACTCCAGGACTTCCAAATAGCTTGAAAAAATATAAGTGCCACTGACAGATTTCATTCAGTGAAAATGACATCAACTGTCAGCAAACTAAATGCTAAGAATGAATTAGAATTCCTTTTCTTTATTAAACTCTCCTAATCACACAATTATAGCTTGTTAGGACAAGTTCCCTACACAGACCTTCTTTCAACAACAAATAATCAGCTTCATCCACCTGAAAATACAGATAAACTATTTGAAATAATAATGGGCAGCCGGCATAAGTCCACTCTTTGTCTTCACTCATGGCATGTGCAAGCAAACAAAAAACCATAGAGCAGATTCAATGAGACTGAGCAGTGCACTCATCTGCTCAGTTATCTTTCTGATATCTTGGGTTCATCTGTGCTGCTATACAAACCATTACCAGCTGAAAACACGATCCATTTTCATCTGACAGCCTTTTAAACTTGTCACAGAAATGTTAGTGTTATGCATCCAGTTTAATCAGTAGGAAGAGACGTGACCCACTGGTCACGAGCCTGGGAGAGAGCCTAAATCAATCTCAGAACCAACAGAAATCTACCAGCACTAACACAAAGTCCTTTTCTTCCTTGACCACAGGAAAATGTTTGTCACATTTTCCAATAGGTAAGTCCTTTGACCTGGGATTCACATACAGTGAATCCCCAAAGTTTTTCACCTAGGAACCATGGGTCTTGCCTTAATCCACCCTTAATTTTCTCTGTAATTCCTCAAAGAGGGAACCCTGAAAAACAAAAAAAACCTTTCTGTTCAATTTCTCTGCCACAGTTTATAGGAAGGAAATCAGATCTGGCCCTACTGTCTTAGCCACCACAAAACTGAATAAATCAGCTCAAATTAAAAATGGCCTGCACAGAGTAATGCATATTGAAGAAGGTATCAGTGCTTTTAATACCAGAACGAGGCATTGCAAGCTGTGAGGATATTAAAATAACCCCAAGAATCCAGTAGGAAACAAGCTTTGTTGGAAATCTTAAATGAGAACAAATTCTCTAGATAAAAGAATTTAAACAATAAACTGCCAAACAAGACTTGTAAGGGAATTTACAAGGTGGATTACTATTTTTAAATCCATACAGAGCTTCCCTGTACTGCCTAAAGAAAGCCAACACAGCCATCCCTTCTGACATTCACACAACAGCCCAGCCAAGCTAGGTAACATCAACAACTATAATGCTGAACAGAACACAAGTAGAGAGGTGTCCTTCTTAGAGGAATGGGGCATCAGAATGTTCAACTGCCAGATTCTCAAGACCTAGCACTTGGGATTCTACACAGCTACAAAACTAGAAACAACAGCTGGAATATGCAAAATTCAGGAGAAAGTAAATTGACTGGAACAATGCACAAACATATCCAGTAAATCTGATACTCTGCTTCCTGCGCAACATACTCAGAAGAGGGAGTTAATGCTGTTAGGAAGACAATAAACAAGAACCACAGAACCATAATTGTTTTTGTTTTCTGCTCCAAACACACAGCACAGATGCAAAAGAAAAATGCAGTGTTTTGCACGCTGCCAAAAAATGTGTCCAAGGCTGTTTACTAATGATCAGTGCTTGAGATGACACACACAGCATCAATGTTTTAAGCTTCTATAACAGAAGCTACTAATTGAATTTCTTCTCTCTTGTCAGGGCTATAAATTCTATCACATCCCCACCTATACTGCAGAACTTTATGGGTTTTCCTGACTTTTAAGCTGTTCCATCCAAACAAGAACATTACAAATATTATTTTTCTAGTACTACTTATAAGCACACTGGTATTCCACACCTTTGTTGTCTAACTCAAACGACGTCTGTGCTAGTTTGAGTCTAGCTGGGATATTTTGGTGAGAAGAGTCAGATTATAGGCTGTGAAAAGGAAACAATGGTGATGTCTGCTTCCCTCATAGGCTTCCTGAGATGTATAAAACCAAGAACACAAATACAGATAACAGAGTTCTCTTGGGCTCTGGCTGCATGAACATCTCTCTCTCTCTAACCTGCCATATGTGGGGCTACCCCATCTGCTTCTCAACCCCCCAGGCGATTCTCCAAACTCATCTTGAACAAGGCAAAGTCTGGGATAAGTTGGAGGGGTAGAAAGAATGTGGAAGGGTGGCTGGGAGCCCCTCCTGGGGACTCTGGTTTCTGGGAGAGCTGTTGTGTTTCTGTACTACTTTTCAGTTCTACACACTTCCTCTGCATCAGCAGCAACCTTTGCTAGTAACTAATAAAGACAGCTGTCATTTTAGACCTGTTTTCTTTATGCTTGCTAATAAAAATAAGAAAAGAACCAGAAATGAAATCCACAGAAAAATTTCAGAGTTACAGCTAACATCAAGCTAGGATCAGCTCACACTGAAAAGAACAAGAAGGAAAAAAAAGGGAACAACATTTGCCTGGATAATCCCTTTTAAAGTTTTTAATAAACAAATGTCACATAGGTTTTGGTCATAGTGCAAGAATACTGTAAACTCAGAACTGAACTGCCACAGCTACATCTGGAAAAGGGCTGGTAATCACTGCACCCCATTGCTAGAATCCATTATCAAATACCCAGCCACCTAACACAGTATCTCAGTCATGAAAAGCCTTAAGTTCTCCTAGTGCTAAAACTGCAAGTAGATGTTTGCCGTGATCATGAAGATTCTGTGTGTGTGTGCATTGCACTTCTTCTCTTAAGGAAAGGGATACTCATATCTTCCTTGAGTGCCTATCCAGACATGTGCTGGCAATGCAAGCAACTCTCTTATATCAGTAGATGATCAGCTAAGCTTTGTTCACCTACGAATCTCTCTGATGCTTAAAAAAAGAAAGACATTAAACCCCATTATTGGTTACTGTCTACATCAGACTGCGTATACAGGACCTATTCCCTTATCTTCTTCCGAAACTTATATACAGTTGCCAGTAATTTTTTTTTGTCTGGTACTTTACTTTATAAACAGCTTGTTAGAAAAATCATCATCACCAGCAAAGCTCCACCCCACCTAAGTGCCTCTCTTGGTTTTGCCACACTGTCTTTTTGAACAGGAAGCCAAAACATATAGGTTCTGTTTTTCTTTCTTTCTTTTTAATACCATGGATGTTATCTTGGTTTACACTTTTTACATAAATACAACTTAAGGCTTTATCTGAAAATACTTCAAAACACTGAGATTACCCTTCACCCAACTGCTCCACCCACACAGCAATAATACAACCCTGTAAGAATCATAGAATCATCTATGATTTATGAATAATACAATGCTGTAAGAGAAGCAGAACTTTCTGTAAATCATATTCATAAGCCTATGAATCAAATATTTCATTTTCTCTGTCAATTTTGCTTTATAATCTGGTGCATAGCTCCTATAAACTGCAATAAGCAGGTATACTGTGAAAATAAACACGTTTTGTTCCATTTCTTGATGTAAACCAAGGGCAAGCCTAAATTCTGAAAACCAGGTTAAAGGGCAAGAGTGATCCCTTAGAAAGAAGACAACACATCAAGGCAGCAAAGAGGTGCTAAGAGAATTTGATTGCTCATCAAGAAAAAGGGGAGTGAAATTTGAATAACCAACTTCTGCCAGATTCTTCCCCCCCCCCCTTCCTTTAGACTGAAAGTGCTACACCATGAGTTCAATTCAGCCAAAAGGGGAAGAGGTGGCCCCATATCACCCAGATCCACCATCCTTCCTTCACCTCAAACATCCATCTCCTCCCCGGCCTGGTTTTGGCAACCCTTCAGCTATATGATGAACTGATTCAGTTTGCTAAGTAGGCAAAAATAGATTTCACTAAAGGAGGAGAAAAAGAAAAAAAAGGAAGAAGAGCGAGGCAGGGGCTCGGCGGAAGTTTTCGGTGGCAGAAAGCCATGAGATCAGCTCTGCTGCATTATGTAGCTGCACCATGAGCACGGAGCTCTGTGAGCCTGAGCTGACCTAACTGTACACCACTGCGGTTCCGAGGAGGATCTGTTGCTCCTTCCCCCCCTGGCCGCACATTCCCCACCATTTCCCTTGCTACAGTCCTGCTGTTTGTGTAAACCCTCAGCAAGTCAATTAAAGAAAAAACAAACCCCACAATTTTTCTCTCTTTATTTCCTACCTGCCTAACTAAATTGGCTCATTCAGGAGACGAAGAGCACCAGAAATAGCTCGGCAGAGGGTGCCACGCTGCCCTGCCGGGGCTCTGGGGTTTGGGGTAACAGAGAGTTCTTCGACAAGCTCAGCAGCTCTTAAGGAACTTCAGGCTGCAACCCTTACACCGATCTAAGTAACCAGATACCTTGCTTCTGCCTCCTCCCTCCATTGTGCCAGCACAGGTGCTGCTCCACACCTGGATGAAGTACTTCAGTACACTAAAACAAACAGGAAAACTTCTTGGGCTTTTTCCCCCCTTCCTTTCTTTTCTTTGTAAAGAGCTGAATTGGCTCATTAAGAAGTCAGTTAAACCCTTGTACAAGCAAGGAAATGGGTGGGATCGTGAAGAAAGGAGAGAAAGGGTGTAGGACTTATGTAAACTGAAATGTCAAAGAACCACAGCTTTAGAATAGAGTGAAGTACATTTAAATACAGAAGCCAAGATTTTACTGAATTCAATCTGAAATGAGTATTTACTGTAAGGCAAACTTTATGCTGAATGCTGCTTCGTTTAAAAAGCCGTTGTTGCTTTGTAAAGAATAATGAAAGGCAGAGATGAGCACACTCAACTTGGCTTTACAATTGTGTAAAAATAAAAAGATAGTTTGCAGTCTTTTCTATTATTTCCAATCCCACTATTAAGCAGAAATCCTCTACATGCTCACCTTACAAAACTGTCATAAAGGAACCAACACAAAATGACCTGGGGACATGACAGTGCCATTTCTCTGTAGTAATCACAGAGGTGACAACCACTCACTGTTTGACATTAAATATTGCCTGCTGCCTGGGAGCCATGACTTCTGAGAAGATGACTTCCCAAGAAAGGGCTGTTCTCAGTACCTCTCTACACAGTACTACTTAATGCCATGTAAAAAATACTGTCTGTCGAAGCTGCAATTGGTTCAGTTCTAAACAGAACTTTCTGATTACATGTTTTTACTTCAAATTTCCAAGTACAGCTCAATACTTGCACTCCAAGTAAGTAGTTGGGCTAATCTGGCAGTTAGATAATATTTCAGACTGATAATATTTCACTTTTCATTCCACATACAAAACTGAGTAAAGTGGAGGTGTTCATTCTATTCCCAACTTTGCTTTTGCTATAGATGCAACCATAAGCCTGCATTTCTCCTGAAAACAAGACAAGGGCTACTCTGCTTTGCAGAAATCAGAAAGCTGGCAATGCTGCACTCATGAAAGATGGCTGAAAGATGACACATAAAACAACTGCAGGAATGTAGCCTGTTGTGCAGACTGGAGAAAGCAATGGAAGAATAGAATATAACCCTTTTGAACATGACCAGCAGAGCAGTGTGGGAGTTCTTAAAGGATGAGAGGGCTAATCTCTTCCTAATTCAGACACTTTTCCTTCAGCTTGGAGGTCTTTCAGAGCTTATTTCCATGGAAAGGCTGAAATTCCAAGTCTTCAGGGTGGCAACCAAATGGGATGCACATGTGGCAGCAAAGACTCCTTTACCAGACTTTCCTAGAGTAAATCCATGCAGATGTCTTTGAAGCTGACATGACTGCAATTAGGTTAGCCAGAGTTTCTCTCATGGCTAGACTAGATTGTCTCTAGTTTCTTGTTTGAGCAAGTGATGAATCTTGAAGCTGAGACCTATAGAAAATTCAAGATTGATTGTGGCAGGGCTTCTCTCCTGGCCTTTTTCAATACAAGCACCAAGAACACAAACCACACAATGTGATGCTCAGATTAAAGGACAGAAGTAGAAGGCCTTCAGAAAAGGCATCAAGACAGACAAGGGAAAACACCACACAGATGGAAAATTGAACATCATTTTTTTCTGACTCAGAAGTGGGCAAGATACTCTTCAATGGCAACCGACAAACTCACACTTCGATAAAAGTCACCAAACAGTTCCAGCTCACCTCCAAAGATACTGGAAAAGCAAAGCTTTCCAATCCCTTACAACAGGTGAAGCACACACCAGGATTCACTGTTGAAGGTCCTTTCTGTCAGACTGCTGGCTTACCTCTCAAAATAAATCAATTACTAAAATAGTCTTTTAAGGGAGCTTGGTTCCAGTTTAAGAAAAGTTAACCAAAGCTCTAAACCATCTTCACATTCCAGTTTCAGCTGTATCTAGAAGCATATTTGAAAGCAGTACTGAATTTCAAGACTAAAATACTTTGTGGCTTAAGGGTTACAGGACAGAAAGAAGTTTTTGTGCAACACGTAGGTGGCTTGGAAACCAATGAGCCAAACTTTAACGATGGTGGAAGACCTTCAAAAAGCCACCAAACAAAGCATATCAAGAAAATAAGAAATTATTAATTATTAGACAGAAGTATACATACTTTTAAAGTAAGATTTTCCACTATTTTTAGAGCTCAATTCTGTGACAGATTCAGTCATTACAGTACAACTCCAAGTGTATGTTCCCATTTCCAAGAGTTCCATTTGAACTAAGTGCACAATGAAGGTCAAAGCTGTTAATACGTACAGAACCTTCATTTACCAGTGGGTAGAGAACAATTCAAATGTCTCTTGATTGGCTCTAACTCAAGTAACTGTCAGAAAAATATACTTGAAAAAGTAGCAGCTGAATATAAGCTGGACAAAGAATTAAAATCAGCAATTCAAGATGAGAATAAGAATGGCTTTTAAATTAACACAATGCATTTTTGCAATAAATTTATGCCAGATATAGGAGTTTTGACAAAGAGCTGAAAACATTTTGTGATTCTTTCTCTGATTACACAAACAAGTACTCAAATATCACATGCATTGTTCTCATTTTCTTGGAGCCTAAAGTAGAGAAATAACAGCTACGTTATAATGGAATCAATGAAGATGGTTAAAATCAGTCACTTCACTGCACAATGAAGAAAGTCATACAGTCATTACTGTCTTTTTCTTTCCCTAGTCACTGATGGTATTTATTTTCTGTTGGACAGTAAAGAATTGAACCATCCTAAACCAAAATTCATGTGCACACTTCATGACTCACTGCATATTGTATGGTAACTGGTTTCATTTCAATACCGGGAACAAATTCTTAATCTGCTTCATCATTAGTGCTGTGGGCAAAGGTGGCAAACAGTTACTGCTGCTAACCACATTCATATACTAGGTTTTATTCTCTTTTTTCCCCTTCTGAGTAGCTGGCAGAGTAAGGCTGACTGTTCACTTTACCAGAAAAACAAACAGCAACAAAAAATACAACCTCTAGCCTTAAGAAAAGAACCACTTCCCTCTTGTGTTAAAATCCAGCACATCTTTAGATTTGTGTTCAGTTTATGCAGCTGACAGAATTAAGAACAAACATTACTATAGGAAAAATGCTGACACAAGAACCAAACCACAGAGCAGCTGATCTTACATGCGTGCATAATAATGAACTCCCTGATGTAGTGTTCAACTTGGAAAACCCTATGGGTCTTCTCTTTTAGATTCCTTTCAACAGTTAACAACTAAAGGCCTTATTCATGAGGGAAATTTATCTTGGGAAATGCCCTGGAAGCACAAACTGTACTCTTCCTATGTACAGTAGCTTACTATTTTCTGAAGATTTATCACATACATTTCTCAGTAAGAGATTACATTTTGTGATTTCCAAGACTGATTACATTGACACATCCATACAGCACTTCTACTAAAAACTAAAGGATTTTTTTCCCCATGATCCTTCTCTTCTGAAGAACCTTACCTCATTATATAAACCTTATAATTTAGACTCAATCATTTTAGCTGTGGTTTTTTATTGTCTTGTGTTTATTTACTGTTACGGCAGCAGCTGAGGGAAGCATTTGGAAAGATCTCACAAGGACAAATTGTTGTTGGCTTTTCCCACTAGTTGTGTCCAGCCAGCTTCTGTATAATCACACAATAGTCAGTGAATTATGGAGTGTGAGTTTTAATTGATTGCAAGATTTGGGTTTTTTTTTCTTTCTTTTTCTTTTTTGTTTTTTTGGCAGCACAGATCTCCAATCCCAGAACCACATCCAAAGTCTAGATGGCAGTAGATTTTGGTTTCAGTTCATTCTTTACTTTGGCAATGATGTGAAATATAAATCAACCATACAATGGAACAGAGCTGATGTTTGCTAACATTTATTTGACACTGAAATGCGGTGATCTGACATGAGAAAGTTAGAAAATAAGAACACAAAGATGCATGGTGAATATTTATGTAACTATTAAATTGTAAGCACTGTTCTTGTGTTGCTAAAGGGTATGATTCCACCTCCCAAGAGCATCATCCTCCACTCAGCTAAATCAACAAACCAAATAGAATAAAGTGGAATTTTAACAAATTATTCATTCAGGTTATATTTTAAATTATGATTTGTAAAAGAATTCAGAATTAAATGACAAACAGCTTGGAGAAGTACTTGTAGGTAAGGATGCAAATTTTCTTTAAGTTTAAACCCTTCTCTACCAAACTGTCCTGTTCCAGGCTACGCTCTTAAGAGGATAAAAATGCAAGTAACCTTTAATCAGAAGTACTTGAAAGATATCCCAGATTTTCTTTATATATGCAATAAAAACCTTGGATCTCTCTGAACGCAGGAAAGCCTGTCTGCATTCTGACCCACAGAACTTAGGGAAACTGATTCAAAGGAACAAAACCACACATAGAAGGAAGGAAGGTTTTGAAGTCAAGGATGTAGGTAAGGTAACAGTACTCTATTCTGTATGAGCATCCACAGAGTTCTAGCTGACATTATGAAGCCTTCCATTTATAATTGCTTTAATATAAGTGAATTCTATGCACTCTTTGTATTAGTATTTTACCCTCAGGAAGTGATAAATTGCACAAAACACAAAATAGATACAACCATTTATACTGCACTTCCCTGAATTTCTTGAAGATTCCCAACATAGAAGAATAACAACAACAACAACAGCAGAAGCATTTCAACACATGGGATGAGGAACAAATAGTATTGCAAAGACAGGCAAGATAATTATATGCTTAATTGACAGATTAACAGGAAAGTAAGTGAACTGACTATGAGAGAAAAATGCCTTCTATGCAGAAACACAGACTTGTACAAAAGGGTGCAGGGCGGTATCTGACAGCAAGAGGACAGAAAGGTGAGGCTGCAGTCTATGCAAGGAAAAACTGAGCTGAAAAGCATTTAGATTTTGTGTACTAGAAGTAAAACACAGAAGATTGGAGAGAATACCAAACTGGTTATAGAAACATTTCTTAGTGCATACAAATAGACATTATATTCCTAAAATAGTGCCCTGAGCAACTATTAATGACATTTCTGTGTTAGCTCTTGTACATGAAATTACTTTATAATACAGGCAAACATTAAGCCATATAGACAAAGGGTGAACTAACAGGGAACATGCTTGTGCCACTTGTCTCTGTAGATGGTACTGATATTCTCAACAACAGAGGAGCAAGAGCTGAGAGCTGGTTCAGTGGAGACAATGGCAATGCCAATAACTTTCATCAGTTTAAACTGTGAAGCAGCACAGCCTGCTTCCACAGACTTGACTTCTCAGCCTGCTTTTCCCTGTAGATTTCCACAGGAAAAAGATCTCCTGGGTTTTAATTTCTGTCTTGCTCAGCTCAGTTCACTCTAACTGACACTGCTGAGCTTTGCCTGTTCTGTTTCTAAGTCTGAAAACTCTCAGTCCATGTCTCGTCCCTGTGTCCTTCATTGGGAAATGCTGCAGGTGAATCTTTATTGCCTTCAGTTCTACTCCTGTTTGATAATCTCTTCACGGGGTAAAGATACTGCATAAAATCCAACCATCTTCTCTGTCATGCTTTGCCATTCTGTATACAGAGTACGTGAACTTCTCTAAACACAGAATACACACAGAAACTCTACAGGTAGAGTAGGGGAGTCAGTGGTTTGAGTGTCTGGGGTTTAGAGGGGGGCGGCTGTGTTTTTGTCTTACCTCCCAGTATCACCTTCTGCACACTAACATCAGCCAGTGACAGGTGGTCTAGGCTTTGTTGTTGAGTTGTTTCAGGTTTGGGCTTTTTTTTGTTTTCTTAATTAAACAGCTTTTGTGGTGGTTACAGTCTCAGTTTCAAGTTCTTTGTCATGTTTCCATTCTGCTGTAATTCAGTAATAGCGGGTAGTCATGTGAGCTTAGTTTTCTTTTAAGTAGCATTCAGCCTTTTTTGGATACTATAGTTCACAAGACTATTACATGACAGATACTTTTAAGTACCAGGCATAAAAAAAACCCCATACCATTCCAGCAGCATTTCACATCATAACAAACATTTTTAAGTGCTGTAAACCATAGAAAAAGCCAAATTTTACACAAAAATATTTTATATCTTTTCCAATAATTCTACTTTTCGAAATAAAAAGAAATCCAAAACCCCAGAATCCATTTATATTTTTTTTTCATTTGATGGCTACAACAAATTGTTTAGAGCACCAGAAATTATCCATTCCTAGTCATTTCTCCCAGCACAGTGGAACATTTGCATGGCTGAATTAGATTTTTTGTGATGAAGTATAACTTCCTCTTACTAAAAAAGGTTCTTACTATACTACAACCTCCACATCTTTATACTGATTTGGACTATTGGAAATTTACTTTTTCTTTTGCTATATTTCTGCTTTCAGTTCTGCTTTTTCTTGCTATCCTCCTAGGGTGTTCTACTACAAGAACATCTCCCTCAAGAACTGACAGCCTTAGTTCCTAGTGGCTATTTTCTCATCCTCTCTTGCACACGCCTGAAAAAAACACTGGTTTTAAATATCATAGAACAACAAGCAGCCTGTCACAGAATCATAGAATCAACCAGGTTGGAAGAGATCTCCAAGACCATCCAGTCCAACCTATCACCCAGCTCTATCCAGTCATCTAGACCATGGCACTAAATGCCTCATCCAGGCTTTTCTTGAACACCTCCAGGGACGGTGACTCCACCACTTCCCTGGGCAGCCCATTCCAATGCCAATCACTCTCTCTGGCAACAACTTCCTCCTAACATCCAGCCTAGACCTCCCCTGGCACAACTTGTTCTACTGCTGGTTGCCTGGGAGAAAAGACCAACCTTCACCCATCTACAACCTCCCTTTAGGTAGTTGTAGACAGCAATGAGGTCTGCCCTGAGCTTCCTCTTCTCCAGGCTAAACAACTCCAGCTCCCTCAGCCTCTCCTCATAGAGTTTGTATCACAGTATCATTAGGGTTGGAAGAGACCTCACAGATCATCAAGTCCAATCCTTTACCACAGAGCTCAAGGCTAGACCATGGCACCAAGTGCCACGTCCAACCTTGCCTTGAAGTGCCCCAGAGACGGCGACTCCACCACCTCCCCGGGCAGCCCATTCCAGTGTCCAATGACTCTCTCAGTAAAGAACTTTCTCCTCACCTCAAGCCTAAATCTCCCCTGGGTGTGTTCCATATAGTTAGGTTCAAGACTTCCAGGCATATTTTCCCACATTCAGGTTTATTTAAATTACAATTTCTATGCTTTCAAACATTACACAGCTGAAGAACAAAGTTGTTGACAAATGGATCACATGTTACTCCCTCTGTTTAATGTCTTCTGTGAGAAAACTAAGAGAAAAAAATCAAGAACTGAGGGAAGAATTTTCAGGACATCATAGGGGGAAAGAACAAGGAGAAAACACAACAGGCTTCTCATAAAACTTGTCACCAAAAAATGTCTGCTTCAATAAAATGCCCAGAAATTACACATATTAAACCAAACTTCAGAGCCAGCCACAAGATGCATAGTACAAACTGAAATCCACCCATAATTCCCCACCATGAAGAGGTATAAAAACAGAAACATCATCTCATTTTGCTGTTCTTGCAGGGAGACAGTAGAGAAAAACTCAGTGGCAAAAAGAGAAGTACACTAACCTGTGGTTACTTCACTTTCTTGCACACTGCCTTTCACTTAATTCTTCTGGAAATACAGTGTGTTGGTTCATAAACATCATTTCCATTTCCTTTCCAGGGAGTTGTCTATCAACAGTCATTATTAAAGTGTCCTAACTATGTCAACTGCACATAAAAGTCCCAGCCTTCTATCCAAGCATCCCTCTGTTTCTCTCTCAAAAGGCTTACAAGGAAACACAATATAAAAGCCCTGGAGCGTATGTCTATACACCTCCACCATCAAACCAGAAAAATCACTGACCCCAAAATAGTCTGAACTACATATGGCTCTCTAAAGACAACAGCAATCAACAGAATGGATCTTGGATCAATACAAATCCCAGCAATATTTTCCTTTTCTGGATTTTTTTTCCCTCCCTTTAAAAAAGTGTAATTGTAACCTCTCACAGCATATGATGATGTCTGTAATAAGAAAGCTAGAAGTAAACAGGGTGACCCAGAGCCTGTGGAAATACAGACCGTGACTTAAAACTAGAACTCTAACCTGTGAGAAGAAAGGAATGGATTAAATAAGTTTCTTCATGAAAAGCCTTCTAAACCCCTGCTAACTGTGGTATCCAACAGGCCTTTTTTCTCCAAAATATAGCATGGTGCATTTTCACAGCAGATCAAAAGGAAGTGTAGAGTGGAATTCTGTTGCAGGAGTAGGGGATGGGGCCACTTGGCTTTCTAGCAGAATTAGTTGGTTGGGGTTTAAAATGCATTCTTTTATATGCTGAATTTATTTGACTCATGAAGCACATACTTATTTGCTGCACAACCTCAAGAACTCTTTTTAGTTTTTTCTTCATCTGCTCAGACAGTCCTAGTTTGAGATTTTTTTTTGTGGGTTTTTAAGATCTTATCTTATTGAATAAGTAAAAAAATGATGCTTGGATTATTTCATAACATAGCACCAGGGAAATAAGCACTTATAGTTGCTGTCATTGTAGAGTATCTTCTCTAAAACTCTCTCAAACAAGTGTCAGAATTGTTATGCTTTCTTTGACTCTGATGTACAATAAGACCTACTTTATACCCAGTCCGGTTGAATATCTAAAAGATACAAAAAGCAAGTCCTAAGTGCTCATCTTGAAGATGCTACTGTTTAAATCAAGAATAAAGTAGAAAGCAACACACTGCACTTCCTAAAAACGTCTAACATGCAAAACACATATTTGCCAGCAAAGCCAAAGTCAAATAAAATCTAAACCTACTGTCTTTTAAGCTGTTAAGTGTCTACAGTGCAAATATACTGGCTGCTAGAATACATGCTTTACAATACACACAAAAAGAGATCCCAGTTCTTCCATGTTACTAGTCAAAGACTGATTCTGAAATAAGGACAGAGACAACATTAATTTGTAACTTAAAGGAAGAAGAGCCTAAAAAGTAAGCAAAACACTGAATACCTTATCTTTATATGTTTGCCTTCACAAGAAAGGCCATCAAAACTCACAAAGCTTTTTCTTTTCGCATCTGAAGCAAAAATAAATAAGCCTTTGTTCAACATCAATAACAACTTAATAACAATGTTGCATAGACAGAATTCCAAGCTGCCTTCATATACAAACTGCCATAGTGACAGTAAGTCAGAGAGCCTTTCATACACCAGTCCCTTTGATCCAAATATGCAAGAAGCTCATGCCCAAACACCCTCACTGAATCTTCATGCTTCAGTTCACAAAGGACAGAACAGCAATTTGAGTGTGTCAGGCTTGTTAAGCAAGAGCAGAAAGATAATCCAGAAACAAGGACAGAGTTTGTTATTTTTGCTCCAACAGTAACTAGCATTTTAACCATTACAACCAATATCTGAGTGCTAGAATAGCTCTCATGGTTCACCAGATTCATACTAAGCCACAGAAAACAACCCCTCCACAAGATTTGGGAAGATTTGATCCACAGTAGACATATTGGGGTGGTTAATTTTGCCTTCTCTTCTCAGTCTTTGCCTACAAATTACATTCCCTAACCTCCCTTCTCTCACTCCAGATTCTTTCCTCTCCATATCTTTGAAGACAGTTTTCAAAACCACACTGCTCAGTAAGCTTCCCAATCCTTTCCTTTTCATCAATTATCTTGGGGTAAAAGAGAAAGAAAGAAAAAGCCAAAACCAGTATGTGCAACGTCTCCTATCTCATTCCTGGCATCCAGCAGTCCTGCTGTCCAGTGGACACAGCCAGCCATTAAAGTGTGATATGCTCCAAGGGTTTCACAGCAAGCACCTAAGAATGCTCCGTGTGTCTGTGGGCAGCACTTGTGCAGCAGAGTTGAAACAACACGCTGAGTTCGGCAAAAAGATTGCTGGACCTTGCAACTACAGGAAAAAAAGCTGTCAGGGTGGGAGAGAGCAAACCATTCATGTTTGATGAGGAAGGCAGAAGCATTTAGGATTAAAACTATTCTTTTCTGATTGAAAATAATCAAAAGCTACGGGAAAAGAAGCATTTTGTTTTCTAATTGCATTCCAAAAGATGCCTTTATTGATAGAGTGGGGAATTCTGGCAGGGAAGGTGGTTGGTGCAAAGGAAAAGTGGATGAACCCAGGGGATACAAAGAAATCGCTGCCAGAGCAGGAAAAACAGAGAAAATGGACTGCAAATATTAGAGGCGGCAGCAGAATCCTGCGTGTCAAGAAAATGAAGGAGACTGAACAATAGCAGGATATCTCTGGGTATCAAAGGACTAAGTTCAACGGCATCATACAGGCAAGATCAGTGCACATGACTTAAGATGTTTATAGTGGTAGGTGTGAAGGTCAGCCACTTATGGGCACTTAATGTCAAGTGACATTAACAAGGACAAAACAGGATCCTACTTTAAAACTGATGCTTTGTTTTTACTGACTTCTAATGAGATATAATCTGAAGAGTTTTAAGAGGGACTGGCAGCCAGAATAATTATTCATGAATCTAAGGACAACTAACTAAACAAATGCAATTAGGAGTGGAGAGAAAGGGTTAAACCAGCCATTTTGTGCTAAAAAACAAATAAACAAGCAAGCAAAATCTTTCTTCAGTTCAGGCTTAAAGGTTCTCATTTCTCCCATAACAGAATACAGATGATTCACAGCTGTTTGGCATCTGTTGCCCTTCTACCTAGTGAATGCATTCCCTTTGTCACTGGATATCTGCAAACACATGGACTGGAGCACTCACTGGCCTCCCTTTACTGGTCTATGTGCACCCTGTCTGTCACTGAACGTTCCTGAGACACTTCTGAAGGTGGAAATTGAGAATTAGAGACCTACATGCACAGCAATATGAAAGCAGTATCTGCTTACCTGTGCCTAAGAGAATACACTTCTGCTTAGAGCGGCTATTTAATTTGTGAGAGGCTCTAAATGCAACATCCTCCAATTCAAAGTAATTTTTTTTATTATGGATATTGTTAGCAAATGAAAAGAACTTGCAGTTAGAAGGACAGAAGATTTGTCAGTTCTTCTGACTTATGTTTACTGGATGATTCAGTAAATGTAGCTGTTACTTAGCTGCAGTATTTTGCTAATGCAAGATGAGCCAAACTTTTGGTTGTTTTGTTTTGAAACACAGAAGCTTTTGACCATATGAAACCAATTTGTGTATGCCACTGATTCAAAAGAAAAGTTTATGTATTACTTTTGGCAGCAAATTCTTATGTAGTATCACATGGATAAAATACCTCAGTGGAAACAGCTGTGCAGAGTACTCAAACTGGCTTGTTTTCTTCCTCTTTGATAAACCTCTAGCTTGCCTGGAAATTCATACTTTTGCTAGACCCCAGTGTGGTAGGCTTATTTGACAATCTGTGACCTTTCAGAGGCACATACTCTCTCATTTTCTAGCAGCTGTGGACATAAAAATTTCAATAAAAATCTACATATATCCATTTAAAAGATCAGATTCAGAAGTTTCAAACCTGCTAAAGCAGGAAAGAATAAAAGCAAAGCACGAGTAGTTCCTGAGGTCAGTTACAAAAATAAGACATAAAAGTGACATTTATCTATTTTCTCATCTAAAAGTTGAAAAGAAACCAAACACACCAAGTTTTCAGGATAGCAGAAGCACATCTGTCAAGAGTGCATTTCAAATCAGTACCTGCTGGCCCTGCAACAGTGCCCAAAACTATTAAGAACAAACCATTTTAATATTTACAGTATTTATAAATGAATGAACAGCAGCAAATGCAAAGTTCTGGTCGAAAGCTATGCAAACTTAAAGCAGTTGCTGTGCATGTAAAAGTACAGCAAGAGGGGACAGGATTTGCATACACAGGCTACCTCTGCACACATACACAATCCAGAAGTCTCATTAATTGTACATTTCTGACAATTAGAAGCTCTGAAATAACGATAACTATTTCACACCATTTAAGCCAGTAGAAGTACACCTTTGCCCAGCACAGCATGTTCAGACAATTCTTCAGCCTATTCCTGATGATGGCTAAAGCCACAACATCCTTGCTTCTGGCAGAAGTGGAAGAAGTTTTTCAAGTGTCATTAGAATCATTCCCCCCATTCTCTCTCCCCCCACCAAGCTCTGCACTAAGATTAATGAAGCACTTCTCGCCTTTCAGAGCTACAGGAAGCTGACCAAATATTCTTCAGTTATATTTTTAGACCTGTCTGTACAACTCCCTTAAAACTCAGTCTGATAAAATTACATGACTGTCTCTCCAGGAATTACCTCCCTGTTGCACAGTCTTGTTAATAGTCTGATTTCCTCAAATGGTTATTATTATAGTTCATTGGAGGATCAGTGACATAATTCATTGGTAAAAATATCTCAAATTCAGGCAGGCATAATGTAAATATATTTTAGAAGGCAATTATGGAAGCTTCTGAATAAGGGTCTGGTTTTGCAAAAGGTAGATAAGCTAACTTTCTGTGCAGTCAGTGAAGCAGATGTTGAGTTTTCACGTACACAATGTAGAAACAACATCTTTTTGTTTTAAAAAGAGGTTTGAGAGAAGTTTAAAATGTTAAAACCTCTTCAGTTTATTAAAATCATAAAGAAAACAGTAAAAGGCTTACTAAGAAATCCTTTAGTCTTACTGATATCAGTGATAGGTAACACTTCTACTAGCACTAAAGTCACCAGGAAAAAAATAACCAAATATCTTGAACAAATACTGCATGGAAATTCAAACAGCCTTCAGAATATGCAAAGCAGTAGGAGAAATAAATAATGGGTTTAGAAAGATGATTATTTCCTTGTAAAATTTATTGTTCATGTTTATAGAGCTCTTTGGTAAAAAGTCAAAGCTGAAAAAAGATCACTTCAGGCTATTTATCAAGACCCTAAAAACAACACTAAAAAGTCTCAGTGCCACAAAGAGTGAACATCAGCCTGCCTTCCCACAAAAGAACTATTTAGCTTGTAATCTTACTTGTAAAGTTAGAAAGTTCTGACTTAATCAGTAAACATTCACTGCATCAAAATATAAGATACAAGCACCTCTCATATGAGCAACAGTAGCCCCCTCAAAAATAAACTCAGAACCAACTCTCACCCCAAATCCCAAACTCTCTCTCTTCCTACAAACTCTAAAACTAATCATGTAAATCACTACCTAGCAATCCTAGCAACTTAACAGTACTTTGGCTGAAGTTCTCACAGGTATATACATTTCTTTTCAGAACCTTTCTATCAACCCAGATGACTTAAACAAAACTAAGTAATTAATTTAGCAATTTAGCATTTAACCCAATGAAGGTAGATGATATTATAATCATTAACAAATCCTCAATTCTTGTTTTTTTTTTAAATACCATTTCCAACACATTTGTAGATAAATACTACCTTAATATCCACAGTCACCGAAATTAGAATCATAGAATCAACCAGGCTGGAAGAGACCTCCAAGATCATCCAGTCCAACCTAGCACCCAGCCCTAGCCAGTCAACTAAACCATGGCAGTAAGTGCCTCATCCAGTCTTTTCTTGTACACAGAATCAGGCATAACCTTAATAGACAGTTTTCAGTTAACGTGCAGGTAAACACCTCAGCATGACACATTGTCAACCTGTGGTCTTGCACAGATATCTTTACATTTATACAGCAGAGTTACAGGAAGCTGACATTAGCAATACTTAACTGTCCTGCCCCTTACAGAGCTCAGAAGGTTTCTCCTCTCTCTAGTGCTGATGGGTGAGGGTCTCCCTCAATGAGATGCAACCCAGCTGCAGCCATACAGCTGTACAGCTCTTCTAGTCACACAGCAGATGCACTGGCCTCTATCATACTAAAATATTTAGTATGTATTAGCATTGCTTATGTTTTATTCCTAACAAATTAGCACAAGCCCTTCCCTAGCACCAGCAGTTTGCTATTAAGACTCAAGCTAGGTTAGCATTTTCAGTAAAAAGAAAGTTGAGTTGCCTTCTGTGTCAAGCTGCTTGCACCTGGTATCCTACTATAAAAGGAGACTTTGGACTTCACCTATCCCCTATACAGAACTTGAAACTGAAGTATTAGAGAAAACAGGCTAGTTACTGAGGCATGTAATTTCTTCCTTCCTCTTTATTCTAAAACTATTCACATCACCTTCTTGATGAAAAAAGCTCAAGCAACCCAAGATTTGAGTCATGCACAGAAGAGGGTAGATTCTTATCTAGGGACCCTTTTATTGCTCAACAGTGAAGTGCATGTTGTCCTCAGGCAGACAGAAAATTGTTTCTTGATTCTGAATAACAAAACATGTATTTGCTACAGATATGGTTTCATCCATTTAAGAAATTGACTTGTGCTCTGCTTTTAGCATTTATCACTGTTCTGAGTGCAGTGGCATCCTCTACAGCAAGAGGACAGAGCCATCATGAACACTTGATGTTGACATGCTTATATTCCTCAGCCATGGCTTTATTATAAAAGTCAAGAAAGAGTGAGTTTAAAACATGGCAAAAAGTCAGAATTTGTTTCCATCTCCAATTCTAGAATCATCTTTCAGATGCTGAATAGCAGCCAGGCCCATAAAGTTTCTTCTCCTTCCACTAAGCTATAGTTTTGTCCATTCTTCTCTTACCATCATCTCCAAAAGGCTAAGGGACACTTCTTTCTTCACTACCTGACACACTTGAAGATCAAAATTGATTATTTGCAGAAGAGAACACCAATTTCCTGTCACTAAGAAATGGATATTTACAGATTTCTATCAAAAAAGAGGAAATTGGGAATTCATTGGACAAGGCATCAGCATCATCACTACTTCACTGGTCATGTCCTGTGTGAGACAAAATGAGCTATAAGCATTTCTCAGTACCTAAAAGAACTTGACCTATTTCTACCAGCATGCCAATCAATGCTGCCAACAGACTCCTCTGATCATCTGCAACCATGAGAACATTAAAGAAAAGTGCTCTGAAGGCAAAAACATAACAATTAATATTTTTTTAATTTGCAAGTAATTGCTACCTTTTAAGTTCTCAAAAAAAAAAGTTAACATTTTGGAGCAATGATGCTTTAAATATGGGTCAGGATAAAATAATTGTGAAAAGACAGAGTGGCAATGGCTGCAGAAAACAAAAGGGTTAGCTGTTCTACCCTTCCTAAAAGGAGGCAAGCATCTAGCAAAGAAACACAAACCCATGAAAGTTTTTAACCCACGACGTTGTATTAATAGACACAGATCTTACAACACTGAGCCTTCTAGCATCATTCTTCTTCCAGCCAAGGGACAGAACCAAGGCCTCACAAAAGTGACTTTGTATAATTCAACTGGGCTATAGCACACAAAAACTGCTATCGCTGACGCCCAGCGTGCTGACAGGAAATAGTTGCTGCCTTGAGCCTTGATCTACCCACGTGAATTGGAGCTTGCTGGCTGACCACAGGCTGGCCTCTGTTCTCTCTGTAATTGTCAACATCTGCTCTGCAGATCTATGAATAATTTTATGACACAACCTCCCCCCCCAAAAAAAAAAATCTACCAACTCCAAAGGTTGTTTAGTTTGGGATTTTTTTCTTTTCAAATGTGTAATCTGACACTAAGAGAGAGACTGTTTGGCTCATAGGTTAAGATTTACATTCTTCTGAAAGATGCCATTAAAATAGAATTTGGAGTAGGTAGGAAAAGCTAATGCTGCTGGCTGTCACTTTCTTAAATGAGGTAGCTAAGGAAATGTTGGCAGTTGAGGCAGTAAAACACTTTGAAACACGGGAGGCAAGTGGTCTACTGGTGTGGGTTCCATAGAAGCTACCTCTACGAGGTGTAGTTGTGATTCATCTGATTGCTTGATTCACGTCAAGTACAACCAAACTCAACCAAAATATCTTATTCCTGAAGGAGTGAGGATGCAGCTATACCAATAGACACATTCAACATTATTAGAGTTTCACTTAGATGGATATTTGAGGAGAGAACAGCAGTACTAACAGTCGAAAACTCAAATTTTCCACTCTTCTAAGCAGGCCACCAGAAGTTCTGAGACTGTCAAACAATTAAAACTAACAAGTTGCTAATCTGTCTTCATTCCACAATCACAGTTTTATTTATGTATTTATTTTTATAGAAGCATGTGAATATGAAAGATGGGGATAAAACTCCGAAGACATGGCCACACTACTGTTTTAGACTGTCACCATGCTTGGGCTAAAACAGAAGAAAAGCAAAGATGCATTGTCACTGGCCAGTTTGCAGCACTCAGTGATGCTACTCTTCATGATCTGTAAGAGCAGAAGAGTGGAAATGGAATAAAGAACAAATGACAACAAGAGTGAGTGCTCACCAGTATAATATTCAGACAGTTTTCCAGAACAGGATCATAACATGAAAAGACTTTCTAGACTGACCTCTAAACATAGCCTAGGTAGACTGTTGGCTGCAGCAGGACAAAGCTGGAAAAGAAACCAGAGCGTTTCTGCTTTAAGTTAAATACCCAGTATCACAGTATCACACAGTATCTTCAGGGTTGGAAGAGACCTCACAGATCATCAAGTCCAACCCAGGAAATAACACAGAACAAAAAGAGCAATGATAAGAAAAAAAGCTAAACATGGGTCTTACTGAAGTGTACACTGCAATGACTTTTTCATCTCTCTTTCTTGCTTCTTTTATAATAAAGCTGAGAATTTCCCTGCAGTTCCCCATATGTAAATGCCGTGACAGTAAGACTGCTTCAGGTCTGGCAGTGCTCTAAGTGAAGCGTGTCAAAGAATATGAACATGTTCAGTTTAGCTCTGCCTAGCAGAGGTCTGTAGACTTAAGAGTCTGGTTCCACGCTGAAACACTAGAACCTGTTCAAATGCAATTGCCAGCCTGATGACCATTTTCCCTGAGACTTTGACTCCATAAAAAGAGTGTTTCACAGATGTAGCACTGTTTTCTCTGGAATACGAAGATGATTATTAATCCAATAATTTATTGCTCTCATGGGTGGCTATATTTAAATTTATTAGAAACTACTAAGCAATTTGGTCCTTGCAAAATGAATGGGCAATTAAGTATGTGGTGAACTTGTGGTTCTTTGTTGAAGCATAAGGAAAAGACAAAATGAAACAGAACAAAGTGGAAAAGGGAAAGCTGCTGAACGTTGTCAAGGCCATAACAACCAAATCCAACAGGCTGCAGTGGAAAACGGCACAAAGCTTTAGGAAAAGAAAACATAGTACAAGACCTGGCCATACAGTTCCAAAGATCCCCAATATTACATCAATTCAAAGCTCTTGCATTGTAGCAACAATCCAACTGGTTACACAGGGCATTAACATTTTCCTGTAAGAAATAGCTATGCTACAGAGACTTGTACATATTTTAGTGTACCTACAGCAGTGCAGCGCTCTGGCAGAAATGGAGTTGTACTTGCACAGAAGTTGCAGTAACAAAGATGTAACTATGAGCAATGCTGATACAAATCACTTTATACAAGTAAACCCACATAAGGGCTTTTAGTAGTACATTTTGCCATCAAATCCCTAATCAGATAAGGAATAAACTTTCTACAAGGTTAAGAAGCTAAATTATAGGCAGCATAATTATTTTGTCTTCAGTGGCAGAATAAATCCACCCAAATGATAAAGCTTAAAACAGTATTTTAAGTAAAATATAAAACATGCTCTAAAGATCAAGAGCTTGTCCCAATTTGTCTTGATCACTCTAAAATATAATCATAAGCCTGAGATGACTGTGTTCGTTATTATATTGATTTCATTCTGACATTACTGCAGTACACATACGCAAAGAATTAGCCAGAATAAATATAGTTCTCCTGGCATGCTAAGAAATTATATGTCTGAGAAGGATAATTTATTTTATCATGCACATTTTCTCAATATTTATCATTTGTGCTGACAAGCATGCTTAATATCTATGCCAGTAAATTCAACACTAAGTTCAAGAAAACAAATGGAGAACCTTGGAAAATACTTCAAATGTGTCTGATTTAAAAAAAAAAAAAAGCCTCCTAGCATTTGTTTTTCTGGATCAGTAGCTCTGACAAAAATCACTGTAATTTGAAGCAACTACTAAGCCATCATATTTTGTTTACCAGCAGCACTCAGGTTTTCGATTTCTCCAAGGCACTCTTTGTAAAACGAAGGGTAAAAAACTGCAGGGTTTACATTTCTCCTCTGATGCTTTTTCCTGTGCTATGAAGCAGCCACTGAAAGTGATGCAAAAGGTTAAATCCACCCACATCATAGAAACCAACTCATCCAGAGAAGTGGCAAAGGCCCAACAGTTACACTAGAAGCCAAATGCAAGACCATTTCCTTCCTTGTTATACACCCTATGCACTGCAACCGCTCTGATTTCCGCTTGGGCCAGGGCTTGGCCATCCCGCTGCTAACCACAAAGCACATGCCTGCTCCACCCCCTTCACATGTGATCCTTCTCAAAATGGGAGCTGCATACACCAGCACTACTTCTAGAGGAACTAGAGGCACTAATCATCCTTAAGATTATGTCATTGCAATAAATGACTAGACAAATATCTGTTTATCTGTTCTTTATGAAAACAGGATACACTGTTCACAGCTGATCCAAGCTAACACTCTGAAAAGCTTACTATTTCTTTTTTCATTTGTGTAACTTTAGCTCAGGAGCTTCTAAATCATATTTGGCCAAGGCTATACAAATAGAATAAAACAAAACCCCATGTCCTAATGTGCCACACTTGCACTAAGAAAAAAAAAATGAATAATTAAAAATAGGATATTTATATTCAGAAAGTTTTAGACAGGACCAGAATCTGGGCTTTTCTTACAACAGGGATGAAAAAGGCCTCAATCATGTGTGCTAGTTTGAAGCTAGCTAGAATGCTTTGGTGAGAAGGATTAGATCACAGGCTGTGAAAGAGAAACAGTGGTGATGTCTACTTCACTCATAGGCTTGCTGAGATGTATAAGAACAAGAATTCAAACACAGATAAGGAGTCGCTCTCTGCCTGTGCTCTGGGCTGCATTTTTCTCTCTAACCTCACCCTCCATCTCTCTGATTAATCCACTTGCTTCCTAACCCCCTTGGCTGGCCTCCATTCTTCCTTGGGGCACAAGGCAATGTCTGGGGTAAGGTAGAGGGGTGGGAGAAGGTGGAAGGGTGGTTTGGAGCCCCTCCTGGTGACTCAGGTTTCTGGAAGGGCTGTTGTGTTTCTGTATTACCTTTTACCTTATATATACATATTGTAAATACTGGTTGTATAATGTGTGAAGCTGTAAATATAAGCTTCAAATTTCCAGAGCTGGCTGAGTCTAGTCTGGGTGATTTCCAAAGCTGGGGCAGGGAGTAACAGCCAACCACCACAACATGGAAGCAGAACATACTGTTAATGCCAGTGAGAGCATATGGTGCTTGTAACTATTTTAAAATGCAGCTTCTTTAAAAATCAGAAAAAGCAAGAACTACTGTAGAGACAAATGTCAAAAGTGGCAGGGTGAGGTCAGTATAAAATATTTAGAAACAAAAATTTGACTGCGACTGATCAAATTGGTCTTTAGACACTATCCATTAGGGGGAATGGCACTTTGGTGTTCACACTCCAATTCCCATGGAAATTACTGAGCTCTCCTGAAAATCTGGCCCAGAACTTTTCCCACTAGGAACTGAGCCCCCCAAAAAAGAAATTATTTTCCATTAATAAATAGAATACTTTAACTGTTGTTCATACACAATTCTTATAACAGTGGAAAAAGTGAAAGTGGTGCAGTGCCCAGCTGCAGTAAATGTTCTTTCTTACATCTAAGGCTATACCAGGGAGGTGCACTGCAGCAAAAGCATGCTTGAGGTCAATGATTTTTATTACCCTAAAACTCACAGTAAACATATTTCCCTTTTTTTGTGGAATCAGCAATTTGATTTTCAAATTCAAAGAAAGCAAATGACAGGAAGTTGAGGGTGTATCTGCTCTGTGCTCTCACAGATGGAGGAGCAACTGAAAAACAAATGCTAAATTAGTTGGAAACTTGTCTTTGGAGCAGGCTTTTGTTTTGAGGGGGGGGAAAAAAAAAGAGAGAGAGTGTTAAAGAAGTCTACTCCAATACCTTACCACCTCACCTATCATTTTAAAACAAAAACTGGGGTTTGATGCTCATCTGCTAGAAAAAAGTGATGTTTCCTTGAGCTACGAAAGGCAATTAAGTAGAAGCCCTAAGTGAAGCTCACTGTTTATTTGTAAGCTAGCATACCAGCACAATAAATAGGGAAGACAAACAAGTGGAACATTCAGCCACTGGAAGTTATCAGCTGATTCCATTCATGTCCCTAACTGGCTAAGCAAGGGGTGATCTTATTACTGTCTACAACTACCTGAAGGGACATTGTAGCCAGGCGGGGGGTGGCCTCTTCTCCCAGGCAACCAGCAATAGAACAAGGGGACACAGTCTCAAGTTGTGCCGGGGTAGGTCTAGGCTGGATGTTAGGAGGAAGCTCTTCACAGAGAGAGTGATTTCCTATTGGAATGGGCTGCCTAGGGAGGTGGTGGAGGCACTGTCCCTGGAGGTGTTCAAGCAAAGACTGGATGAGGCACTTAGTGCCATGGTCTGGTTGACTGGATAGGGCTGGGTGATAGGTTGGACTGGATGATCTTGGAGGTCTCTTCCAACATGGTTGCTTCTATGATTTTTTAGGATGCAAATGTGTTACTTAAAACAGAAGGAAAGATCATGGGCTGGAACAAATAAATTAACTGTTTTCTGTCTGCTTCATTTCAATGTCCCTTGAAATCATATCATGCTCTCCCTGACATACAAGTATCCATCACACACTATGACTGTATTCATCAAGAACTGTTTGAACAAAGCCAGACTTATAGTATAAAAGCAGCTTGGGAGTATAATATTGTAATGTTTCTGTTCCATTTAAATATTACATTTGTGTTATGAACCACATTTGAGCCTTGTTTAAGCATGCAAATTATCAAACAAAATACGAAAAAGAAAATTCCAAGTGAATTAACAGTCTTTGCCCTATGGGACACCTTTAAACTCATGCAAAACTGCTAACAGACAAAGAAAAATCTGTGTGCATTTCAGAAACGGGTTTGCCAAAGTTCAGAGTTCAAAAATATTTCACTCCAAGGTGCCTTTACATAAAGTCTCAGTAGGAAGTTCTAATTGTGCGTGAGGTTCACAGATGTGGGTAAATCACTTCTCAGTACACTTGCTAGAACTCCATGAACCCCTTCAGACACACTTTTATTTCAAATAAATAGAAACATTGACTAGCTTGTGAAACTTTGTTTCATTCTCCTCCAGAGAAGAACAGTGATCAATCACAAAAGGAAGTGGAAAGTTCTTTTTTTCTTATCCTTAAGGTAGATCCTTAATGCCACACAAACTATTAGAATATACTCTCATTCACCAGTGTGATGGTTTGTGTGTTCCCCACCTCCACACACACTTTAGAAATCACCCAGACAAGACTAAGCCAGCTCTGGAAATATGAATGAATCTTATATGTACAGCTGGCACAATATACAAGCATATATTGACAGTATATACAGTTATAGACAGAAATATACAAATTAAAATGTAATACAGAAACACAACAGCCCTTTCAGAAACCTGAGTCTCTAAGACAGGCTCTCAACCACCCCTTCACCTTCCCCCTACCCCTCTCAACCTTACCCCAGTCCCAAGGAAGAATGGAGGTTTGGCCAGGGGGTTTAGGAAGCAAAGTGGATTAGTCCCAAAAATGGAGGGTGAGGTTAGGAGTAAGATGCAGCCCAGCCAGCAGCACAAGCAAGAGTGGTGCCGAGTGTGTTATCTAATGTTTTTGTTTCTTGTTCCTATACATCTCAGCAAGCCTGTGAGCAAAGTAGACATCACCATTGTTTTACAGCCTGTAATCTAGTTCTTCTCACCAAAACATTCTAGCCTGCTTCAAACTAGCACAACCAGTTTGAGACTTTGGTTCATTTTTAGATAACATGAGTGAGGGAAGACAAAACAGCAACAAAATCCCAGGGAATGCTGAGTATCACATTGAGTGCTGACAACAAATACAAGCAAGCCATTAATGGTAGCAAAGATACAGAGGGACAGAGAGATATCAATCAGCCTTTTCATGTTTTATTCATTCTTAAGTAAAAAAAGTCTTGCTCTGTGTCCAGCTTTTGCCTTTATTAACATAATGTGACCCCAGGCAGTGCATATATCCACTTTCAGATTGCCACCTCAAATAATATTTCAGTTCTGACACGCTAACAGTCAGCCTTAGCACTTAAAAGTTAAAATTTTCTGGTCTGAAAGCAGACAAAACAGATGCTTAAAGGTAGAGATATTCAATCTGTGGTCCACCTGGAAAATTCATTCTACCTGCAATTTATTCTGTCTGGTTTCTTCCTATTAAGAAGCTACCTATTGAGATACACAATGGCAATGCAATATTGAGTGTATCTAACTTACAGAAAAGCTCCAGTTATGTTGCCAGGTCCTTTTTGCCTTAACAACAACTTGTGTGTTTGACTAAACCAACATGCTAGATTTATTTCATAACTGAGTCATCTGTAGTAAATGTTGCTAATGCTGTAGCATGAATTTTTACCAAATATTAAACTCTAATATAGGAAGACTTCCTAGGTTTAAAAGTCCTACTTCTTTGCTAATCAGCTAAATTTAACAGGCACCTGGTAACAGCACAAAAGATTGGATGCTGTTAAAGTCTACGTCTATTACAGTTCTTGTATCAGGTGGTTCTGATTATTGGTAAGAACTACAAATCACCTGTGAATACTTCCAGGCTTATGAAGACAAAGGCTCTGAGGTAGTCTACAAGTACAGCATGTATCAGGAAACAACACCTGCATTAGAGTAGGCAGCAGAAACACAGACTCATCAAGTTTTGTTCAGACCCCTAACACTTCTCCATTAGGACAGTCCAGTCTTAGCAGCTACAGAGCCCACTTTTTTTTGCAAGCATCTACTCACATGTCACTCTAAGCTTGTCATATGCTTTCTAAATGAAAAACCATATGAAAGCAGAGAAGGCTCTTGTCTTTAGGGAGGAAAAATGTAAGGTCAGATGGAATTATGCTTCAGGCCAAATGTAATACTTTGTAGGCTGAGACACTAAACTAACCTGAAGTAGTGATTTAATAGACATGGCTATGGACTCAGCTGTGTTACTTGCAGTCAGCAACAATCCTTAAAAACTGCTTGTATAAATATTTGTGTAAATAAACCAACCTTAAAACCTTTCAGACAGTTTTACTTGTGCAGCACAGTAAAGTTTCCACTGTACAAGAAGGGCTGCATGATCAAACTTTAAGTGTATTTCAAGCACAGTGCAGGCTTGGATATCTTGGAGGATTAGTTTTAATCTACATTTTTCGTTTATTCAAACATCAGTCAGTTCTCTTCATTTGTTTGCTCATTTTCTTCCTGTACCAATCACTCTGCTCTACACTTACTGAACAGTTAAAATTATCTTTTCTCCCTATTGGGCAGAAAGATAGCAAGTCTGCCAAACACATATACATGTCTTTTTAAGGCTTATATCAATATACCTACAAAACCATGTTTTAATACCTCCTGTTTATACAGAGGATGACCTTAAACGAGCAGACACTAATATTTTTAAAAGAAGTTCTCATTATTATTCTCTCTTTGTACTCCATTACTCCCCCACACTCTCTGGGGCATATATTCTGAAATTTCATGCATACCATAAACTATCTTTGGAATGTTACAGTATAATTGTTTAGAGAAACATTTAATGGATGAATAAGCATCAAGAGGCCATGCCTAAGGGAAAAGAAAAGTTAAAATGCTAAGAGCATTTTGTATTGAATGATCTTCTCAGCATGAGGACAGGGGATGGACATTTGATCCAAAAATCTGGTATTGACTCAAGTGATATAAACCCAGGAGCCAGCATTGAGGCATATGAAGCCATCCACCTAACAAAACATCTGCTACCACCCACCTCTTCCAAACGAGACTGCAGTCCCTGTCTAGTAAAGCAATCAAAAGCTGTATGATATTATTGACTAAAAACATTGATGTTATGATAGGGGATTACAGGATCTTGGAAACTAGATAGTCTTTTTTAACTGGTTGCTTAGCTTCCCAATTTACAGCACAAAAAGCAGCACATACACGATACAGAAATGCAACACAAGTAACTGGAAAAAAAGCTAGGCACTGAGTACAGAGACAGCTAAAAAAAGCTGAACATTCTTTCGCTACAGGAAACTGCTGTAGACCATACGCTGTAAATTAAAGCAAACTTTCCTGAATTCCCTGAAGGGCTGCTCCTCCCAGAGATTCTACAAATCCATTAGCAAAGGCCCATCATTATACTTTTATTAGGACTTGTTTAGTGAAGAGAGTTTAAAAATGCACGCCCAACCCAAAATGTATGGTGTAACAGGGTAAAGAAGTGAGACAAATCAGGCCTGGCCTTACATAATTGATTCATATCCCGATTATTAGAGCCCAGCTGAGACAGTTTTTACTCCCAACTCCTCCACCTCCCCATATTTTAAAGCAAGAAAAAGCAACATAGTTACCTCACTACCTGAACTCCTGATCCAAAGAACCTATACTGAGGCAGGAAAAGAACCATGTGCTGACTGCACTTCTCTGGAAATCAAGCAGGTCTCTTAACAGCCGGGCTAAAGAAGCCAAATGTCTTGCAGCCCTGTGTCACAGCTGAGGCTTGTCTTATGATTGGGTACAATCAGAATAACATATGAGCTGCAGCTGGTGCAGTGCAAGCCTCCCTAGCTTCAAACCTCCACAGAATTTTCAGAAAGCAAGTGTCTTTGAGGAACTTCTTTTTCTGTGTAAAATTTGGAGAGCAGGTTGCTAGTTGGAAAACTAAATTAGGAATACTTAATAGCATCAGTCTATTAATCTCACCTTGTTAATGAATTCATGCACAAGTAGCACAAGTTCTGCTATGCAGTGTTCTAGTTCCAAACCCAATGCATTTTCCAAAATTCCTCATCTATTTGTAAAATGTGTGAATCTGAATCATATGTAAAAATATGCTGCTTGATTAAGGCTTTAAGAGATGTCAGTAGATAGTAAAAAGCTTCCCAGATCAATGTATTTGTATCCTACTATTAATCTTTTCCAGCAAATATACTTCCCTACCTTAAAAAGAATCTTCTTTTTGCATGCTTCTCCTTAAATGATGTCAAGAATAGGATATTGTTTTTCATTTCCACATTAATGAAAGACATCTTGGATTAAAGGCCACTTGGATGAAACACTTCAGATTGTGTAGGACAAGTTTTTACATCCTCAAATTTTTGTTTTCTTTCATTTATTAACACAGTGATCCAGATGTTGCTGCCAGATAAATTCACTGGTTTAAATCTATAATGTTTTGCTAATGCCAACTCAAAGGCAGCTCCTAAGATCCCATGGGTAACTTCTGTAACTACTTTCATTGTGTACCACTGCCTCCTTTAACACAAGGTCTGCCTCTTTTGTTACAATGACCATAGCAGAGCCTCTAAGTATGTCTTTGGGGATAGGGTAATAGGGAACACGAAACAGTTTATAATGAAGTCTAACAAACAAGGGTATGTTAATAATTTTCATCCACTTAAATCCAAGAAAATCACAAGCAAATGTCTTTTTACCATAGCATCACAAAACCCAACCTCAAATACTTGCTTCTTAGTGCCTGTTTGGATGTTTCCTGCTAAGCATCCATTAGATTTATTTTAATACTCAGTACACACATTCCTCCACAAGCTGGATTGATTTCTTCCACAGATTAACTTGGTCTCTTTTAGTTCAGCACTGGCTGCCTGCCTAATGAAACAACCTTTCTTTAAGCCAAAACTGTCATCTTCAGTTGCACAAGACACATCTTTCTTACAGATACATATAATGAACCCAATGTTTAATGCCTGAAGAACTGATCTTTTAAAATTATCTTCAGCCAAACTTCAACAGATATAAAAGTGGTCAATACCAAGGAAGATTAGAACATGAAAGCATATGTATTCTGCCACAGGCAGTAATGAGAGACATAAGACCTACTCCAAATCCAATCAGAAGCTTCGTTACATGATGATGATGTGCCCCAAAACTTTGTCTCTTACTGAAAAGCACAGCCTATAAATCTAAGAGTCTGAGAGCTTTAATTAGTTACCAACTGCTGTTAATGACTGAAAAAAAACATCTAAATGAACCTCTTGCTCTACTTTTCTGTTGTAATTTCAGTCACAGCTGAATGCAAAATACCTGTGTCAGAAGTTGCTCCTCAGTCATATTATTGATCCAACGAGTATACCGCTCAGTAGACTCTGGTGGCTCCCTCCTGACTTGGCAACCAATAATCTAAAGTAAAATGAGATAAGTCACATAGTGTAAACTGCTGTAGATCCACATGGCAACAAAACAAGATTTAAAATAAGAATTCAGAACATAGAAATGTCAAGAATTAAGATTATCTGCATAGCACTTACTAGCCTCCTTCTATGTTCATAATACAGAATGTCATAGTTGCTCTGGTCAAATGTTAAACAGTTAACTTTCAAAGGTCTCTAGAACACTAACATTGAGAAGTGTCTTTCCAACAGCTTCAGTCTAGGGAATATGTGAACCCCACTTGCTGAAATTTTCAAAGGAAAATCATCTCAAGGCAGATATTTAGAATGCAAAATTTCAATCCAAATAATTTAGTCTGTCCAATGAGAATTAAAACTTAGATAACACCAAACAATTGTACCAACAGTGCCATAGCCTATAACAGTGCAGGTTACTTATAATTCATAGAAAATAAGGGAAAAAACCCTAATTCTCATTTGTTTCATTCATGGTAGAACAATGCAGACATCCCATTTTGATTCATTCACTGAAGTACTCTATGCCCATCTGAGCAAGGTTTTCTATATCAGTGTGGGTTAAATAATAGTATTCTGAATGCTGAATAACATAATAAATAGCTTCCAAAATATATCAAACAGAATATTAGAAACATTTCATATTATCTGTAACTGCACAGACATATATTAATGCCATTTCATGCAGACATTAAACCATTTACTAATGTCTGGTTGGAAAAAGGGAAAAGCTGAGGAGAAAGCAGAAGTGTGACTATACATAACTTTGCAGCTTGCTACTCCAAATAGTCTAGTCCAACCCTTCAGAGTACTACAGGATTTAATTAGATATGCAAAGTAAGATGATACCATTTTATACCAACTGCTGCATTCCTGTTTTACTAGAGCTGTCTATTTCTCTTCCAGACTTTGAGGATGTGTTCATTCACTGAGAATTAACCCCAAAACACAGGTATCAGCATATCTGAACAGTAATTTCAGATAATCAAGTTCTCTTCAAGAAGAGTGATGAAAATTCTGTTTATTCTCAACCCTAAGTATTCATAAGGAATGTAAGCAGGTTTAAATCTTGCATATTTCTCCATTTACAGAGCTTTAAACCCCACACAGATGTAAGCAGTCAGGCTGCACATGCAGTTATGAAAGCTTTTGATGTGGGAACAAAAGCCCCACAAAAAGGTCTTGGTGGGGGACTGCTGGCAATGAAATATCACAATTTAGAGTAAGATTAAATACAGTCTAAGTAGCAAATAGGAAAAACAAACAGACAAACAAACTCCAAAAAACTCACCAAGCATTATTTGTTTACTTCCTAAAAATAAACCAGAGTATCTCTGAACTGGGAGAGTTTTCCTCAGGGACAGCTGTAAGTTACTATGGAAAACATCCTTATCCTAATGTTCCCTTGAATTACAACTAAATATAACTAAGACATTTTCAGAAGGGTAATTCAAAATTCTTTTAAACTGAGTAAGAATTAGAAGAGTCCCTAGGTAATGCTTTCAAAGGGGGCACTCCACTGATATGAAAAGCTCACAGAAGTTGTGTCAGATGTATGTGTATTCGGTCCTGCAAGGATGCTTTTTATTCAGCGTACAGAACTCTTGCTGGTATTCATGAGCCCAGACCTCATAAAACTTTTGCATGTCCTGTGATTTTATAACTCACACTTTACAAAACCATGCATAAAAGATTTTCAGATTAGAAAAAAAGACACAAATTACTTTCCCCCTCAAAGATACTCTGGAACAACTGAGTATGGAAACTTATGTTTCTTTTTCAAATTGCCTCAGCCTGAGCTGAACAAATACAGAATCACAAACAGCTTTAAGGAGGTAAGAGATAAAAAGGAGAATCTCAAAACTTTTTTCTGAACACCTGGCTTTCCATTAGAGTCAATTAGCAAGACCAATCACCTCTTTCTATGCAACCTGAAATTTAAATGAGAAGCTGGGGACAGAGCTTCATATTTTTCATATTAATTTCTGACCAGTCTCCCAGTTTCATAAATGCTGTTGATAGTTTAAGCAATCTTTAAAAAAACCCCAAACAACAAAAAAGTTGAATCCAGGTGCTCATCTAAAGGACTGTAATCCCCTCAAGTACAGTTGGCGCAGATCTTAACTCCCTATGCTTCCAAAGACAACTGAATAGGTTTGACCAATTACCTGTACAAACACCCAAGGAAAGGTGAAGGCAGAAGGAATAATTGCTATTAAATAGGATCCTTACTGCTCTTTTCTGTATCATACATCACTGTTTGTAATTTCTAGAGTTTGACTTGGATGCTTAGCTGAAATATCCTCCTCTTTCCATACAGTCATATAGATAACTCCACTGCAAAGTCCAGTTTACTTGGCTGAATTATGGCTTCTAAGAATGATTCTGCACTTACTGTTTAAAGCTCCTAAAATACTTTGAGCCTTTTGGAACTGAAACGGTACCTAAATGTGCTATCTATACATACAGCTAAAGCATTTCTTTCCAGAAGGCTTTCTAATTATTCCTACAATTTATTATTTCAATTGCAATGAATTGCTGTTTTCACTCCTCCTCCTCATTCAAAAAAGATCAAACCCATAACCTCCTGACAATTCCTTTTTTTAAAAGCAAGGGAACAAAAAAAGCCATAGTTGGTATTTCCATGGAGGTACCAAACCCATCAGCAGAGCACATAAAATCAGGGATCTCCCTCCTGCAGAAGGTGGTATTGTAAGACATCATTTAACTACATTCTTTACTTACAATCATATCACAGCAAAATACTTAATGCATAAATGCTTGTTACTGAAAAGAGTGTCATTATGATCTTGTAACACAGCAGGAAAATAACTAATTACAAAAGCATAACAAAGTTAAGATTTTGTAAGAAGTGAAATGTTCACACTTCCTTCTCCCCTAAAAGAACAGTGAAATGCTTTGCACAGCACTGACTTCCTGCTTTCTTTGCATGCTCAGAATCAACACCACACAAGATTGCTTTCACCATCATTGTGAGAGATGTTTTACAGACAAATCTCTAAATTGTTGCTGTGCAGTCCAATTTATTTCTAGATTCTCCACTGGAAAAAATCCACAACTTTCTGTTCTTTAGCTGTACCACTCCTCTGCCAAAGGGACTCTGACTTATGACTGAGATTCCTGACTTAGCAGTTGCAAGATAAATATCATCAACGTAAGAGTAATTCAACCTGAGCCTCTGACGCAGCTTCAGTAAAGCACAACTCATGTAACCAGTCACCCACACAATCCAAATTAGAATTCAGAGTGCAGGCAGCTTCCTCCAGCTCCCCTGTGTAAGGTGTGTCATCAGAACAGCTTCACACTGTTTCCCACTTCCTCCATGTACCACGGAATTTTTACATTCACTGAATATTTCCTTATAGCTTTTAAATTGAAGTAAAGGGTTGTTTTTTTTTTTTTACTTTTGCTTCTTCCATAAGCTTTAAATTGCATCCAGAAAAACCTTCCTGGCCTATTTTACACCTATTCAGACTTCCAATGAATACAAGAAACTCTCCATGTTAGAAACATTGTTTCCCATTTTTTGGTGTATCCATTTCAATGCAAAAATGAAGTTCATCCAAGTTTCAACTTTTTGACCTAATTAGACCAGTTTACTTTTATTATTAAAATACTAACTGTATACTGGCTGTACTTAGATTAAACATGTAACATACACAACAAATGCTTTATGCTTCATATTACAACTGGAACCTTGCTGTAATGCAGTATTAATATCACTTGCACAGGAACCAGGAATAGGAACCATAAACAAAGTAACTTTCTGGTTCATGGCAGTTCATGGGAGCAAAACTCTTAATAAGGAGAGGTCCATCTTTAGGTAAGGTAATTCACTTTGTAAGATAGACAATTGCTTTTTTTACATATTAAATATGTCCAGAGAAGGGTGACAATGCCACTGAAGGGCCTGGAACACAAGCCCTGTGAGGAGAGGCTGAGCTGGGGGTGTTTAGCCTGGAGAAGAGGAGGCTCAGGGGTGACCTCACTGCTGTCTACAACTACCTGAAGGGAGGCTGTAGACAGGTGGGTGGTCAGTCTCTTCTACCAGGCAACCAGCAACAGAACAAAGGGACAGTCTCAAGTTGTGCCAGGGGAGGCATAGGATTGATATTAGGAGGAAGTTCTTCACAGAGAGAGTGATTTGACATTGGAATGGGCTGCCCAGGGAGGTGGTGGAATTGCTGTCCCTGGAGGTGTTCAAGAGAAAACTGGATGAGGCACTTAGTGCCATGGTCTAGTTGATTGGCTAGGGCTGGGTGACAGGTTGGACTGGATGATCTTGGAGGTCTCTTCCAACCTGGCCAATTTTATGATTCTATGAAATGTAACTTCTAGCTTATTTAGCTGTTTATTTAATTGCAGTCAGCACTGGGTTCTCTAGAAAGAAACATCATTTATAATTTATGGCAGTAGGAAACAGTGATAGTTAAGAATATTAAGAGCATAAGAAGCCTGTGTTTAGCTTAACTAGAAGCAAATACATTGCTGAAAAGCTATGAGGAATTCTAAAAATGTAAATGGCTTTAAATGAGCCCTATGGAAAGAAGTGGTCAAATATAAGCATCTAGCTTATGCCCCTGTGGTCTTGCCTGGCCTCTACTACACATAAGGACCAGGATTCTAGTATCTGCCCATCCTATCTATATGACCTTAGCCTAAAATGCCAAAATAGCATTATATGTCTATGTTTAAGCACCTAAACCTCTTCTCTAAGAACTCTACCATTTCACATGATTAGGAGTGAAGTTAACCTTATCTAAATAAGATTATTAGAATCAAAGTCACAGATATGTACTTCATGCTGCTGTAGTTAAAACATTTTCAGGAGTTAGAGCACTACAAAAATACTAGACTATAACACAATTGAAACAGTAAGAATAACAACATAAAAGCAGGATAATGGACTGGTTCTCCATGAAACTGGTCACAGTACACTGAATTAACCATGATGATTGAGGCTGGATTTTAGGAGGAAGTTCTTTACCATGACAGAGGTGGAACACTAGAGCAAGTCGCCCAGGGAGATAGTTGAGGCTCCATCCTTGGAGATATTTACAGTCAGGCTGGACAGGGCTCTGGGCAACCTGATCTAATGGAGGATGTCCCTGCTCACTGTAGGGTAGTTGGACTAGCTGACCTCTGGAGTTCCCTTCCAACCCAAGCCATTCCATGATTCTAGGTATGAAATAACTTGTTGATCAATACAAAGTTCAGAGCTATGATCACATTCAGAGGAACCAGGCAGGATTATGCACATTACATTGTACAACAGCACAAAATCCTATTGTGAGCACGTGCAGTCACTGTTCTGTGAGTTACAAAATTGCTCCACTAAAATACAAGAGTGTTTCAGTTATGTACCTGATATTTACAGAAATCAGCATTCTGTACCAGGCAGCAACATCAGCCATCTCCTTACATGCCAGGATTTGTTTCAGCTTTTCACTAGATGTTTGTTTTTAAATGCAATATTCAGGTAGAGGTGGTTCTTATTTTCATCATTTTAGGGTTTTGTGCTTTCCGTTGCACATGGAAAAGGAAGTGGGCGAGAGGAAGCAAAGCTTAAATGAGTTGAGAGTCATTTAAAACAAAACACTTTCTGCAGATGTGGCATTTTTTTTTCCTCTTCTTTTTAATCACTACAACTTCCTTTAGCAAAAAGAATTTTTCTTATTCAGGAGACAGCTCATGGGTCAGGAGCTTCCTGTTGCACCATAGAGGAAATATGGATGAAAAATTAATTGGTCTTCAATTTTATCCTATTTTCCACCCTAGTTTATTTATAAAGGAAATGAACAAAGAGAGCCGAAAGCATAAACTCCCTGTAAGGTAGTAGGTGCTGGGTGCATATAATTATGAGTTCTTCATAAAATATGTCTTCTTTTGAGGAACTTTGGTTTATGTGATTTAATTAACAAGCAGATTATGATACTGAGGCAGGTATTGGAAAAACATGCATTTTCGCAACTTTCTTGTACAAAATAAACTGCTTTCCTCAACTTATGGTATTAAATGAAACATAACTTTCAGAGGTCATAAAAAGTACAAAACTTTCTACACACTGAGAGTATGCAGTGTTGAGTTTCATGCAAGAAACATGACTGAATGAAGTGAACCTCCTAGAAGATAATGTAATCAACTACTTAGAGAAGCTGATGACATCTGATCCTAAATCATGTTCTATGAGAAGAAAGACTATTGGAATAAGAGGCAACCCACAAGAGATTACCTCTGGTGCACAACACCTTTTTCCCCAATGTGTCTGTTTATGAGTGCCCATAGAGGGAAACTTCCTAAACTCAAAAAAGGTAACAGGAGATATTTACCATATCTTGAACATTTAAGAACAGCTTTGGTTAGTCATTCCTATATCTTATTATTTGTATTGTAGTAATTTCCACACATTCCCCCTCACTTGATGTGACACTGCAAACAGATCCTGAAATTCAGAGGAAAACTCAACAGAAGAGTGAAAAAAATATTTCCTCTCCTCTCCAAGTCCAGTGGAGGAAAAAGATTCTTCAAAACACATGACTCCCATGAGGTAATTTGCATTAGGTGTAAAGATAAAAAACACACCCTAGTGTGTTTAAAACATGTTTTTCAAATTATGAATTATGTTGATAGTGCTGATTCCCCAGAGACTCCTTTAAGTCCGATGAATATCCATTTCCACAGATGTTCTTATCTACTAGCAACCCATTTTTAAGAACACCTGTTAAACACTCTATTTGGAACTGATTCAAGTCCAAAGTCCACAATAGAATGTTGCATTTTCAGCACATAAAGAGAAAAAATATGAGTAGTTAAAACCCAAGGAAGCCTGAATTTTCTTCAGTGAATTTCTAGGACAAGCAAGAAGTCAGGGTGGTGGAAGTAGAATGAGCACAGCTGAGCATCACACCACATTCATCTAAAAGTGATGTGGTCGTGCATACAAAATCATGAAGTATGAACATGACATCACCAGACAAACTTCAAGCAAGTATCACTGAAGATATACTGCAACAAATTAAATGAGTTTCAGAAGTCCTTTTTGAAGATAAGTAAGCCCCAATATTTTCATAACTAGGCAAGGTAGGAAGAAGCACCAGGCCTCAGAAGCCCTCAGTGAAAATCTACCACCCTGGGAATAAAGGTCTAAGGGCTCAGTCTCTGTATTAAGGGTAGTGCATATGCAGTCTGAATTTGATGCAAATTAAGTGAACTCTTTGGAAGATGCTTACAAAACCAGACCTTTGCATAATGCCTCAAAACAGTAAAAAACAAAAAAATAAAGGCAAAATATTTGCACAATTTTTATTCTAAACCAAATGTATCTTGGATCTGTAGCTCTGCAAGTATGATTGAATTAATAACAGTTATCACCACAGCAAAGTATCAACAGAAAGAGGAAAGGATCTTGATTTTCAAACACTTTATGCTGCAGACATAGTTTTAAAAAATGAAATATGCTGAATGTCTGCACAAGTCAGGCACTTCTGAGTATCAAACTCCAGGAATCAGAATCGTTTGATGGGGTTATTGGCATGTGGAGGCTGTATGAAACACAAGTTTAATTACAAAGTGGTGTGTAAGTTGGGATGTTTCTCATTTGGAATATTTGATCAAATGTACAACAGACTCAGACTGACATGGTGACTTTGAAAATGCACTGTGGTTTTCCAGAAATACCAAATGTGAGGAGTCTTTAAGGAAGCTGCCTAATGAAAAGCAAAGACACAGCTGAATCCCAGAAGATGAGGGTGCTGTGCATGGAAAGGCCCAATTAAGGAAGACCACTGTAAGAATAATACTCTCACATGTCAAATGAAGAGTTCTTCTCTTCATATTCTTCAATGTAGAAAAAGAAAAGGAATCATATTTTCTCCTCATAAACATACTTCATTGTCACTACTTCAGAACAAATCCTTAACATAACTGCTGCTTTGGTTTCTATCACAGAATCAACCAGGTTGGAAGAGACCTCCAGGGTCATCCAGTCCAACCTATCCCCCAGCCTTATCCAGTCAACTAGACTATGGCACCAAGTGCCTCATCCGGTCTTTTCTTACCATCCATGCCAAAAGAAGATTATTGAAATATTAAAAGTAACTTTTAAAAACTAATGACAACTTCCCAAAGTAACAAATAACATTATTTTCTTGTTAAGTATCTATCCTGGATAGCTTTTCTTTACAGTTACAGTTTCCATGGACTGGACAAAAATGTGGAATTGTTGCCATTCCTTTACAGTGTGCACTATGCAGAAACTGAGTATAAGGTATTGAAGTTCTAATGACCAGCATTGTTCAGGAAAATAGGTCTTTGAAAATCTTTTTCTCCTACACTGAAAAATAAACTGACTTTGAACAATCAACAATTGTAGGCGATCACCTTAGGAATATAATCTCCTTTTCCTCTCTGTCTATACCAAAGATGGACTAGAGATCTACTCGGCCCACTCAGTGGAGCAAATTCCTACTGACAGGGGTAAGCAAGCAAATTGAACTATTCATCTATCCTTCAAGACATGCCAGTATCCAATTAGTTTCTCTTCAATTGCTGTTACATGAATTATTGCTTCCATTAAAGCTAAACTCTTCAGTCACTGCTTGCTAGGACATGTCTGGGCACCACACATTGATCTGTCTCAAACATGCCGAGTAAGGGACACAGAAGGAAAGCTGATGCAAATTAACCAAGGAGAAACAATGATTACTTAATTTCTACACCACAAAGATTTTAATCAAGTTCTTGTCCAAAATAAAAGCATTTATCAAATGCAAATCTATAAGCTATATGCAACAACTAGGAGACAAAACAATGAAAGACAGAGCGTTAAAACCCAGAGCTCAGTAGAAGACATAGATGGAGAAATGATCAACAGCCATTAACTTGTGGCATGCAGGAAGGACAGAACTGAAATGAAGGGACTTACCCATCGCACTTAATAGAGAGGTAATATTTCAACATGATATAGTTACATTTAATGATAATCTACATGCTTATGAACTTTTCCATATATTTATTATCTTTTCACACCTGCAAAACTACAAACAAGATCTACTTACCTACTGCTGCATTCCAGGCTAAAACTGTCTAATTTAAGTAGAGAAAAGGTAGTAAAATCCCTCAAGAATAAAGACTTGGACTACAGAATAATGTTGTTGACCACCTCCTTAAAACAGCAGATGAAGAATAGCAAAGTCACTCTGGAGGCAAATTTGCATTTTCTCACTCCTAATGAAGTTATTATCCATTACATCGCACTACTTGAATTAAATAAGATCTGATCTAAAGCTCCTGAGAGTCTTTTATAGGCAGATATAACTTCAGTCTGCCCATCTTCCAAGATGACCAGAAGCTGTGAAATCATTGTGAGAGCAGATCCAAGCCCTGCTACTGCTGTTGTAAGGCAGGAAATGCTAGCTAGAGTTCAGCACTGCTCTAATCACAGCTACAGTTTTCAGATGGAGCAAGCTTCTGTCTGCTAACCCCCCACCGTGAAGATGTACTTCTAATACAGCATATATGTAACATCATACTGTGATCTAAATATGCTGAATAGCTCAGGAACACCTTTAGACCTCAGGTCAACTCTTAATGAACATACTAAAGACTTGTAACTCCACTAGAACAGTAAAACATGTAATAAACTGTTCCTTTGTATGGGTTCCAGTAAAAAGAAAAAGAAAAAATACCAGGAGCAGTTATGTGACAATTAATACAAGTTTTAGAGCTGCTGAATTCCAAGTAGTACTATGTAATGAAAGACTGTTTTAGGAACAAGACACAGGTACAGTAAACATGCACTGTCTTGATGGCTCTAGCCATACAAACAAGGATGCCTCATTCATTAGATAGAATAAGTCCAAGTGCAATGTAATGACCAGATTCAATAATAACAATTTTGACTTCCAAGAGAAAGCACACAAGAGGAAGCACAGCATGTAGTCTGAAAGGTAATCTGCTATTTTCAGGACTACTCTAATATTAGACTAATAAAAAGACAGAGCAAACAAAAGGCTTTAAGATCTTTCAGAGGTGACTAAACTCCATTGGAATGTGGAATGTAAAAATCACTACACACTGAGGATTGCCAATACTCTCAAACTGCTACTGTTGACTGCCAATGTCTAAAGTGGCCTCCCTCTTTTTCTTCCAATTTTTATTCACAAACTCATGCTCTCTTTCATCATGAAACAGCCTGGCCTGGCACAAGACAGATAAAACAATCTTCTGCCTTTATTCCAGACTTGTGATGATAAGCAGGAACAAACCCCCCATATTAATGTGATATATTATGGCACAGCTGCTCAATAAAATGCTGCATGGAAAAGTTCTGTTGTATGAGCCAGTGTTCTAGTGAGTGATGCTGCACTGGAATCTTATGACAAGAGTTTCTGCAGGTTCAGTTACACACCTGGATAGGAGATGGAAACAGTTGTCTGTTTTTTTTTTCTACTAGTTGTGTACACAGCGTCTTAAATGTGCAGCAAAACAAATCACTTAGAACACACTATTTACACACAGTGCGCTCTCTGTATACAAAACAATCAGTGCACACTCTGACTTAAAGAGCTGCTCTGATATGCAAGATAGCATATGAAAACTGCTTCAGACTACCTAGAATTACCTCCCTCCTGCCAAGGATGAGAGCTATGGAAGTTACTGACAGATGATATGAGAAGGTCTATTAATCTTTTTGCACTCAGAACACAACAAAGCTGAACAGCTGCTAAACCATTCCCACAGAAGTGCCCTCGTGGATTAATTCACATAAAACCCTGTTTCTTGACAGTGTAAAACTAGTTGAAACATTGTCAATCTTTGGGTGTTCTGAAAAAAGAATCAGATCTCATTATCATGACAGCCATAATACTTTGAATGCTGAATCTTGAAAGTTCCATCCTACATGAATCACTGTACTTTCATTTTAATTAGACCTGCAAGAGAGGACCTACTCATTAGTACCTACTCATAGAGGTTGGACTGGATGATCTTGGAGGTCTCTTCCAGCCTGGTTGATTCTATGATTCTATGATGTCAAGAAAATCTTTACATTAAGTTTCAGATGCTGATTTAAAGGCTTAGGTGGAAGGTCAAAGAACTGATATTTTAGTCACAGAAAAGAGAAAGTGAAATGACTCAAAATAGTGTTCAGTAAGCAAAAATGGAAACGATGCAGGGGGAAGTAAATGTGTCTTTCCCGCACGTAACAGAACTATGTAGCAGTCTGGGCAAGTAGAACAGCACAGGGCACAGTGATAATACACAAAGCTTGTCTACCAGACTACATCAAAAAACGTGTCTAGATATAAATTAAAAAAATAAATGAAAAGCCAAACACAACAACAACCAAAACCAACAAAACACCAACTTGGTTTCTGAGCAAGCTTCCGTGGGAGTAGGGAAGAGACACAGAACGCTCTTGGCCTGGAGATGTGCCTTAAAGAAAGGCTCAAGCTCAGCTATCTCATTGGATTGTTCCTCTCTCCAATTTATTTGCTGATGGTGCAGTATTTGTTTACAGCTTCCCTGGCGGCAGACGAACGAGTCTGTGAACCAGCGATGCCTTGCCTGGTTCCAAGTTCACTCTATCCAATCAACTAACCTAGAGTCACACTGACCTGCAGAGATATGCAGAATTCAGGCAGTTGGTTAACACTTTCAGATAACGCAATAGTTGTAAGTGGCCTTAGGCACAGCAGCTCTTGATCTAAATCCAAGCTACAGAATATGCCCCAAAAATTGCTTTAGAGATGCAAACCAGTGAGAATTTCTCATTGAAGAAATGCAAATGGTTACACTCAGTGTTCTCTCACATGCATAAGTACCCTACATGCTTCGGAAAGAGGGCAATAATTTTACAACAAAAAGAAAGGTGTTTCTTCTGACACTGGTGCAGACTCACTTCTTATCCAGCCAGTGAAAACAAAAGGTAACGATATTCTTTATTTCCATTGCCCATGTTTTGATTTCAGCTATTGGCAAGATGTGTGAGACAGTGATGAAGACCTTAGTGATTTCACATGCAATTACAGTGTCACAGTATCATCAGGGTTGGAAGAGACCTCACAGATCATCAAGTCCAACCCTTTACCACAGAGCTCAAGGCTAGACCATGACACCAAGTGCCACGTCCAACCTTGCCTTGAACAGCCCCAGGGACGGCGACTCCACCACCTTCCCGGGCAGCCCATTCCAGTGTCCAATGACTCTCTCAGTGAAGAACTTTCTACAGAAAGAAAGAGAGTCAAAAATTTGAAGCTACATGCTGTTCATGTGCACAGTTAAACCGTAGGGGCACACATACACTCAAATTAAACAGTGGTGAGAGGAAGAATAAAGTTACACCATGCCAAACAGACAATATCAGGTAAAAAGTATTCAGTATGGCTGGGTTTTGATTGTGAATAGTACATCTCATTTTGGTACTCTTCTCCTTCCAGTATCTGGAATCCTTAGAAAAAAGAAAAACTGAAATATTATTCCAAATGCTGCAATACTCTTCAAAGCTTCCATAACAGCACAGTGCCTTGGCAAAGTGTACCAGAGACCTGAGCATTGCAGGAACGACACACAATCCAGAGAAGCTCTTTAGTGCTGCTCGAGGTCTCCAAGAGATTACTCACACCACATCTATCAATTTCACCTCAGCAAGCCCACAGAAGGTCCAGGTGAGGGAGTCAGAGTTCTGATGCAAGCACCCAGCAAGGCAACCTGGGAGAATATACTACTAACAATCTCCTCTCTCACTGAAACAAAAGGCTGTGGGAGTTCCTAAAGGGTACTACTCTGCTCAAATAAAATAACAGGACAAATGTGGGACATAGGCATGAAAGACTGCATTGTGTGTGTGTGGTTTGTGAGATAATTTCCTGGGCTAATCCAAACCCAGGAGTCTTGTTCAACAGAACATTAGTATGTACACAAAGTTGGAACTCCTCCAGAAGAATACAAATATAAGCAAAATGAGATATGAAAGCCTGATTTTTTGAGAATTAAGGGAAATGTGATCTTGACTCTTCCCACTCATTAGCTGACAGAAAAGCATCCATGATTTGTGGTTGGTAAATAAGTAACTGCTGCCTTACCCTGAGATAAATGGGATAGATGCTGCTTCTAGGGTAAACAGAAACTAGAGCAAGACATTTTAGGAACAGTTGTTCATTCTCTGGTAACAAAAGCATTCCTTATCTGATTAGAGCACAAGCAATTTGAAGGCATACTTGCTTGTATGCACATAAGCACACATGTGCACTGGACAATCAGTGTCAAAAGGTTGGTAGCTATTGTATTAGCAACAGATAGAACAATGTCCCCAAGTTTTCAATCTATTCAAAGCAAGTTTTCGTATAGAGCTAGCATGGCCTAAGAACCTGTAGTATAAATAAGCAAAGTCTTTAAAACTTGTGTCTTCCAAGTGTCCTATTTATAGAATTGTTGCCAACAGGACTTGCAGCTATTGTAAAATATTCACCAGAGGACAAGACTGCAATGGGCCTGGAGAGCTGCATTTAGTAATTTGTCTTTCAAGATGCAAACCCCTCCACAGTAAATGTTGCCAATAACAGAACAACTACATCCTATGAGATTTTTTTAAAAGTCTTCCAGAGAAGAACAGCTCAACAGAGTAGAAATTCATTTGCTCTTGCTCTTTAAAGCATGACTAACCATTCTAGAACACAGGAAATGAGAGTATCAAAGCTACAGTGTTACCCCAGCCATATTCCAACACGTGAAGCTGTGGGCAAGCCTCTTGCTTTTTCAGAGATAGAGGCTCCAGTTTATTTGAAGAACAAGTGGATGGGGAGTCATTCCAAAAGCATCTACTGTCTTTGGTTCTGGTGTTTAGTGACCAGGCTTCAAGTCAGAGAACAGCAATACTTAAGAGTAACATGAAAGAGGAAGGATCTCAGGGATTCAGTAGGATCTGGAAGAAGAGATCTTTTGGAGGAGTGTACTGGAAACTTTTCTTACTTGTAAATCTATAGTAGTGATGAGAGCAGAGTGAAGCCCACTGGGAATACCAGCCTTTAAATCTGGCTTTCAGTAAGAATCAGTAAGGCCAGGATTAGAAATAACATTTCTGAACGTATACTGAGACTACATAAAGTCAAAAATCCAGGTCAGAAGTTGCAAAACAGTGGAAAGTCCAAGTCTGCAAATCAGAACAAGCCAAAAAAGCTCAATGCCTCACTGGCATTTCTCAAGCTTCTGCCTTTTTCCTTTTTTCCACCCCCCTCCACCTACTCCTGTTTATCATACTGTCTGAAGCTAGGGTCAGAACTTCAAACACAGAGCAGAACTTTAATCAAACATCCCCAACCATCTTCCAAGGCCAGAAAATTCAATGGCATCATTATTCTGAGGACAGTAGAGACCATTCTTTTAAGAACAGCAGTCCACCCTGACATTGGTTAGTAGATTTGTGGCCAGAAGGTCAACTTGTTTGTTCTTTAACTCCAGTATGTGTCAGAACTACTAGGGAGCTCTGGACCAAAGTGAATGGCTGGATAAGTCCCCATTTCTTCTTTCAGGTCTTTGAATTAGAGTTCTGTGTAATACAACGTTAACCTAGAAATTACAAACACTTTCTATACTTGTAAAATGGAAAAACATGTTTCGTTCCATTCCAGTCCAACATAGATGCTTTTTTGCCTTCATAGGGTTCAAGAATAATGAAGGAAAATCCTTACACATGAAAGACAAGAGATAACTGAAAATAATGAAAAGATAAAAACACGGTCATTGCCCAAAAATCTGTGAGGCCAGCAGTAGTGTATTGGGTCTGTCTGGAACAGAGTTAATTTTCCTTAGAGAATCCTCAAAGTGCTGCCTTGGGTATTGGCGGCTAGAAAGGTGTCGATAACACAGCAGTGTTTTGGCTACTGCTGAGCAGAGATCTCTCACCAGTCTCCCCTCCATCAGCAGATGGGGGTGAACAAGATCTTGGGAAGGGACACAGCCAGGAGAACTGACTCCAACTGACCCAAGGGACAGTGTTCAGCAACAGAAGCTAAGAGAAAGGAAAGGGGGAGGCATTCATTATTACAATGTTTGTCTTCCAGAGCAATGAGTAGGTGTGCTGAAGCCCTGCTTCCCAGGAAGTGTCTGGACATTGCCTGCTGATGAGAAGCAGAGAATGAATCTTTTGTTTTCCTTTGCTTCCACGCCCACTCTACACTTTTGCTTTTATTAAACTGCCTTTAACTTCACCCACGAGTGTTTTCCATCTTATTTCTTTCTCTCCCTGCCCCACTCTTCTGAGCAGGGCAGTGACAGAGCAGTTTGGTGTGCCCCTGGTGTCCAGTCACCATCAACCCATCTCAAGTACCACACGAAAACTAGACCACAACTTTAGATTAGAGGATGGGAAGAACATGTGTGTTTTACTTAGACTGTATCATGAAGACAGTCCCCTCAGTTTGCTCAAGCACTCGGTGTTGCTTATTTAATTGTCATTTAAATAGTTCAAACTGCTAGGCACTAAAGTAGAACAGAATATGAACAAAACAGTTCAAGTGCCTTCTAGCAGACTACAAATCATTTAGTCGATTCTATTTAGTTTCTTTAAGCCTTAATATACAGACAAAGTCATCATGTAAGTGGGAAATATAATAGCTCTCAACACTAGTTTCCCTAAGAAAGCTCACTGGCTCAGCTTGCTTCTCTGGGTTTTTTTGTTGCATTTTAGTACAGAATTACATTAACTGATTGATATCAGAACAAAAACAACCTTCAATGCATCATTTTATTACGTTCATCGTGTGAATTAGGTTAACTGCTGCTCAGCTACTACTAAAACTATAATTTGATGAATGACACCGTAAGGATTATCAGATTTCACAAGACCAAATACAGGTCGTGTGATGAGCAGGTACACAACCCACCACTAAGCAGCAGACAGTCCCCAGCTTGTTAGCAGACAGTCCTCAGCTTGTTGGCAGACAGTCCTTGGCTGAAACAGCCACAATCATCTATTTGAAGCAAGCGTGTTTCAGAAGAAAAGTTCAAAAGGTGTTTAATTCCCAGACAGTGACAATCCTAAAACTGTCTATTTCATTCTGAGATCTGCAGGAAATACCTTCTTGACAGATCAAGTCAATTGACCTTTCCTTTCTAGAAACCTCTTGCACACTGAAATAAATCTTAGAAGAGAAAATGTCAGAGTAGTTACAAGAATAAGACCGTTTTTGCTAAATGCTGCATACAAGAATGCACACTGAATTTTCCAGTTTATATAAGAGCATCTATGTCAATAACACTGACAAATAAAGTAACTGCCATGATAAAGTATTTATATTTATTATTTTGGGGTAAGTAGAATATACACAAACACCCTCTAAGGGACACTGGCTCTAATCACAGAAATTTATTTAAATCTAAGTCATGTAGATCATAACACAGATATCTCACAGAATATTCTTGAGAATTTATTTCACAAGAATAAAGAATGGCATTCTAATAATGGAGGATTTTGCAGGCTGACATAGGGAGAAACTTCAGTGTAACTGCAGGCCAGTTTATCAATGATACTAACCCACACATCCCTCGCAGTTCACAAATAATTAGAACAGATAAACTACAGCTATAGCCAGTCCTCTACAGCTTCTTACACTACACAAAAAGAGCATTCTCCTTTACATGACATACATTAGCAAAACCTGTATTCTTATTTGAAAAACAGTATTACTGTCATAATGACATTTGGGTTACTGAAGAGAGAAACTAAGAACCGGAAGAAGTTCAATCAAAGCTACTATTCAGTGCAAAGATTAAAAATAAAGGAAAAGAATACACTGGTTATTGCTCTGCCTCCACCAGCCCTACTGTGAAATTTTCATATCCTTTTAAAGATGTATCCGGCCCTCTGTAAAAGAAAAACACACAAATACAAGAAAAAAGTACTCACACTGTTTGGGCGTTGAATGGCAGCTTCATACTGCAGCCTAATCCGCTGTGGCATCATCACATCATCCTGGAATAAATGGCATACTGTTATTGAACAGAGAAAGGGTACAGTACTCAGAACCACATTAGAATATGCTGCTAAATTAACATCATTTTACTGGCTTGCAGTCAGAAATAAAAATGGAACAAAGATTAAGAGACTTTACACTCCCAGTGGATTAAACTCAACCCTGTTCACGTTGGATTTAAGCAAAACTACTGTGTGACAACTGTGTTTTGATGCCAACATATATCTTCTGGGTACCCACACATTTTATATTCTAAAGAAATGCACCAACTCTTTAATAACTCTAAGAGCTGTGCTGGCAGTAGGTGTGGATAAGGAACCAGACTTGATTAAAAGCAGATCTGAGACATTCCAGCAATGTGAGGAAATGCTCTTTGTAGTCTGGCCATACCTTGTTTCATTGATAAGGAAAAGACTCCAGTGTCTAGATCTACTACATGCCATGCTTCATGAGCACAAAAGAGTAGTATTTGTGAAATGATAAAATTCTGAAGAACAGCAACAACAAACAACAACAAAAACGCAAAACAAAACAAACTCCATACACAGAAAATGCATCAACACTGACACTGGCTTTAAAACATCACCTAGATTTAAATTTGGTGCTAATTTATCTTTCACATGTAGCATAAAGCTCGATTTTCTTTACATACAAAAAGGCTGGTTGCCTTGTAAAGAGTTGGCAACCTTTCTGTCCTTCTTTGAGCAGATAGATGGTCTTTTCAAAATTACATTATTTCTTGTTTAAAATTACATACTTTGTAAGGTATGGTTTTATAGTCTGCTAAAATGCCCAACTGTAGCACAAACTTTCTTCCCTAAGTTTAGTCTCCTGAGTTTTCTGCCTGTCTTTTTTTTCCATTTTGTGCCACACTTCTTCTCTATCCAAGGATCAGTTCAGTCTTAGCTACCGTTTAAAGCTAACACAGCCTAATTCTCTTCAGAGTATTTCCAAATGACCCTATCTTATCAGGCAAAAGCACTTCAAAGAAGCCCTGAATTCCTGTCCTACAGGTATTCTTTTAACAAATAGTTCCTCTAATTAAAATCATTCTAAGAAGATAACTAGTAAAGTAAAAAAATGGATTTCCAAAAACTTTCACATTAAAACTCTCAGTCAAACCGATGACAACAAAACATCCAGAGCTGAGAGGGTTGAATGACCTTGAAAGAAAGGCGACATCACGGTTTTATCAAAAGCAACACAGAGATGAAAAAAGTTTTAGAAGTAGATTCAACTATTTAATACAATCCAAGGTTAAAGATAAAACCAACAAAAGTGACCCTTTTCACAGGCAAGTTTTATGAAAGAAGGAATTGTCAAAACCAACTTTTTGTAGGTTTCTTTTATCCATTTATTTAGGATATATTTAGTAATAAGAGATGTCAGTAAACTCCTGTTCAACCCCTGTATGTCGGTTGCTTCAAAACTACAATGATTTTATTTACCATCTAATTCACCTTACCAAGGAGGCACCAAAATTCAGGTACTGTATCAAGAAAATGTTCCCATAAAATATTTACCCTATTTCCTATATGAAGAACCATGATCATGCCTCTTTATGTCAAATACAGAGCAGATTTGGGTAAATTAAAACTTAGCTTTATTATAAACAAATAAATCTTTTTTAACAGAGCTTTGATCAATCTTTTGCAAATGACTTAGGATTTTTCAACATCATCTTGCTAAACCTCCCCCCCAAAAAAAGAGAATGTAGAAGAAACCCATCAAAAACGAGGAATTGCAATGCTTAGAACAATGTTACTGATACAACAGATGCTCTTGTGCTCAAAGATTCCACTGTTTATGATGCTGCACAACAGAGATAAATTTCTTAGAGCTCATACATTTGCAAAGATGACAAATGATCAACTTGATTTTAAAAAGGTTAAATCAGCGTGGAAAGCATTCAAGCCAAATTCAAACATTCCCCTCACCAAACAGGTCAATGTGATGTTTTGCTAAGCTGACAACTTGACAGGAAAGGTCTAGCTCCCCCTAACAAAACACTGTGTCATTTTGATGCTATTGGCAAAACTAACAAGGCTACAGATTGGGGTCTTAGGCTATCATCAAGATCATCAGTATTCTGTAAAATCCAGCTAAAGCAGGGGCACTATAGCCACAAAAGTTTCAAAATGCCTTTTTTTTTTATTAACACATCTTTGTTCTCTAATGCTAGAAAACTCCACAAACTCTCATCCTCTTAACTTCAGTTTTTGGTTTTTTTTTACATAATTCTATATTTTTTTTTTTTTTTTTTACAACCAGTTTGCACTTGTTACATCGCTTTTTACAAGTGATGCACTGCTGTATAGTTCTGCCATACTTTCCGGGTTCAGGGTAGCAGAAAGAAAGAAGAAAGAAAGAAGTAGTTTAAGAGATTGTTCTAAATAAAATAATAAAGCAATTAAGCAGTGAGGAAGAGCAGCACAAAATACAAGTCACATCCCAGACAAAACTGAGTCACTTCAGTGATCTGGCTTTTTAGACTCAGGCTGGGCAACTCTGAAAGAAAGTTAACTGCAGAATCCAACTTTGACACGTTACAGATTTTTTACTATTAATGACTGGGCAGGGAACCACAAAGTGGAAACCAGAATATATTTGAGCATAAATAATCTTAAGTAATGGGGTTGTAATCTGGACCAGTGTTTGAAACTCAGCCAAATTCTAACGAGTAAACCAGAAAAGACTGTGCCACAAAATAAAAACACTTAACAAAATAATTCCGCTTCAGAGGCTTCTGATGGAGCGAGGCACCCAAGCACTCACTGTACTAAAACAGCTGATGGAGTTTAAACAACTACGGCACTGGACAACTAAGATGTTAATATATTTTATCCAGCTGTATCAGCACATTTTTTCTACTAAAACTGTTGTACTTTGATATTGAATCTGGCAACAGTGTTGCAGATTTTGCTTCTTACAGTCAACAGTGTTTGGTCATCTTTTTGGGTCTACAACTGAGACCAAAATCTCACTAATTACACAAACATTTTCCAAATTATTTTTTGCTCATGTCTTGTCACACACACACACACAAAAGTACATCTCTAAATCATAGAATCAGTCAGAGTTGGAAGGGAACACAAGGATCAGCCAGTTCAAATCCTCCTGCCATGGGCAGGGACACCCTACCCTAGATCAGGCTGCCCAGAGCCTTAAACACCTCCAGAGATGGGACCTCAACCACCTCCCTGGGTAACTCATTCCACTCTCATGGTGAAGAACTTCCTCCTCACATCCAGTCTGGATCTTCTCATCTCCAGATTTGCTCCATTCCCCTTAGTCCTGTCACTCTCTGATAGCCTAAAAAGTCCCTCCCCAGTTTTTTTGTAGGCCTCCTTCAGATAATGGAAGGCCACAATAAGGTCACCTCAGAGCCTCCTCTTCTCCAGGGTGAACAGCCCCAACTCTTACAGTCTGTCCTCATAGGAGAGGTGCTCCAGCCCTCTGATCACACTTGTGGCCCTCTTGTAATAAGGGCTCCAGAATGCAGCTGCTCTATTAAAAAGGGAAGTATATTTATTTGTTTCTGTTTCCTAGGTGCAAGCAGGGAAAATAACAAGGCTAGTTGTGATTACATTGAACATAGGATTTAAAAAATCCAGAAGTTTAACAGAAGTTTGCACTGAAATTCAGTCTTCCCTCTTAACATGGTACTCTCTAATGGTTGTCTCCTAGCAGACAGAATGAAAAGAGATTTCCTGCACTAAAAGAATACAACAACAACAATAAAGCTTTTAGGTAAATGCTTGCTCAATGCATGCCTGCAGAAAACATATACTTGCAATGGGACAGCTAAATAAAAAAGAATCTGTAGGTAAATCATATAACAACACTCATCAAACAGTGAAAAAAATCAAGAAAAAGTCTCAGGTAATAGGTGGGTTTAATGTCATCTGAATAGCTGTATATAAGCAAACAGGTAGAGAGCAAGAACTAAAGCAACATAAACGGAAACCTATTTTAAGCAGTCAAAATAACCCAAATTTGTAGGAATTTTGCTGATTACAAACATGCTTCCTGTTCTCCAGCGTCCATTCTGAGTAGGAAAACAATTTGCTCAAAGATGGGAGAACGAAAAGGACTTTATTTCCCATGAAAAGCCAGCAGGGGCTTCTAAACAAGCCCAGATGTGTTTCTGCCAGTGGGGGGCCGTGATCTCCATCACCTTTCAGTCCGACCCGCGTTCTGCCGGCTGCTGCTCCTATCGATTGTGGCCCTTCTGCAGGAATCTGCTTTGCTCCTCTTAACTACCACACCACGGACAGACGCTGCCAAATCTGAAAAGCTAGTTACACAGCTATCAGCTGGGTTGCTTTCCTTCCAACCAGAGGCACCATTCTTTATAAAAACACAGACAATTTATACTGAGCTAATTGTTTTGGCTTACTCATATGTTTAGCTGAAGAAAAGGAAAATCAGATGAAGAAACTGAGCTTAAGAATTTCTTATTACTCAAAGCTGTTGCTTCAGGATGTTTCTTAAATCAGTTTGGGTAAATTCGAATGACAAGCACTCACTGGCCTCTTCAGCCAGACTGTCTGCACCACACTGAGTTCCACAACGATAACTTCATGCTTTTTCCTTAAAAGTGGGGGGGTTTTTGCACTTCAGAAAATAAGACAAGCCACACAACTCAATGTATAAAACCCATCTACCTTTTAAAACCAAGGACAAGTTCACATTAATTGCAGCTCAGTCCTGAAGTGCTTTCTCAAGCTCACATTACAGAATCAGAATTACATGGCTTTCCAAATACAACCTGTAGTAACACCAGAGGAATATTTGACTCACTGAGAAACAATATGGCATCTCCAAAGTCTTTCAGTCCATCAAATGGTCATTCATTTATCCTGCACCTGCTCAGACAAGAGTGAAAAAAATCTTTCTTTGCTATTGTTCAGTTCAGCTCCTTGAAGCAGGGAAGTAAAAGGCCTGGGACCTCCAAAAACTGGCCTGTCAACAGCACTGCCAAGGCAAATACCCTGATGAGAGGTGATTTTCTAGAAGATGAGTTTTTAAAGAAACCCCACGTTACCGAACACATTAGAATTCTGCACTCTAAAGGCCACACAGAATTAACCTGAGCAGAACAAATCCATCAGTACACACAAGATCATTGGGGGGGGGGGGGGGGGGGAAACAAACAACAAATTTCTCTACTTCTGTTTCTGAATTGAGAAAGAGACAACAAAGTAAATACTTCAAAGTTTAAGAAGCTGACTTTACTAAGCACCTCTCATGTCTTGAGCATGGCAATAAAATGGTCTGCATGGAAGACAGACATGATGTTCTCATGTATCCGAATAATTAGTACCTTCCATCAGTTAAAAAAAAAATTACAGTCTTTTTAAGGTATATTTTAATGCAACATCACTATTAATTGATCAGGAACTCTTTGCAGCTGCAAATTGAAAACTAACTTGAAGGCTTAAATCCCTGAAACACCTACCAAGTTTGGCTAGCTAAGGTCCAACCAACTTCTTTCAAACATTTATGAATACTCTCTCAGTGAAGTGGTTTTGAACTTGAAACTCAAGAAGAGCATGCCATTTTATAGCAATTAAGAATTAACATTCCAAATTTAAATCATACAAACAAATCTCACAACAGAAAGGCACAGGTCAGCAGCTGCCAATTCAAAACATGGGAATGCCAGTTGTGGTGGTCCACTCTCACTTCTGATGAATAAAACTCAACTGTTTCCCTTTGTTATTTCCAACTACAAGTAGCGACACTGTGGCAACACAGTTTAGAGTCACATCTTTGAACTTGCTAGAAATTTCAGAGACAGTGATACATTGCCAACAGAGCCTTTGAAAAGATTAAAACAAATGTGTCAAGCACTCAAGTGATTCTGACTGGGCTTGAAATACTGCAGGTCAAAAAAGGACACATTTCATATTTCTTCTCTAACAGGCAGGAGCCCTCCAACAACACTTTGATTAAACCTGAAATAAAGAGAAACTACGCAGAGTATTGGGACAAAATGAAAGCATGTTCCTTTTTAAAGAAACAAAGTTTTATACAAGCATAGACATGTTTAAGTGAATGTCAATGAAAGTGGCAGTTCAAAGTAGAAAAAGGAATTTTTAGGGTAAGAGTCCCACTGTGCTACAACTGGGTAAATGACTATAACAAAAATGAGAACCACCCCAGAGAAATGGCAAACTAAGGTTACAATACAATGCAGCTGGCAGATAAAGTCATAACTGCAGGCAATGTGAGGAGTAAAGCTAACTGTGAAATGTGTTTGCATAATTAGTTCATTCTATTGTTGTTATGATCAAGATTTTCTAAGACTATAAATGTTAAATGTGAACAGTTTGTTAAGTGTCTTTGATTTTTCTACTTGTTTTCCTGGTGGGAAAAATGCCTCAGTAGCTTAGAGGCAAAATCTGTAACAACAACCACAGCAAAAACCTCCATAATAGCTATTAGTCAAACAGCTGCCACTTCATACTAGAATAGGCTGATCAAATTCTGACAGTTCTGAGCTCTGTAACCTTTTTTTCCACATTTCTTCCCAATTTTGTTGTCCTTACAAATCTGTGTTGAGAGACATAACACAAGCAGCTTGACTCCAGCTGGAATGGCAGGCAAAACAGTCTCTCTGGAGCCAGTACTCCCAAAGATGCTCCAAAATATGTTTGCACATTCACAGAACCTTAAAATAATTTCTGATGTGATAGAAATGTACAAGGAGTCTCAATGTATTTCTTCACCTATATGAAATGTATTGAAACAATTGAACCAGCCTCGTTTCTCTCCACTTCCACCTATAGCAAACCTGAATTAGGGCTGCACTTCCGAAGGTCAGTTCCCTGGCATTACTGCAGCACATTCCAAAAGGCTGATATCAACATTCCTTCTTAGAGAGCTAGACTGGTGACTGAAATAAAGAAGGTAGGTGGAGCATAGAAGCGGAATTGTGAAACAGCTGGCAACATCTGTCTCACACAACATTTACTAACCACGGCCAAAATATTGAGCAGTTTTTTAACTTGTAGAAGTTTCCACACATTTTATTTCCTACTATTTGTTTCCAGAAAAAAAAAATCATCATCCTGAAAAGAGACAGTAGGGGAAAAAAAATGTAATTAATATCAATCATTTTAGATTAGGTTTCTGACTGTTGAGAACACCTTCTGTTTTGAAGGATCTAGCTCAATAGCAGCAATAGAAATGTGTAGAACAGAAAATCCTGCTAGCTTCTTCCAAGCTTATCCATGCTATAAGCCATAAAATTCTCAAACCACTTGAAGCAGGTCTTAGTTGTACCAAATAATAAATGTATGCTAATGATAACATTGAAGAAATCCAAATTCATCACCTGTTACATTCCTTAATAGCTGCAATTTGTTTCCCTGATGTTTTGTTATCCAGTCAGCAAATAGCAACATCAGCAGCACAAAGAGGCACAGTGTATGAACACCATAAGATAAATTACAATTTAAGAATTCTGAAGAGCTCGCTACAGAAATATTGATTCGGTTTAAAGAATTTAATGTCCTCGTTTACTCATAGTGATTTCCAAACAACTGGATCTGTCTGGATGGCAAAGAAAGACTAACCCAAAAATTTACTTCAGTAAATTACTTTATACAAATTTAAGACAGAAGATATGAGGCTCCATGGGACAAGAGAATAATGGCTTCATTTCTCATTCACGCATATGTGGACTCAGCTAGCTTCAGCCAACACAAGTACATACATAACTCACCCTGTGTACTCCCTAGGATGCTTCACACAATGTGGTATCTGTCCAAGACTGCAATATTTGAACTCTGCAAATCCTAAGTAAGATCTAATTTCCTTTTTTTCCATTTTGGATATGTAAACAGCCTCATGACACAGGACAGTTAAATCCACAGAATCATTCATATAAATTAAATGGCACTTGAGTGTGTCTCTACCTGATGTAAAGCAAAAAGAACTAGATCCTCAATTCATTCAGCTACAGAAAGCTGGCATCACTCCAATTATGTCATGGCATCATGTTTGATGTCCCTACGCTCTGTCAAAATCTGGTGAGTCAAGTGATCAAAAGCAGAGCAGCAGATTTTGTGTTCATACTTCCTCAAAATAACTGGTTTACATAACTGAAACTGACACTCAGTGCTGGACATGAAATACTTCTTTTTCAAAGTAGGAAAACTGACCTTTCCAAACACCCTCCATAAACTTACATACAAAGACTTATGTGAAATACACTCTGTAAGACAAACAAACAACCCCCCCAAACCAATAAACTCTTAAAGGGAAACCAGGAAAAATTCAAATAAACTGATTTTAGAAGGCATGCTGTGTTGCTAAATACTGTAATAGCTTAATAAAAGCAAGAATAAAGGCCAGGAAAGTCACCTGCAATACTTAATTTCTTCAATGGTAAGACAAGAAATTTCTGCATTGCCTTGGGTCAGAAGAAATATCCCAACACCTAACCCTGTCCTGCTAACAGTACACCAAGGAATTTGCAAAATTTTAACAAACAAACATAAAAGTCCTTCTAAGTAGTTGATGCAACAAATGGAATTTCTAAACTGAAAAAGAACCAAAATTAAAAGCTGTGTAGAGATTATAACCCTGCTCTCATGACACTTTCTAAGGAGCACAGACAATCATAACATTACTTTGAATCCTACCTGAAAATCTACACTTTCAGCTGTTAGTGCATCCTACTATTACACTAAAGCATAGTTCAGCTCCAATTCAGAGGAAAGAATCAATCTTCAGGTGAAATTACATGAGATCAGTGAGCCTTAAAGGTCCTGCTCTTCCTGTCTGATCCTAGCCACATGGCACCATTCCTCAGATCAGCTAAGCACATTTGTGAAACCCTTCACTGCATGTTAAGCTGAACGAAGTAAGATAGTTATCTGTGGGTTAGTGAGCTGAACGCCTCCACAGAGGGTAGCCAACAAAGGACAGCAAAAAAATTCCAAGATTGAAGGACAGACCTCTCCTATTTTGCATCAAAAAGCCTGTAGGTTAGCTCTTAGTTTCTCATCAATATAAATTTCCGAAGAATGTGGGAAAGAAAGATCCTGAAAACACCTAAATACCTACATTGCCCAACCCTGCTCACAATAGCTTGTGAAATCCTATAGGATCAAAGAACGGTGGAAGGCTGTAGGCTTTCTACAAGCTGGAAAACAACTTTACAGCTATAAATAGTAATCTGCATTCTTAATGCCCAACCACCTTTAAACAGCTCATCTTTAAGGCAAAGCAACAGCTACATTAAAAGCAGGAAAAAAAAATTGCAAAATAACAAAATGCATTAACTTACTGAATCCAGAAAGCAGAGATAAGTTCCTGAGCTCTGAAAGACTGCTTGATTTTTAGCAAATCCAACTGTTGAGAAAGCAAAGATAAAATTATGTGATGCCTTTTACCTCTGTGGAGTTGTTTTTAATCTTAGCGCAGTCAAGAACAGATGAAAGAAAGAAAATTTGTATCAAGTAAGGGACAAGGGACATCATTTTTCCTATTTAAAATGGGGTAGTTTGTAGATATTTAAGTAGTAAGTCTATTTCAGTGATCTTAGTTTCCTGTGTTAGACTTCTACCATCAAGCAGAATCAGACTACTTTTGCTAGTTCTAAACAAGGACATAATATGTAATACATATCTTGAAGAGTCCAGCTCCCTAGGTTTCACATCCAATACCTACTGTGCAGCATCACAGAGTGGTTTGGATTGGAGGGAACTTTGATGGTCACCTGGCCCAACTCCTCTGCAATGAGCAGCTGCTGGCAACCCTTGCTTGCATATAGCTTCATCTTTTAAGTCATAAAAAATAGTGCCAAATGACAGAAAGACACAGAAAGAACAAGCGATGGCTAGGAAACGTTCTTCACATCAGGGGACCAAGTCCTCAGAAAGACTCCAAAACAAGTTCTATTCCTTTGTGCTTGTAATGCAAGTATGTAAATACCAAAGCTTTATGTGCCACTTATGTAATGCAGAGGGGAGCCAAAACAGAAGGATGTGTACAAGAAGCATGAACCTGGCTTATTTACACCATACCATGTTATGGAAGACCACACTGAAATACAAGTTCAGTCAAATTACTATGTTGGCATGTACTGTCTCTTGCTTTATAATCCCCTGATGCTTGTTGAATCTTTTACCAAGATATTTCAGGAAGTTAGACCAGAAGAAAACTTTTTTTTTTTGTAAGCTTAATTTTTGAGAAAAAAAAATAAAGAGGAAAGCAGGAATACACAGCCAAGGGTTAAGGATGGGACTGCAGCAATCATCAGTAAGATTAAGGTAGGAGTGCTTATGCTGCCTTATGTATGTAAACAAGGTCTACCAAAGATGATTCTGCTCTTTGAATTTTTCTCCTAGACCGTATTGTAAAGAAAGGTTGTGCTCTATCCTGTGCTAGTCTGAAAAATGCTGTTGAAATCCACTTAGTCACATATGCTACACTCAAGATTCATTTAAAGCATTTATGGAACCAAGTCAGGGAATCCAGCAAAATTGCTCTGGCATTCAAACCCAGCGATGTGCAGATATGCAGTACTGTGAAGTTTTTACTCTTTAATAGAAAATCTGAAAACCTAAAGCCAGAAAATCTCACCATGAAGTGCAGCAGGATAATTTAAAATAATATAATCTCTAAAGCTCCTGATTGTGCATTTGGAAAAAACAGGCTTCTGTAATTCTCTACTCTTTTTATGTGATATGGGTTTAAGTTTTCTCAGGAAACAAATTTAAGTGGGCTCAAAGGTTCACTCAGTTTTAATGCACGTGCTCCTTGGCTATATTGCTGAGTTGTCCAAGCACAGAACAAGACATATGACTGCATTTCTTCCTGCCTCAAAGGAACATTATGTCAACATCACTACTAATAAAGGCTCTTCCTTATAATTGTGTTATTCTTTTCTATCGTACTTCGAGTCTTTTAATCCTCACCTTAACTTCCCTTCATCATGTATTTCTTGAACTTATCTTAGAGTGTATTTACATAACAGTTTCCATACACAAATGAATATTTAATCTCACAAGTACAGCTATTCTCATTCTCCTTCCTACTGGCAATGAAAAAAACACTGGCAAAGTCGGCAGCTACCACAAGAGCAGAGCTGAATCCTGGCATGAGCAGTTTTACTGGGAAACAAGTGATGCAAGTTAGCAGGTCCGGACATGCCAAACAAGCAAAACCCCAATACTGTGAAGGTCCCTATTAAAGCAAGAAGTAAAAGAACATAATAGAACTAAACTTGCCCAACATCAATCAGATCAATACCTTCACACATCATTGCCAGCTGTAAAGCAGCCTGTACTTCTGTTTCAGTGCTGACATTAGTAGATCTCAATATTTCAGGAACTTTCAGTAGAAAATAAGGTTGTACTAAGAATTAATAATGTAGGAGGAAAGGAAAGAATACTTAAAGGCAACTAAAAAGTGACAATTACATTACTTTGTGAACTTTCTGGGATATTTCAGATCTCATTTTAAAATAAACATTCAAAGTTTCAAATATTTGTTATGAAAAAAAGGTGGAAAGTATTTATTTCTGAGATTAAAATAGGAGCTATCCTGAAGCTGTTCATATACTAAGGTTTGGGGTTTGTTTTTTTTTGAGGAGAAAGAAGAAAATATATTTATTTTTAAATGTATTAATAAGAGAGATAGAACTCCCCATAGAAGAAACTAGATATTAAAAATTGTTTCACCATGACAAATCCATGTTTGGCATGAGTAAAATATTTTCTTTAATATTACTCTACTGAACAAAATCAAATGTTTGTGCCAGGTCTCTGAGTTTTGTAAGGCCTGCTTAGTTGGTGAAAAGAGGCTGTTACCATGGTTACAGCCTTAAAAACTTAAGCCTCAGTGAGATATTAACATTCCTCACTCTTGGAAAGAAAAAGGTTTCCTTTTTTTAGGCAAGTGACCCTTTATTTTTTCTAGGTTTCCCCCCTTTCTTTTACATGTTGGAAGAGAATCAGAAATAAATCCTAATCTTGTGTAAATAGTTGAAGATGTGAAGCTTGACTGGTACATTGTTTCTGTACTAAAGCATCTTCTTTTAAAGGAAAGGCTCCTTACAGTTGTAACTATCCCTTAACGTAATAACAGTAAATCACCAAAAGCAAACAAATACTATGGATTTCAAGTAACCTGCTCCTAAAATGTAACAACCATGAAGAAAAGATGTCCTCATTTTAATGGTGACCTGAGAGTGACTTCCACACGAATAAGCTTGGGTTTGTTTTTTTTTTAAAGGAACTGTGCACTTCATACTATTAAAACAATGCTCACAGCTGCATCTCCCATCCTCAATTTATTAAAGATGTGTTTGAGTTTCAGCCATTCCACCACTGGCAAATGCATCTTTGAACAAAAAATAATCTGGCATACCCTTAATGGCACAAGATACTCCTTGTAGAGTATAATAAAACTTAGTTTTAGGTTCATTTTCCTGAAGTGCAAAGGTGAAATGACTTTCAGAACTCTAACATATATTACTGTCAAGACATTGCAACTCTGTTTTCTTCCAAATGGAAAACTAGTTTACAAGCAATTAATGGAACACTCTATTAGGAACAAGAATTTATACACAGAAAATGTCCTATAAATGTGAAAAATACATGCTGTAACAACATGGTAATAATAAAGTCAACTTTTCTAAGTACTATAATTAACAATCCCTGATATTATTCTTTGGCTGAGAAACTGCAATCTACTTAGCATCTAGATCATCAACTGGTAAGAGAAGTAAGATTTGAAAGGAGATTGATCACCCAATACATTTTGGGAAGAAAAAAAAAAGGCAGATAGATGCATTTCCAGGAATACAAGCAATTCTTGACATTGCTCAAGTCTAGCTTCATCAGTTGCCCAAAAGAGAAAAAATCCATCCCGAAACCTTGTCTGTCTTTTGTCATCATCAGCTCAATAATGCTAATATTACAGGCTGCACTGTCAAAACACCACCAGTTCATATTAGAGATATTAAAATACTAATAATATTTATAGTAACAGTTATGCTGTGTTACTTCAGTACTGCAGATCTGACAAGTGTTTAAAAAAACAGCTCTAAAGAAGTCTATAGTCAAAAGAAGTGGCAGTAAACAAAGCCAGGAGCCTACACAAGCTGCAGATTAATTCAGTGCACAAACTCCAATTTATTCACATTTCAACAAGATGAAAATTAAGCCTCCTGAAACAGCACTGGGCTGTTTTGCAAGACCATTTTGAGGAGACTCTAAGAAGCCCAACCTTCTTTCCAGTTACAAACAACATGTTTTGTTGAAAAACAGAAACTGGCAGGATTTTGTTACAGTCTTTCCAAAACACAAGTGAAATAACTTGAAATACATAGATTTGAAACCAGTTTCATATCAGTTGCTACCTGTTACTCATGGTCCCAAAATCCCGAATGAAACATTACAGAGTTCCCATATAAAATGTGAGCACACTATTCTCCTCATTGTCTTGTTGTTCTTCTGAACACAGACATCATCTTCTAACTTCAATGCCACCGAAAAAAAGCTTCTTCAAAGAGCAAAGTGCTGGTATTTCTATTTTACATATTAACAAGTTTGTCTGCTAAAAATCCCTACAAACTAAGCAACCAACATAAGCAAAACAAAAACCATTAGAGGGATTTGTCTGTTATCTCCTTCAGTGGGTAGAAGTAATATTAGCATGTAAATCAATAGGGAATCACACCATAGGCCTATCTGGTATCTCACTGGGTTAGCCTCTTGTGTAAATAATCAGGCATTTACTGAGAATTTTAGCTCACATCAAAGCTTTTCTGAAACTTCTGTTTTAACCTGATCATCAAAAGGATATAAAAAAATGTGTTTGGTTTTATTTCACAATACTGAAAAATGTGTTTACTTTTAAAATCTTTATGTAAGAAATTTGGGGCTTTTTTTGCTTAAAACTCATCTCCTGTATCAGAAAGCCACAGTAAAATTGTAAGCATTAACAACATTGTGTATATTACAATTAAACAAAATTCTTTTGCGGAGTAGAGTACAAGCGGTAAGCCAAGTCCATCTTTCCTGGACACATAAACAAATTCTACAGAGCCAAAGCCAACAGGGTGAAATTCTAAAGTGGAAGGAGTTTAGAACAGAGAGCTCTGCAAAACAATGTGTTGGGTTTTTTTTACTGCAAAGTGAGTGGCTAGAAAGACACTTTACAAACAACCTAACCCTCAAAATATTACTATTGAGGTACCTACCACCTCGAGGTTCAGAGGAATCATTATTACCAATGATTACTGGAACACCAACACCTTCCAACTTGATCTTCCATTTCTCAAGTATCTCAGCTGAACCATCCTAGAGAAATAATGACATAGGTGCAGCTACTTTGAATGTGTATGATGAACCAAACACAAGTCCAAAACAGTATTTACGTGAATAGTAATTGAAACAAGGTCTGAAACATACCTTACTGGCATCATTAAAAACTGACAGCTCCATGGTTTCCTTAAAATCTTGTTCCCAAACTGACTTCAGGCATTCATCTAACCAGCATTCACTATTGTGAACAGGCACAATGACAGACTACAAAACAAAAACCAAACACCAAATGAGAACCCCAATGCATGTCAGCAAGGACTGTTTTTGTTTACTTACAGTATAAGAATGTTCATTTAAAAGAGGAAGTGCCAAATCCTTCTTAAGCTTTCACAAAACATGCATTTTAAAAATACAAAAGTAGGCAAAGGTTCTTTGTTTCCATTATGGACACATAATTTGCTTTCTTCTCTAGAAAATCCTTTTTATTTCATTTTTTGAGTTTTATGAGATGGCTTTTGGCAGAAGGAAGTTGCAGTCGGTCCTTGTTGTGAAGTAGGCATTCATAAATTGGCCTTTATCATCAGTAAACTAAACCAGAATATTTCAGTCTCCTTCATTCATTCAAAGAGGGGGAGGGAAATGTGTACAAGGGCATTATTTCATTTATAGGTGCAGATTCACAGTTAAAAATCAACCAGCTAGTAGTAAGCTCAAGAGATCAAGTTAATTTCTTCTCTCCCAAAACAAGATGAACCACAGCTGTATGATTTCTGACAAACTAGGGACAGAACCACCAACTTTGATAAAGCAATCTCTAAAATCAGGCACAAGGAAGATCTGGAATAGTTTTCCCAATATCTGAAGCCCTTTTGCTTCAGTTTATGCTAACAACTAACTCAAGATCTCAGCACAGATTATTATTCTAGTTCTCTTTGCAGCAGCCATTCATACATTTGAGCTACCATCATAACAGTGAACTACAAAAATAGGCATGAAGATCTTTAAAAACAATTTTGAGACAACACAGGGACATAAATTGCAAACAAGTAACATATTTTGTCATTACAAGATCAACTTAGTGACAACTCAGTCAAAATCAACATTATAGCCAAATTCAACTGAGGAGCATTTTCATGGCCTATGAGCCATGTACAACAGTTAGAACAGAGAACTATGAATCAGATCTGGATTTGAGCATTGTTACACTACTTGGTTTTCCCTGAACTACATGTATTCTAGAGTAAGACTTGGAGATATTGTAGGTATTTTTAGTAAGGTAGTTTTGCCATCACTAAGTAGCAACTAATGGTTCTTGACTTTGCTGCAAAATTCATTTTCACACTGGGCAAAAATGGCAGAACGTGAAATGTTTAACAGGGAGCTCAATCTTTTTCCTTCTACAAATGCATTGACCAAAAAATCTTACTTCCTCCCTCAGCTATATCATTGAGAAATAATACATTGGTTGCAAGATTGAAGAGATGTGAGATTTAGAAAAAAGGTGTCAGAAACTGTGCAACTAAGTATTCTGTATCCCAGGAATCTCTTGCTTCTGGCATTGCCATCATCATCCTCTACTAAGACTATATATAGTAAGTGCAAAGTGGGAATTTGTTTTCAGGTTCCACAAATTTCAGCTCAAGTGGATCCCTACCTGCCTCTGTAACTGCATGGGGAAAATGTTTTTTTAAAAGCAATTTTATCATTGCTGAAGATTTTATAGAAGTCAGAAACTTATTTTCAAATGAAATTTCCTATGAGTCGTTATTCAAAAGCATTCAGAAACTCCAGGCTGTTGGCTGAACTATACTAGCTTTGTCATGTCTCTTATATGGGACACTGTAAATAAATGCAGAGATTTTCAGGTCACAAACTTTGACCTGAGTTTGGCATCTGAGACTGTGCAGTTGTTCTTCATTTTCACTTGCCTATTACACAGTATCACAGTATCACAGTATCATCAGGGTTGGAAGAGACCTCACAGATCAAGTCCAACCCTTTACCACAGAGCTCAAGGCTAGACCATGGCACCAAGTGCCACGTCCAACCTTGCCTTGAAGTGCCCCAGGGACGGCGACTCCACCACCTCCCTGGGCAGCCCATTCCAATGGGAAATCACTCTCTCTGTGAAGAACTTTCTCCTCACCTCGAGCCTAAATCTCCCCTGGCACAGCCTGAGGCTGTGTCCTCTTGTTCTGGTGCTGGCCACCTGAGAGAAGAGAGCAACCTCCTCCTGGCCACAACCACCCCTCAGGTAGTTGTAGACAGCAATAAGGTCTCCCCTGAGCCTCCTCTTCTCCAGGCTAAACAATCCCAGCTCCCTCAGCCTCTCCTCGTAGGGCTGTGCTCAAGGCCTCTCACCAGCCTCGTCGCCCTTCTCTGGACACGCTCAAGCATCTCAACGTCCCTCCTAAACTGGGGGGCCCAGAACTGAACACAGTACTCAAGGTGTGGTCTAACCAGTGCAGAGTACCGGGGCAGAATGACCTCCCTGCTCCTGCTGACCACACCATTCCTGATGCAGGCCAGGATGCCACTGGCTCTCTTGGCCACCTGGGCACACTGCTGGCTCATGTTCAGGCGGGTATCAATCAGTACCCCCAGATCCCTCTCTCTCTGGCTGCTCTCCAGCCACTCCGACCCCAGCCTGTGTCTCTGCATGGCGTTGTTGTAGCCAAAGTGCAGCACCCTGCACTTGGAGCTATTGAACCCCATCCCATTGGACTCTGCCCATCTGTAGAACCCTACGTTTTTGCTTTGCCTGCGTCCCTAAATTTAAACTGTTACCAAACGACATCAAGTTTATATTTGCAAAAGAAAAAAAATTATCTTTAAAAAAACATCGTTCTGAGGAGCAAGAAGAGAATGAAGTATTTTAAGGCGTTTTAAAAACTCATTTTCTACTCCATGTAACCACACGTGCGGGACCTGCCCCTCTGGGCTGCTCTCCTCTACTGGGCAGCCGCAGCCTCTCCAGAGCTCCCCGGCAGGCACACAGGGACAGCAGGAGGTGAGCTGGAGTGCTGCAGCCGCTCAGGACTTGAGTCCCCACACCCGCGGCTCGCCGCCCGCCCAGGCGTTCCCTCCCCGCCCGGGCCTCGGGCCTGACACGTACCACCTGGACAGCGCAGCCTCGCTCCGCCGGCGCCCGAGGGGGCACAGGGCGGTGGGTTGCGGGGGCACTCCCGTCGGCTCTCCCCGCCTCCGCCATGGCGGTCTCCGCCCCTTAGGGAGGAGGGGGGTGACACCCCGGAACGCCCTGAAGGAGCCGGCGCTGCCGGCCGGGCGTGCGGGTGTCTGAGAGGCACCGCTGTGGGGTGCTACCCACTCCCCACCCCGCTTTCTCTGGAGAAATTCCCCACGGGGGGCAGCGCACCCCTCTTCCCCCGCTCCCGGTTGCGCCGCCGCAGCCGCTTCGTCCACCTCAAGCCTGCCCCGTCCGCACTCTGGGAAGCTACAGCGAGCGAAACGGCGACAGAGATGGCGGCTGGAGAGGCCGGAAGCGCTGGGCCGCGCGGCGGCTAGGAAGGCGGCGGGCAGCGAACGCTGAGGGGAGGGCGGAAGCAGCTGGGGCCGAGCCGCGCTGTGAGGGCAGCTTCGCCTTCGGCCTGCAGGCGCTCTGCGGGCGCATCGCCGACCCCTGCCCCTCGTTGGAGCAGGCTGCCTCAGACAGCGTCTTCTGTGTAGCCCTCTAAAGTGCGGCTTCGCCTCCAGCGTGCCCCTGGCCCGGCCCAGGGTGCGCTGGTGAGGCGGTGGCAGGGCTGAAGGGCCGCTAGGGAGACACTGATTGCTTGGGCGAATGGTGTCTGCAGTTGCCTACCTGTTCTCTAATTACACTTTGCCACTTGCATCTCTCTACCCAGCGCTTTCTTGAACAAGACAAGTCTGTTCAGTGCTACCAATGCCTTTTTTATTTCGGGTTGTTATTTAATAACATTCAGAAGCAGGAAAGTACTTGGTGGTGGTAAGATTTATCGACCACTTACCCAAACTAGAAACGTGCAACCACTTAACTCCCTTGAAAGTATTCACAACTCAAAGGGCTCGCAAGAGCAGGCTGCACACAGCAACCTATTCAGAAATCTTAATTTTTGCACAAAGCAATCTTTGTTGGGCAAAACGCTGAGATTATCCCCTGTTTATCTGAAGAGCCTGTTGAACAGCTAGACAATTCAAGCAGCAAACAGAGCAGAGTTATCTTAAAATGTTTATTGGCACACCAATCTGAGAACTGAGGAGGTGAGGAAGACAGCCAAGCAGTAATTCACCCTTTGGAATCTATTTCAAATTATCTACACAGCTTCTCTCCATCCAGCCTGAGTTTAATCTCTCTGTGAACAGCACTGCTAAATATGATCATTTCTTTTCCTCCCTGGCGACGAAGGCTGCTTGTGCTTTCATGTTGCCTGCATGCCTTGCTTTATCTAAGAAAGTGTAGCAGGGTATTGCTTTACTTGAGCTGAGCCAAACAAAAGTCCTAGTCAGGGACCAGACCTTCATTATGCAGAGCAAAGCCCATGCTGACTTCCCCCCCCCCCCCCCCCAAAAAAAAAGAGAGAACCAATCAAAACCACTAGAAATGTTTTCTGAGTTACGTTTTGTAGCTGACCACAGAGGGTAATTAAACACAAACACCTACTTCAAGCTGATTTTCATTTGGGAGGATATTGGACAGACTTTTAAAGGCCCACAAGCGTTCCAAAACTGTTCAGTAGGATTTTCAGCATAACCTAAACGTCTTAACTTCCACTGTGAGGTTGTTACCTACTGGCTTTTGAAGATCTTGGAGCCACCGCTCTGTTCTTGAGCAACCAAGCATTGTTTTTTCTGAAAACAGTCCCTAGTTTTGGTGTCTGTTCTTCTTTCATGTGGGTCAGAATGGAAAGAGATCTCCTAATGCTGTCATGACAAACACATAGAAACAAGCAAAAATTGTTTGGTCCTAGTTGTACTTCCAATTGCTCTGAAGATGTTTCCAAGCGGTGTGGAAGAGCACACGAAGCTGTTTTTGCAACTAAATGCATGTATCAAAGACATTTCACATCACACTATTCTTTAGCCTTTATTCCTGATAAAGTCATCTCTTGAGGATTGTTGTTATGAATATATATATTCATATGTTATGAATATATGCATTCATATGTTATGAATATATGCTTTGCAAATTCTGGGGGGTATTCCTCATCTTGGCTGAAAGACACCCAAAAAGCTATTTTGCTGTCTTTACATTCACCTTTGTCATTTAAAAACTGGCACAGACTAATTCTAGTGTAGGCAACTTAGATCTACCGACTTGAGAAGACAGACCTCAACTGATGCCCCTAGGAGCTGGTTTCCTGATTTGTTGTTTCTGTTTGTTTTAATAATGTTTTCTTGTGAATGGTATTGCAGAGATTATTCAGGTCAAGTCATCCTGAGTTTAGTTTCTTTTTGAAAAGGTCAAATTGTAATTGAGGTATTGCAAATAAATATACCTATTGGTGTTATGGAGAGCATGGGCACCTTAATTTATATGTATCTGTATTGGAACAACAGAGTGACTAAGTATAATAGAGTTTTCTTCCACTACATTTGTTGCTGAATTTACAAGCTTCACTACTAAAGCATTTCCAGAGTGCACCATGTCAAAAGGATAATTCAACCAAGTAGGTAAAATATTCAGCTTAGAGCCAGTTTTGAAGCCATTTCTATTGAAAGAATGCTTTGAGCTTCCAAAAAAGCTCAGTTATTCTCATAAAACATCACAGTTCAGTGGCAAGAAAAAAAAGAGATGCAGTAATTCTCATTATACTACTGCAGGGCAGAATGGGACTTCAGAAGCTCATCTAGTCCTGCCCTCCTAAGACAGGATCAACTCTGTCATTCCTCTTACTCAGCAGCTATCCTCCAATAATGGAGGCCTCCTAACATCCTCAGACCATTTATGACAGTCCTCACTTTCTTAACCCTTGGAAAGAATTTTTTCATAATCAACCTAGATTTTGCTGTGATTTCCAAACCCCCTCAAATTTGTCAGGCTGAGATATTTTCACCCAAGCAGAAAAATCCAGACACCTGCCACCTTTGTGGCTTTAGAGCTGTTGAGCCTGAGCCTAATACAGAACTTTCCCTTTTTACATAGAAGCTTTTTTTCTACCTTCCTCCTTCCACTAACTGAAGCCTCCACTTCCCAAAGCAAAATTTCTCAGTCTGAGTCCTCTGTTAGTAACAGGAATTAAAGTATTTTCCCTTTGACAAAAATGATCCTTCTTTCCTCCTACCTTAGTTGATTCAGCACTTTGACCAGGCTTCAAGTCAGATGTGAAAAATATTGCTGAGCTATTTTTACGAATCAACCTTAGGACCTTATCCTGCTTTTCTGTAGGCCTAAAAAAAGATACTCATTTCACAATCAAACACACTGAGTCAACAGAAAAGAGGAGGCCAGTAACCTGCCACAGATAAGACTGGACTGTCTCATAAAGGGGACAGCCCAACATCCCTTAAGCTTCTGATCTAAGAGGCTCCCCCGACCCCCTCCTTCGGGGGTCCCTGATAGCCCTCTCCCGAGGGTTTTTATCCCCTGCAGCTGTGTGCCTTCTCAGCTGCTTTCTTGCTAATGCCTAACTTAACCCTTTCTTTGCCTGAGAGGACTTGCAAACCCTCTCCCAAATCCACCCTGCACACGGAAAAAAAGTTATTCCTTTCCTCTGCATAGCCACAACTTACATACTTGCAAACTGTTGTTATGTTTCCTTACTATCCTGATCTCTTGTTTAGGCTAAGTTCATCTGATTCATTTAGTCCTTCCTGATTGGTCCTGCTATGGACCTCTGTTTATTCTCATCACTCTCCTCTGGATTCTTTCTGGGCATTTTGCATCTGGAGAATGAGACCCAGCACCAGACTTAGTGCTCTTGCTGAGGCTGTACCAGTGCTGGGCAGAACAGGATTACTGCCCATGTCTTGTGAGCCATACTCCTGTTTGCACAGCTTAGTGCAGTGTTTGCCTTTTTCACAATGGCTTGACACTGTTGACTCCTAATCAGCTTGTGATCTATTATATCCCCTAGATCTTTTTCTGCATGAGGGAAACAGTATTTTAGCAGTTTTATTCCAGGCAGCCACATGAGAAGAAAATGACTGAAGTAGTGTGAGTGAGATTATCTGCTTTGTGCTTCAATACTAGAATTGTTTACTGGTTTCCAATTAGTTACATGTGTACATCCTGTTAAGGGAGCCACACAAGCATTGCTAATACCTTCCTTGGGCCTTCAGAGCTTTTATTTCTAATGGGGACTAGTACCTAAGACTTATTTGGGCCAATTTCCCTGTGTACCCAAGACTTCAAATGCTGGGCTGAAAGTGCAGAGCTAATTGCTTTGAAGAAAACTCCTTCTAATGTAGATGTGGTGAGTTTGAATAAGCTCACTGGAAAATACTGTTGCTCTCTAGAGGAGAGGTCTTTCTCTCTTTGAAACCTTAGCTGTTGTTGCAGAGGATGTTGCTGTTGCTTGTTTCTTTTTTAAAAATGAGTCAGTCTGAAGAAGGCTGAGGTTGTCCTTAGGAGTTGGAGAATGTCACAAATATTTTGTTAACAGGAGTACTGGACTTAGGTGCCTTTATGGGTGAACTAGAAAGGTCCCATTCATTTCAGTACCAGTCCACACCTCCAAACATAGACTCTTCTTGACCACTACCAGTCATCCAGCTCCCTGTGTATTTGCATTTTATGTTCTCTTCTCAGTCTGCTGGGCCACACTGCGATGTTGTGCAGGTTCCTTGCTCTGCTTGAGCCATTCTGATTACTGCTGTAATTCAGGCTGTAGAGAAAAAGCTCTGTGTTTGGTGTGGTTTTGTGACAGAAGGACTGCATGGCGTAAGGTAGTGGCAAGGGAGAGGCACAGTTCTTCCACAGAATTGAACAAGTTCACTGCAGGTTTTTCTTTGCCTAGGGCTTCAATAATTGAGCAATGTTATGCAAAGTTGAGTTTTGGTTTGGCAGTTTTTTCTTAAAGGATATAAAGCTGTATTTGAAAAATACCTCCAAAAAAAAAAATCTTTACTTTCTAACTGGTGAAATCTGCTGAAGAATCCAGTGATTGGCAACTGATTATGGTCTAACCACCTCAGTTTATACAGTTTGGTTTTGTTATTAAGTAACCAGTCTGAAACCCAGTAAAGTAATAATGGTATTTTCCTTACTTATCCAAAAAGCTTTATAAGTAAGTTATTTGGGGGGGGGGGGGGGGGGGAGGGGGGAAATAGTCTTATTTACAAAAGATAGGAAGACTCAGATAATGGAAATAAATAAAAGTTAGCCTTGAGATCCCATTTTCCTAATCTTGACAAGTTCCTGTGTGCCACAAGTGATAACTCTTGAGAATCAAAGCTCCTACTTGAAGAAGAATAAACCTTCAGAGCATTTACTCTAGATTGTTTTTCAAAAATCATACCTCTCTTTGATCTTCTTGATGACTGAAAGATGAAACACTTATGAAACATAGTTATGCCAGAGAGCCGAGGAAAGTAGGTGGATTTGTGTATTTCCCAAAGATTCACTGGTAAATTCAGGCTGTCCACAGTCAGAATTTTGTTGAACTTCAGTACCTTTGGGAGATTAAACTTCTTTGTGTTTAAGTACAGGAAGCATCTGACGTTTTAAGATGGGAAAGTGCTTAAACAAATAAATCATATCCCTACAAAGGAATGTATACAGAGCAGGAACTGGGATGTGTATAATACACAGAAATCCACAAGACAATGTATTGCATGCACATCTTTATATGATATACAGACAGGAAGGGAAATGAGTAATATTTTGAATTATGAGTTAGCCAAAGGCCTCCAAAGAAAAGACTGCAAGAATTGTATAGCTCTAGAGAATACAGCAGCATTTACTTAATACAGCAGCATTTACTTAATACATCTTCATTGAGAATGGAATTCAATAGGTTCCTTAAATCTTTCTCCTACCTTATAAAAGACATCTTATGATATCATACCTTTTTGTGTCTTTCAGTGTCATTCTTAAAATACTAATCTGCTCTGAAAAGTGGGTCTTAAATTACATTTTATTGTGACTAATTCAATTTCAGTTTTGTTTACTTTTCCAAGATTGTTTTTTCCATTTTCCTACCAATGCCAGTCCTTCAGGCTCACCCAGCGGCATGAAATCCAAGGTTCTTTCAGGTTTGTGCATCTTCAGTAAAACAGATTTTACAGCTTCATTAAAGTTAATCATACTGCTGATAACACAAAGGCTGACATAGTGAGCTGCTTACTCCCTTACAGCTGTATTGGCTGCGTGTTGTAAAAGAGTAGTAAAGATGTGCTTCTTGTCAGAAAATTGACCAGATGTGAGCAGAACAGAGACAGGAAACTGTTCTCATTCAATGAAAAGCTGTTACTCTGGTTTTTATGTGCTTTTTTTTCTGAATATAACTCTTCTCAAAGCCAGGAAGGCATTTGAACAGCTGACAAATATGGTCCTAACCTGAGGACCTTCAGGTCTATGAGGAAACAAGCCAAGAAGCTGTTCAAATGGTATCTGTGATGGCTTCTTACTATCTGGTCTGTGGGAAAGATGGAGGCATAACCCCAGTCTGAGATCATCTGTCAAGTCAAACCTCATGACAGACATTCTCATTTTGGGCCAGTAAGCTCAAGCTGTGGGGAGCAGGAGGTGACAAACTCACCAGGCTCTCAGGTCTGCGCAGCACTTGTGCTTTTCCCTGGCTTCAGGGGAGCTGAGAAGTCTCTCCTATGGATCAGGAGAGACTAAGGGGACTGCTTGCATTGAGGCTTGTTGGAGGACAAGGAAATGAAGAAGGTCTGGAGCACTTTAGACCTCAGCAAATCTGTCTGTATTAGAATCTTTACAAAAGATGGTATCAATTCACAGTAATTCTGTGTGAATAAACTGACAGCTGTGTCAAGTTGGTTTGGTTCTTTTAGGTAAGGTTATCTTCAGTGACGTAATGCTACAGATAGAATTTGGCTATTGAAAGTGTTTTAGAAGTAGGTCTATGAAGGTTACATTGTTGTGCTAGCAGGATGTAAGAGATGACACTACATTATTTCATTGTCTGGAGGCTCTCTGGTAACATCATCCTGATGCCATCAGAACACTCAGCTAACCATAGACAAAAGACTCTGCTTCTCCTGCCCTGTGACAAAATCTCTTACTCGTCTGCTTCTGCTGAAGACTCTTATTTTTCCACAATCAACCCAGTTCCCTAACTTCTAGGTAAACTTTCCCTTCCCAAATAGGGTGTTTCTTTACTGCAGTCATAGAATCATAGAATCAACCAGGTTGGAAGAGACCTCTAAGATCATCCAGTCCAACCTATTACCCAGCCCTGTCCAATCAATTAGACCATGACACTAAGTGCCTCATCCAGGTTTTTTTTTAACACCTCCAGGGACAGCGACTCCACCACCTCCCTCCCCCAGCACAACTAGAAACTATGTCCCCTTGTTGTGTCCTCCCCTCTTGGGAAGCCAAGATCCTATTTTTTCCTTCAAGTAAAATCAACTAAAAATAGCATTTTACTAATGCTGCTTCTTATGCTATGTCCAGCACTCTTGAGACAGAGTTCAAGGATATCTAGGTGTCCAGCTGCATGGATAGCACTGGCCTAGAAGCAGATCCTGTAGGTATTTAAATCCTGGGGCATCTGTATATTCTTATGAGTAGATTTGTTTTGTTTTAAAACCTCCAACAGTACTAAGCTGTATTGGTTACTGTTCTCATTTAGGTTCTCAGGTTATTTATGCCCCCAACAACCCATTTGTGTGCCAGTTGTGGTTATTATGCACATAAACTTGAACTTTGACATTTCATACTGTTGGGGAACCCTGGTATGTGCATTCCTTTATCTTCCCACCATCCCTGCAGTTGCTCTTCATTACTGTCAGTGCTAATTAGTTAGAAAACTGCATTCCATTTTGTTTGGACCAATTAACTGCTTGGAGAGAATGGCTCTTCTAGGATTCCTGCTATCTGTGTATCATCAGCCATCATCTACTGAGTCATTAAATAAACCTGATCTCTGCTGTGCTTTTCAAAGCAGCAAATTCTTGTTTCTCAGTTGACTAACTTGCAAAAACTCTTCATGGTTTTGGGAATCACTCTCTTATGACAATTAAAGGGGAAAAGACCTAGTGTAGGCAGTAAAATAACAGCTGTTGTATGAGTTATTACCATAATTACATGCATTTTCATGTGTTTAGGATGCCATCTTCCTAAATCCCAGGGAAGAAGAATACCAGTGGAGGAAACAGTCCTTGTGCTGCTTCAATATTGTGACTTGCAGCCTGTCTGAAAGCATAACAAAGACTTGATTGTGCAAGTGCCCAGCTGATCCAACAAGCAATGAATAAGTGAGCAATGGTCAACAGTGAAGGAGTGGATATCACAGAGGGCAATTCAAAAAGGTTATAGGGCTGAAAAGTGAGGGAGGTGTGAAGTGAAATGAAATAGAACTAGAGACACAAAGACCATCATCCATTTGGCTTAGTTCTGCTTGTTATTTTCTCGAAATGATCCAGCACTCTTGGACCAAATAGGAGGGAAAAGGAAAAAAAAAGGACTGTAAACTGGTATGAGATAAATCTTCCAGTATAGAAAGAAGTAATTTTGTTCATTCAGTCTAAATGAAAGATAATCTTAAAAGAGAATGTGATCTAACTGATCAATAAGATGTCTAGAAACCTGATTGGAAGACATGTTAGGTAGCATGAGACAGGTCACTGTTAGTAGAAGGAAGTACAGTCTGTCAGACTGTTGTGTCCAGCATCTCAGACCACATAAGGCCTGACCCAGTTTTGTCAGCATGAGACTTAGGGATAAAGGAATGAGATAGTTTGATCCATAACAAAAGACCTCCTTCAGTTCTTCATAGGAGCACAAGTATCTAGTGCCATCTAGATTCCCTTTCCTTCAAAGTCTTTTTACCCTTGGATGGATTGGATTTGATTTGGTTTCCAGTTAGATTCCTTTCTGAGAAAGCAGAAGATACACAGACATATATATTACCAAGATAGCAAAGTTCAGATTTGATACCTAACTGCTGCCTCAAGGATTTCTCCCAAAAGCATTAAAAGAAAGTTTGGGTGACCACAGCATCCTCTAAAAACATTAACATGTATTCTGGCTTCATGGTCTTTCTGAGTAAAGACACTTTCTAATTTGCTCATCATTACTTGTCAGTTTTCCTTAACTTCATGGCTTGTCTCTGTCCCTGGGACATTTCTTTCAGCCTCAGGAAGGCCTGTAACCATACCTTTGAGCTTTCCTGTTGTCTTACACTACAATAAATTGGCAGACCACAAGAAATCTGTATCACTTGATTTTCAGAGTTCCTCATCAACTAAATTCAGCATCATAATATAGAGAAATGACTCTCAGAAGGTCTTGCAAGGAACTGGGTGGAGACTTCGACAGAGAACTTAACTTGCCTCTTCCTCAGTCCACTACTTAATCAGTGAAGCATTTCTTTGGTCAGGTTTGTAGGCACCTAAATGAGAGTGTAATCTGACCTAATAAAGCTGTAATACCCAAAACATGCTTTGAGCCAAAAAAAATACCCCACCAACAAACAAATTAAAAAATCCTCCCAGAATCTGTTTCAGCAGATGCATTGTTTGTCATCTGGAAACTCTGCAAAACAGAAAGATAGCCATCTGAGCTTCAGACCTCTTTGGAGGAGCTTTCTTGCTGCTGAGCTGGGTGGTGCTAACAGAACACTGGGGTTGCAAGGCCTTTTACCCCTTCCTTCAGATACGTGTGCCCTGCAAATACTGCCACAAAGCAGCACAAAGGAGCCTGCTTTGTGGAGCAGCACAGATCTGATTTCATGATCTGATCCGTTGTTTTTCCTAAAGCAAATATGTAATAATGTCGGAATTTATGGATTAGTTAGACAATCCCTGATCTGCTTTAATCACAGTGAGTGCTGCTCCTCCCGGAACGGCGCTGGTAGGAGCACTGTGCAAGACAGGCTGGGTGTGCACAGACAGCTCTTTTACTTTGGTGCTGCAATATTTGGTAAGACATTACTCATTTAGTAAGTGACTGAGTTTAAGAAGAAATGAAAACTCATGTGCCATTAATAACAACTGGGCAAACCTCGCTGCTTTTCCTCTTGTAAAACTACCATTGATTCAGGGCAGGGGGTGGGGGGACGGGAGCAACTTTGTCATATGAAACCCACCCCATGGGCCAAATCTGGCTCACAGGAGCTTGTCAGCCTCGCTCTAAAAAATCCCTCTCATCAGATCCGAGGTTGAACTCGGCTCTGAAAAGACCTGCTGTTGAAAATTAAGTGTGAAATTTGCAAATGATGAAGTCGAATTATTTACCTTGTTAGTTCATCGTGTCTGCAAAAATATTCTCTCCCCTTCTAGTAACCTAGCAACGAATACACAGTGCACAATTATTTTTTTCACAATTTGTAGGAGAGTTGCATTAAAATGCATGTCAGTGTCTTTATTTCAAGACAGGCATATAGCAAACAAGACTGCAAATGTTTGTTTATCCTGGCAAGGGCTGGATTTGTTTAGTGTAACTCGCATTAGTTTTGTCTAAGTTCTGAAGCAGGAAGGAAAATACGTTCTTGTTTTCAGATCAGTGTTACAAATATTCTCTTTAGCTTTGTTTTTATTATGAAAAGTGACTACTAATGGATCTGGACCTTTGTGCTTTGCTATCAGATTCTCCCACCATGTACTGGAAACTTCTGATTACCTTTGAAGAACTGCTGATTGTACAGGCTGAGGCTACAGGTTGCAGACTGTATGCAGGCTGGAGGAACTGGAGAAAATTAAAAACTAAGCCAGCCAAGAGGGTACACAACAAGATAAATATCAGCTTCACCAGTGGCAGAAATTACGTTTTCTAAAACAGGAAATTAATGTTCATTAGATGGTAGAAATAAACAACTGGTCCTCTTGAAAAGGCTTCAGATTAAATGCTGGGTTTCTGAGTACTTTTTGGCAGACATTTTAAATACCTAGGTTATTGTGAAATTAAAAGAAAACATTAATTCTTGTGGATGAAATGCACAGGACTATCCCCAAAACAACAGTATGCTGAGGCCTCTTTAGAGGTTTTTGGGTTTGACTTCAGCTTTATCCGGTCTCAGGCATACATGCATGACTTAATGCCTGCAGCCCAGAGGAGTCTCTAGGCTTAGGCACTAAATCCTCTGCCTGGCTCCCCAGGTCCTGAGACAGCTTTGCTGTGTGGGATGGCAAATGATCTGTGTTTCTTAGCCATCTTTTGTGCTTTGTGTTACCTTTTTGATCCTCTCAATAGGCTGCTTGGGTCTAGACATCGTTCCCTTCATTGCTTTTCAGTTTGCTGCGCAAAGAGTGAAATGCAAATTCCTGTCTGCATGGGCTGGGTTGCAGTACAGTCGAAGGTGCTTGGAGGGGGGAGAAGTATTGAGATAAAGCCCTGGAACCATTGCCACTGTGATGCTGTGGCCCTTTGCTTAATGAAAATGGTCCTCGGTATCCTAAAGCAAGGAGTTTAGCATTATTACAAAATATAGATTTAATCTTTAGTCCACTCCTTGCCCAAGATCACACCTCACTCAGGCTCCCTCATAAGCTGCGTGTATTTTAGCTGGCTGAGGTGCTCAAATTAGGAGTAGCATAGCCGGGAGTGTAGTCTCCCTCTGCAGTCAGCATGGAAAGGCAGGTGCTTGCAGAAGGTGATTCAGCTCTCACCTGGGCTGAGTCACTTGGCTTTGCAGGGGCTTCGCTTCTGGGGTACCCACGGGAGGAGAGTACACCTGGCTTCCCTACTTCAGCTCCAGAGTCAGCCATTGCTCCACGTCTATGAGATGGAAATAAAGAACATGAGCAGAAAGGGACATTTATTTGCCAGCAACTCCTAAGAGTAGAAATTTAAAACCCAAAATATACACATTAGCCAAACTACTGATTTGCCTCTAATGCCAAAGAATTCGTGGCAAATAAGGAAGGTCACTGCCTGCAGAGATAGCATCCCTCCCTGCTATTACACACCCTCACGCAGCAAGAGCCGATAGATGTAACTTCAGGTACACCCACTGGTTTGGCCACATCACAAGTCTGGGCATCTCCACTTTGTTATTTAGTTATCATGCTGTTATGTTTTGCAATTAACTTCTTCAAATAGTAATTTCCCCCACCCCCAATAGATTTTTTTTCTGTTTATCTGACAATTAAGACCGAAAATCTAAGTCTCACTTTTGTGCCTGCAGCAAAGCCCATTATTTGGGTGGGAGCCGGTGGGGATCCCAACGCAAACATCCAGAGGCGGAAGCTGGATTGTGCGTGCAGCGGGAGCTGCCAGTTCAGTGGGTAGCTGTTTGTTCCAGAGCTGCCTGTGTGTCCAAGGGGAGAGGGGCAGTTCGCTCCCAGCACTCCCCCGCCGCCTCTTTCAACACTTCTGTCATGCTGCCTTAAAATGTAATCTCTAAACTGACACTGTTCCATCAGAAATCCTGCTGTCCTGAGGCTTGATTTCAGGCATACAGTAACACCAACTTCTTCTAGGAAACATTTGGGGTTTTTTTCTTTATCTGTGTGTCGTTTTCTGTTACATTCCAAAGGCCAAAACTTTTCCATTAAAAAAAAAAAAAAGACTGTCAAGCCACGAGTAGCAGCAATTTAGGAGCAATAGGAACTATACTCGGATATTAGCACTTACACAAGTAAGCTGGAATAAGCAGAAGAATGCAGTTATGGATGAGTGTATTTAGTACTTGTAATTCCATGAAGGCAAGTTACAAAGTCCTCCCTCACTGCACACAAAGATTTCCCACTGTCTGTTCAGCTGCTGAACGTCTTCCTGTTTTCTTCTGCTTTTTCCTGTCTGGCTCCTGGATTTACCTTACAAATTCTTTCATATTGATCCTCTATTAATTTTCTATTGTCCTTTCTGTGGCTTGTTTGAATTCTTAGACCACTCTCTCCTCCCTTCTGCTTTGCCGTGCATGCTGTCTAGCTATGGCTTTGACTTTCCAGAAAATACCCTCCTTCTCCTTCCCCCTCCTCCTTTTAAAGTTTCAGATTTCCCTTCCTGGCAGCCAGTGAGGAGCTGCACACCATGCACTGGACGTTGGGTCTGCTCTGTAACCACAGGACCTGATTCACCTCCTGCAAGCTGAGTAGCATGAAAATAAATCAGCTGAGACAGAGCTGGTTGGGAGTTGCAAAACACGGGGACACATGGTGAAACCAACACACGGGCTGGGTAATGACCAGCATGGCTCTCAAGGAGTTTGCAGTTCTCCCCTGTATATTCCCTATGGGACAGCAATGCTGAGTGAGACCTTTCAACAGATTAGCTGTGCCACACTGTTTAAACTGGCTTTGCATGTTCAGCTGAGATGTGCTTAACCCAAAATCCTGCATCTTAAAGCATTGTGCCTTCCGGCTGGGTCTCAGCTTGGCAGCAGAATTTTGTCCCTAATACCTAGGATCTAAGAGCAGCCATGCTTTGAAGGAAATGTAAGTCCAGATCTAAGCTTGAACCCATCTCTAATCAGCACTTGATTTTGTTTTCTCCACATCTGAACATTTGAGTACTGAAAGGAATTAGTCATCTCTCCTTCAACAGGTTCTCCTGCAGCTGCCTGTTCTCAAGTCTTTAAAAATCACCACTCTATGTGCCAGCATTTGTAGCTGCCACAAGCAAATACTTAAAGTGAATCTAGAAGCAAGTGTCTGAAGCGACTGTGTAGATCCTCATCTTTGAGATGCTTCTTGAGGAAGGCAGTGGAGCTTTATTGGGGTTGAAGTGTTGGAGCGTATGAAGCTGTTTCCAGAACCTGTATCTCCAGTCCTGCCACATTAGGCCAGTATAGTAACGTAGTGGCTTCTTGTTTTCAGAGCAGTGTGAAGCCTTCACTACAGAGGATTTATGTTTCCTTTAGACATTATACAATATTTTCCTCCCAGATTTCAGTGAAGTTCTGCTCCTTCTGAATCGTAAATGTAAAAAAAAAAATTACTGTTCAGAATGTTCTCTCTTGAAAAGATGTTTGCTTTTCACAGCTCAAACAGAAAACAGCTCAGTGCATCCAAAAGCTGCCTCACCCTTTGAGCGTGTTCCCAGATCTCAGCCAAGAGCACTACTATGGAATAGCTGTGAGTAGCCGGAAGAGTATTGTGGGGATTGAGATGCAAATGAGCAAACCAAACAGCCCCAGTCGCTGCAGAGGTTCCCTATCTCCTTCTGCCCCTCACTTTTGAACCGGGGGAGGCTTAACCTGGGCACGGTTCTGCAGCCAGGAACGCAGTCCCTGCACCTACAACCCCAGGCTCTGCACCCAGAATCCTTGGCTGGCTCTACGGCCAGGATTCTGGGCTATGTGCATTTGTAAGACTCATCATCTTGGGGCAGATGGACTGTATCAGCAGCATGAAGGCACGGAGGGGTTTCCAAACCCCCCACACTGCCGTTATTTTTTCTGTGTCCTCACAACTAAATACCATCACCACCTCTGAGTTAATAGCCAGAGGCTGTACCCCCTGCAAGACAGCACAAGCTGTTCTCCATCTTAAAAGGTCCCGTTTTGAGACAGTTTCAAAAGTTCCAAGTGTAATGTGAGCAGCTGCCTGGACACTTGTTTGTTTTGTCAAATGCAGAGAGTTAGAATATTGCAACGGAAATCAGATATAGTAAGTTGGGGGTGGGGGGTGGGTTTGAGGGGCATGCAGAGGGTCGCACACATAAACACACCGGGGAATAAAGCAGTGTGATGTTTTCTCTGTATGCTTTTCTTTCCAGTATGAGGGGAGGAAGCAAAACACTCTAACAAAACCTTCTTCTAAAGAAATAATCAAGGCACTGAGCTCTAAAGCCCGTGTCACTGCACACGACCAGGAGAATACGGCATTTTGCATCACTGGGTGTTGTCATCTCTTTGCTCAGTGTTGTCCCCGCATCTAATTACATGTTTACATGCATTGCATCATTTGACATAATTACTGTAATTATGTTAATACTTCATAATCAGCAGAACAGTACCTGTAATTTACCACACAAAAACGACATGAAAAGCTAAACCCGCAGAAGGAAAGGGACACACTGTGAAGGATTTCATCCCAGGTGCAGAAGCAGGCAGGAAGCACTCAGAGCTGGGATATCCTGGCTTAGCCATCAGATCCTCCCAAGCAGCACCAGGACACTTCCCAAGATGGTTTAAATGGCACCAAGGAGTGTAAGACACGAAACTGAACAGAGTGTCAGTGTTGTCATCCATGAACTCTCACCTAGAAAAATCTGTGGAGTGCCCTTAACAGAGCTGTGTGACAGACACTTGAGAGAACAAGAGACTGAGAAACTCAGTGATCTGGAAATATTTTAACCCTTCTCCTATCTGTGGATGGCAAATATCAATCTCAACCCCCTTGATGCTTCTCTGAAAGAAATATGTGGTGCCTGGCATATTAGAATGCAGTCTGTGTGCAGTTCCATCCTCTCACCCTATCCCATCTCCACATCTAGGGCTTTTTCCTCATTTATCTTGGCCTGGGTAGTTTGGGCTGATTCACTCCTGCACTTCCCTTACATCCTGGAAGAAATTTCTTTGCCTCTGGTTCCTCTAAGAGTCTCTACCACCAAGAGTTAAGTACCCAAAGTCAACTACTGGATAACAGGGGCATTAAACAAGAGTGGTCATCAGGCCTTGAAGAGTTATAAAAGATCAAGTCCTAAGTGCTTCCCACTAAGTGGAGACACAAGAAGGTTCCAGCAAAATTGTCAGCCTCCATCCGTGCAGGAATCACGCCCGGACAGAGATCCTGCTGTGGCCAGAGGAACCCACTGCAGCAAGGGTCACTCCTGGCACCTAACCACGTAGGAGGACAGGTAGAGGGTCACTACTAGCAGTTTTCCTTGCTCGGCCTAGAGAGAGGATCACTGCTGGCACTTTGCCACGCATGGGGACGGGGAGAGAATCACTGCTGGCACCTCGCCTTGCTCGAGGACAGGCAACGAGTCGCTTTCCTGGGGTCTTTCCCGTCCAAACGAAACCGTCTCCTCTCACGAGGCTTTCTGGGCATCACCCTGCATACCCCGGGCGGGCTTGGGAACAGGCCGCAGCAGGGGACCAACAAGGACAGGAGGGTTCACGGCCCAGGCCAGGGCACCTGCAAGAGGAGGCAGCGACGGCTCCCGCACAGGGCGGACCCGGCGGGGGCCGGGGCCAGCTGCGCTTCGCGATCCGCGCCGCGTTTTGCTGGCGCAGCAAGTGCCGCCCCGTCGGGGGGGGGAGGCGGGGCCAGCTCTTTGCGGGCGGCCCAAGGAGGCCGGGCCGCTCCCGCCCCTCAGCTGGGAGCCCGCAGCGAGCTGGTGCAAACTTCAGAGCCGAGCTGGAGCGGCACAGCGTGGAGCCGGGCATGGGGTAGCCACCGCGCTGTACTGTGCTCTCCACCATGTAGGAGAGCCTCCGGCATCGCTCCGCGCCGCCTGCACCGAGTTCGTACCGGCCCTGGGGGGACCATGCGGAGCGCCCCGGCCGCCGGGCTTCTGCCGCTGCTCTTGGGGCTGCGGCTGCTGCTGAGCGGTGGCGCCGCGGCTCAGTACTCCAGCGACCTGTGCAACTGGAAGGGGAGGTGAGCCCAGACCTCGCCGGGATAGGGGGGAAGCGGGAGTTGGCACGTTCATCCTCCTATCCTGTCCAGGGAAGAAGTGGTACCGAAAACAAAAGGGAGAGCTCTCCCGCGGCGAAGGGCGCTGCAGTGCCCGGCTGGGGCTCAGGGAAGAGAATGCCGCTCAAGGCGGAGAGCCGAGCTTGCCGGCCCACTCTGCCTCCTATCCGCCGCTCTCGGGGGACTTGCCGCTAAGAGGCGCGGGGCAGCGGTGCCCGGAGTGGGAGAGGGCTGGGGGGACCAGGGCGGGCTGGGCTCCCTTCTTCCCGGCACCGCGGCTCGGTGGGCTGGGGAGAAGCAGGGCGGTGCCATGTCCGCCGCGGAGAAGTTTTTCCCCGCGACTATCTTCCCGCGGCCCCCAGCGCTCTGGCGGCCGCGCCCGCGGACTCTGCGGGGCTGGGCAGGCTCCCGTCGCGCCGCGTTCGGGGCAGCCCCGGTATCGCCGCCTGCTTCTCTCAACACCGCTGCCCGCTGGGACCGGCCCCGGGGTGCGGTGCACCTGCGGAGCGCTCCCGCCGCGGCGAGGGTGTCCCTAGTTCTCGGCCCGCGTCCGCCCGTCCCGCCACTTCGCGCTCCGCAGTCCCCGTTGCCGCTCCCGGGAAGCGATCCGGCATTTCATCCCGCAGAGATGAGGAGGAGGGTGATGATGAATGAGCCCCTGGGAGCAGGGGCTGGCACAGCGGCTTCGCTTCTGATTTATTCTAATTGCGCTTGTGAAACCTCTTCAGTTCTCAAGTGTTTATCTCCCAAATTATCTTTGCTTTAATTGCTTGTAATAAGTTTAACGTGTGTGGTTGGGGCTATGACCTCCTCCACTGTTCACAGTCTTTAAAAAGCGACTCTGCTAACAGACAAGTGTTGTTTGGTCAGGCTTTGGTCCTGGGAGAGTAAAACGTTTTGACTCTTACTACTCTCAAATCTGACTTTCTTTAAAGTGCAAGTTTGGCCGGCTTGCATCAGTAGGGAATGTTGGAGTAGGGAGAATTCAAAGCAGGGAAACAGCTGGATTGACTTACAACATAAGAATTTCTAATTCATTACTCTCTGAAGCAGGCAGGTGCCTGGTATTTACTTTTTTTCTGAACTTTTCTGGATTCTTGACAAATGATTTGTGGTTAATTGCAGTGAATCCACTTGAAGGTGAGTCTGTTTGATGGACACCAAGTGTGAGAGTTCTGTGGCAAACTCCTAACTGTGTCATTTTGCTTTACCAACCTTCCCCCCACTCCTAAACCTGTACCTACTTTCATCCCTGGGCATCCTGACTGCATGTACTTTGCTAGACCTTACCATCTGGAACAGTAGTGAGGACCAACCCTTGTAATCCCATCCTGTTTGTCCTATTTTCTTGGAGCAAGTGGTGATCACCCATGTCACCTGAGCAGGGCTGGAACAAGCAATGCTAAAGGGGTGATGCTTGGTTGGAGGAGAAGTGAAATATCATTTCCTGTGACTGAGTTCAAGGTGAACTGGTGATGCGAGGTTGGACTCGTGCCTGTTGTTGCTCTGGTAAGCCAAAGTGGTGACGGTTTCATGATGATGCTATTGGAGGCACAGGGAAGGAGCTGCACGCGCAGTTCGGTCTGGGTGGTTTCACTTGTGTGAGGGACTCGGGACAGGACACTTGGGAAGAGACAATGTAAACCTGACTAACTATGGCCTTACTGGTAATAAACCAGTGTTGTCAGGAAAGGTGGCAGTCCTCAAGCTATTAAGTGCTGCTTTGTCCTAAAAAACCCTAGCTGTTAAGAAGGAAAGAAAGGTAATATCAGTAAGTACCAACCTAATTAAATACTTCAGTGTGGATAGTAAGAACTATGTGGGTCAGGAAGGTTTTTCAAACAGTTAAGGTAAAAAGCATCACATAACTTCAAAACATACTCCATATTTAAAATCCTAGGAACTTGAATCCAAAATGTAGTCTGTCTTCCCACAGGGAAGCTCTAGGTTGTTTTGTTTTGGCAGATTTCAGTCTAGTCATCTCCTACTGCAAATCTGAAGGTGTTTTCTCACTTTTATATATAAGTCTATTAAAAGCAACAGTCTTAGAAGTAGACTATGATAAGCTTATATTCCTGAATGTAGTACAAGTGCTTCACTAGGGTGCCTACAGACATTCCTTATGCTTGTAGGGAAGTGTGATGCAATGCACAGCTTGACACCTGCAGTCAAGTACACTCAGTAGGCCGTAGCAGCATCTTAAATTGCTTGACAGGCAGCTTCCAGGAAAGCTTTGTTCAGAGAAAGGAGAACCTTCATTATGATGTCTGGCTGTTACTCTTACTGCAGTGACCTCTCGATACTTTGGGCAAAAGTACTTCAGTGACATGCAGAGAATATGCTAGTCTGGTGTATTCTGACTGCAGAAGCTCTTGCTGTTGCTACTGACATCCATCAGTCCTCAGCTCTGGCGTTGGATGCTCTGAGGAAGTCTTTGTGCTCTCCAGACTGTTATCTTTAATGAAAAACTCCAAGTTGGGAGGAGAAGTTTCCAGTGTCCATTGATGGGTACAAGGACATGGGTACTTCCACGGCTCTTTTGAACATTAGGGTAGAAAGATAAATAGCTGAAGTAGATGGTATGGCTATCCCTCTTGCTCCCAAAGAACACCTGTTGCATGTTACAGCATACCAGTTTATTGCACCGATACTGGGATAGATCTTTCAGGGCAGATACAAGGGGATGGCTGAAACCAGAAAGCAAGAAAAGTGAGGAGACAAATGTAGTGATTCAGGTCATCCTCGTGGATTGGTATGAGGAAGTATTGCTTGTTGTAGAAGTCCCAATAAACACCACATCTTTGAAAGGGAGGATGGATAGCTCATCCATCACTGCAACCGCAGAACAGCTGCCCTAACTCCTTATCCTATACTTAAAAAAACAAAACCAAAGCAAAACTTTAATGAACTTAAAAACCAAAAAAGGGCTTCTGCACCTCCATTATTTTATGGACATAGTGTGTCTGGTGACTGGCTAGGGAGAACTAAACAAGGCATTAAACACTCTCTCAAGGTGGTGACATGTCATTTTGACAGAAAGCAAGGCAACAGGTTTTGCTGGATGATGGTGGTTGCTGTGAAGTAATGTGAGCATGTATTTTGAAATCTGCTTAACTTTTGAGTCATCCTTTATTATGCAGCTTAATGTGTACAGGTACTTGTGCTTGATGTATCTGTCTAATGGCATCACTCTTGCCTGTGGGGTATAATTGGCTTTCAGAAGATAATTTCAGAGTCCACCCTGTTTTTTGTTTGAACAAAATGAAGGTTAAGGCTTTTTCTTCTGGCAGAAATTCACAGCCTCAGTGGTGTTGGGATCACTTGCAACAGCAGTTTCACTGCGTGAGTTCAGAGTTTTGCCCCTGGTACCTTCCTTCTGTTTAAGCATACAGACTCCAGGGTGGAATTTACCAGTGTAAGTCCTTCAAAACCTCTGCAGCTTGTTTTGATGTCTTGAGTAGGAACAAGTGATGTGTCAGTGCAGTTTTTTGCTCCTTTGCTGAGGGATAAGCTTTACACTCTTTAATTTCACATAAACAGACTTCTGTGTTTTCTATTGAGTGGCATCATGTGCGTGCTGTGGTGAAAACTGATTTTGTGGGCCAGATGTGGATTTACAGTCAGCATGAAATATCCCATTGCAAATTAGGTTTCCTGAACGTGTTAAGTACTACTGAATTTGAGGGCAAGATACTAAAGGTTAAAAACTTGTCCTCTCTCTTCTCCTCATCTTGAAATCCACAGCAAGAACACAGACTATTCAAAAGCACACGTTTTTAGGCACTATTGTTATTAAATATTACTTTTTTTTGCTGAGCTTCCTCATGTAACCTCTATCATGTGGGTCACACTGACATTCATAATGAGTCACATCAACAGTAAATGCAAACCATATGGGTTTTTTTTCCTCTTTCTTTTACATATGGCTTCTTGTTACTTTCTAAATGCTGACTTGGAATCAAACCTTATTCAGCACCTGAATATATCTCTGGGAAGAAGAATTGTGTTGGGATGTTTCTGTTGAGAAACAAGAATTTGATGTCATTACTTGTGCTATCCTAAAGTATGTTCTTTGCCACAGAGCTGTGGCATCAGACTGTGCTTGTGTGGCATCAGACGAGTCACCTAATCCTTTTACTCCTTTTCCCTGTTTTGGTTCATCTGCCTACAAGTGGGAATGTAGCGAAGCTTCTAAACTACTGCAATGCAGACTCATGAGCTGTGTTGAAGAGTCCTATTTTGGGTGGTGCTCTGCAGGCACAGGGTAGAAGATGCTTATGTTTGGGAACTAGGCACGCAAAGCGTAGGTGGAGAAGCAAGCTTGATGGTGATTTGCTCATACTCACATAATAGGTTTGTGACAGGACAGGGACCAAAAGATTTTTGCCTCATGACCCAAATCCTGCAGCAAATAAATCAAGCTTCTTACAACTTTCTTTTAACTGGAGTGCCTATAGCATGCAGCATCTTATTAGTGCTTTGAGTCACTTGGGGTGAAGAACCTGTAGGGTTGGTCCAGCACCAGTGCTGGGCAGAAAGGATTGTTTTGAGCTGTCCTCAGGCCACAGGCAAGCAAGTCATGGGGATTTACTCATCATCCTGCTTAAGCATGGCAATTTGCTCTCCTTTTGCTAGCAGTTAGCCCTGGGATCCCTGTGTTGCTCTCTTGTCCCGTCTCTGTCCCAGTGTTAATTTTGGCCGTGGAGTTGGGTAAGGACCCAGGACCAGTGGTGGCCCTGTGCCCCAGCAGTAGCAACTGCCTGTGTGACACCACAGCTGGGTGTCAGCTCATAGCCCATCAGCACTGGGCAGTAAAATGGTGTGCTAAGCTTAAACCTCATACTGGGGAGGAGTGGGGAAGCAGGTACATACCAAAGAAAGCAGTATAGTTTAGTGCTTCCCCAGCTATGGCTGAGGAGTGTCATCTTTCCCCACCCTCCATCCAGATTTGGGGGTCGGGGCTGCCCTGCTCAGGCAAAGGATATCAGTAGCACCCAGAACATCCTTTTTGCTGCAGTTCATAGTGTGAGCTTGGCATCCCTCCCAGTTTCAGATCCATTGGGAGTATAGACTTGGAAGGGGAACAAAGTATTTGGGGCTAAAGGGGGAGTCCTGTCTATAAAGGTGGAGAAGGAGCTGGTTTAAGTATACACGTTTCATTTAGTATGCACCAGGTCGTTTGCCACAGCTCATACTACTGGGGCTGTAGTAATTGAATTGCTTTTGATCATGTGCTTATATCCTATTTAATTTTGTAGTCAATTACTGGTGGTTTGATTTTTTTTCTTTTGGGAAAGGATTTAGAATTATCCCATAATATTAAGTTGCAGTCTTGCAAGAGACAAGCACTTTTGACTGCTGCTGAGCTGGATGGTCTGATACTAAATGCTGTCCTAAGTTTTCTGTAGTAGTTGCAAGTTTTTTGAAGGTTTGAAATTATGATAATCACATTGCTGGCTCTGTGGCTTCTCTAACTTTCTCTTTCTTTCTTCCCCCAGTGGCCTAACTCATGAGTCTCACAAGAAGGATGTTGAACAGGTCTACCTCCGCTGTTCTGAAGGGTCAATAGAGTGGATGTATCCCACAGGAGCCCTCATTGTCAACCTGCGACCCAACACTTCACCTGCCTCTTACAAACATTTGACTGTTTGCATAAAGCCCTTCAAGGACTCCGCAGGAGCAAATATTTATTTGGAAAAAACTGGAGAACTGAAACTTTTGGTCCGAGATGGAGATCGCAGCCCCAGTAAGGTGTATTGCTTTGGCTATGACCAGGGGGGCCTGTTTATTGAGGCCACTCCTCACCAGGACATTAGCAGGAAGATTACAGGCTTCCAGTACGAACTGATGAGCAAGGGGATGGCATCTGATTTGCACACAGTTTCTGGTGAGTTCAGGGATATTGGTCCTATCTTCACATAGTGTATTGGGTGTGTAACAGATGGCAGTGGGCAAGTGGGGAAGCCTGAATTTCATGTGCTTTTAAGGACATGTTTTACAAACAGGCTAGAATTGATTTTTTTTTTTTGATGGTTGGTTTGTTGTTGGGTTGTTTGCTTTTTTTTTTATTTGGAAGTTGGTAGCACAGGCTGTATTCCAAACGATTTGTTAAGGGTTACACTGTGAACTCTTCTCTGAGCAGGCCTGGGGTGAATCCCAGGAGCTGGCTTTACCCTGCAGTGAACCCCAGTGTGGACTGGGCTTCCCAGCCATGCTGTAACAGTTTTCTAACTACTTTTTTACTCAGTTTTTAAGACCTTGCTGCATGTTTTGAATAATAAACATTTAAACAAGGAGGAACTCCTTTTCCTTGGAGGTTTGTTGCCTTCTTTTTTTTTCCTCTGAAACTACTGCTACTTGCTGACCTAATTATGGCTTCTCTTTTTTTTTTTTCAAACAAGGAAAATGGTCTGTTCCTTCCTCAGCTCTGCCTATTACACTCTCTTGAACATTACTGTGCCATGGCAGAGTTCTTCAACACCATGACAATACTTGCACAGTGCCAGCGTTGTCTTCTCTGTCAACCATTATGAAAAGCTAGTATTGTAGGGAGGAAAAGCCTAGTATTGTAGGGAGGAATTTTACACCAACTAAAAGCTTGTAGGGAAAGGGGAGTGGACAAACTGAAAGAGCTGTAAAGTCTGATGCTAAATAGCATGTTAAATACCATTTGGGAACAATAGCTCTAGGTGTAACCTAATTGTGCTAATCAATTACTTGGAGAAGAATTAAAGCTAGCATTTCTGGAGGGGGGGAAGGGGGAAGGGGGAAATTCTCTTTGGGTAGGGGATATCTGCTTCATGCATCTCCTCCTTTCAGAATTGCCTCTAGCTTTTCTCATGGAAAGCAAGGAAGGGAGATTTCCAGAATAGCCTGAGGAAGGGCAGATCTGGGGTAGTTTGTCCCAAATGACTGGGGAGCTTTCAAGGCTTAGGTATTTTAAGTGGGGAGGCCGTGGTGGCAACCACGTTTCTCTTTTGAAATAGTAGGGAGTGAAGGCAGCCCGCGGGAGGGGAGAAGAGTCCTCACAGCATATTTGAGATGGCTTGGCCCAGGGTAAAACCCGATGTAAAGTAAACCCAATGTAAAGTGAGCCCAGGACGCCGAACGTAGGCTGTCTAGGTTCTGCGGTAGCGGTGCCATGTGCTTTGCCTGAGATGTTACTTGATAAGCAGTGGTGTGGCTAATTAAACTGCAGCTGTATCTTCCAGGCATTGCATCCCTCCTCCTTTTTTGGGAGGACTGCAGAACTCGAGTCCCATCCTTTCCCCTCCGCTGGCTGCCTTCCACACCAGGACTCTGGGTTTCTGTTTGCGTACTCCCGCCTGCTCAGGGCTGTGCTAGCGCGGAGATGCTGGCGCAGCAGTTGAGACGTGCTGGTGGTGTTTTTTCGGTTTAGAGATCTTGGTTGGCCAGAGATGAGCGGTTCCTAGCGCAGCGAGCCGCGGCTGGCTGCGGGCTAATGCAGTAACCCCACTAGCTGGCAGATGGCGTGTTTGCCATTGGAACAAAAACCTGTACACGCAAATAGGCAAAGATTCGCGTTCCTCCTTTACTCTTGCTGCATATGCACCTTGTAGCTTAGTATGGGGGGGGGGGGGGTCTGAATTTTAAGCAGGCTTCTGTGCTTCTATGCTTTGCAAGTGCTGTGAAAGAAGCTGGGCATCTGCTGCAGAGCTGTTGTTTCCCAGTAGGATGGTTTCTGCGGAGATGAATATGCTGTGCAGAATGTCAGCTATGTGGTGAAATTCCACTGCAGAAGACATTAAATACATTGTTTAATTAGTTATTTGGGGAATGTGCCCAGATTCAGTGCTTCTTTCTTGGGCGGGCTGTGAGGATGGGGACACAGGCAAGCTAGTGATAAACTTACCAAGAAAAGTCCTTCCTGTACTTTTTCTTTCTTCCCTTTCTTTTTCTTTGAAATTGCTTTTGCAAACAGTAAAAAACAGTATGTGAGAAACAGTGCTTATCTCGGCTGATTTTGCCTTGCACATAGGTAATGTTTCTCCTGAGCTTTGCTAATATCAAGGGGACTCACTGCTGGCACATTTGACATCACAAGCCAGGACAAACTGCTGCGTTTCCAGAACTAAGTGCTCTTCATTCCACGTAAAGCCTCGAAGACTTTTAAAGCTAATGGGAGTTGTCTTCAGCAACTTTCAGAAGTCAGACTGAGGACTGACTCCAATTACAGCCTTCCTCTTTGATAGGCATATTAAATCACTTTTTCTGTGACTGCTGTATTTCCAGCTGTAATAGACACTGGTTGAATTTCAGTGCTGTCCTATAAAACAATCTGGTAGGATATCTGCTTCACGCTCCAAGTGTCTTGTTTGGACAGAAGAAGCTCTTCAATAGTTCATCAGCAAAGCCTTCAGGGCAAACTAGAGATGTATTGTATTTTAAATTATTTCTCTTGCCTTTTTTTGGATTCCCCAGACTCTGGGGAGGGGCATCAGGGGGGTGAAAACACGATGGAAATGCCATACATGACTCTTTCCACTACTCAGTCAGATGAGCACTTTTATTCTCCTATAAATATCTATGTGTCTGGGGAAACTGCCAAATAGCTGCCTTGTGAGGCTTCTATAGAGCAATATATTTGGGTCTCTTTGCAGTTTGTGGACTGCCTTTCTTCTGGAGCTGCTTCTATTTTTTTTTTTTTTGATGAAACCTCCAAATAAATGCCCTTTACTGAGCTGCTCATTTGGAGAGGAAGTTTATAATTAATTGACTGAAGTCTCTGGTGGCTTCTCCATCAGAGAGGAGGCTCAAGCCGGAGGCAAGAGTTGACCTTAAAGGAGCTGAAAACTGCATTTAAGGTTCTCTATTTCTCTCCAAGCACACTTTGGATCTCCAGAGGTCCCTTGCAACCCCTATCATTCTGTGTGTGTCTGTCTGTCCATTGCTCACAGATGTGGCTTACAGTGTCTTGGCTGTTGCACACTGGTAAAACCAAGCCTGGTCATGTCTCAGTTGCAGTTTGACAGGGTTCAGCAGAGTTGGCAGTATGTGTGAAGAGATGCCAGAGATGTGAAATGCTGTCGCAGATGAGGGCTGAGATGTGCTGGTAGGGCTGGGCAGAGGAAGCCTGTGCAGTTAGTGCTGCAGTGCTTCATGTGATGAGGAAGGACCTAAAGTCACAACTGTTGCACCATTTTCTTAAGACTGCAGAGCACGGGAGACAACTCATAAAAAGCCCCAGGTGTGGGGCTCAGGAATCCAGACCTTTCCTTGTGCAATAACTACTTGCTAACAACTTCTCCCCACTTTCCCTAAACGGTGTGTTTGTTTCCTGGTGATAATTATTGGACTCTGCCCTTGAGTTTACTCTCTCTTCCTAACTTGGCATCTCAGCTCAGATTAAAGAGTATAACTCATCTGTTTAATGCTTTAATGACCTGTTGTGTCCTCAGAGCCCTGACATTGCAGGGTGCATCAACAAATCAACAATGTTTGGCAGGGTGCCTGTGGTTTAATTGGAAAACCTCAAGTTTTATTAGTTTACAGTCATTCTTTCCCACTTAATCAGAGGCTAGCAAATAATTCAGTTGAAAGCATACAGAGGTTCTGAATTGGCCTTTCCCTTTTCTCAGGAAGGCTGAATGGCTGAGTGCAGTCTTAGTTTTCCAGATTTTGGGAGTGTAACCCTTCTCTTGGCTCTGAGTTTGCCTTATCCCATTCTCTTAAAACTCCCCTATTGGTAGGAAGTGTTTGTAGTAATATAATAGGCCTTCATTCAGGCTGCTGGAATTCGGTATGGGAAGGCTTTTACTGCGATAGGAGCAAGCGAGAAAGCACATTCACGAGGTTTGTAGGCTCTTCAGCTTGGAAGAGGAGCCAAGGCAAGTGTGCCACAGTGCTCCTCACTACTTTCTTCCCTAAGAAGCATCACCTTGACAATTCAGACATCTTGATGGGTGCATTCTCCTCTTGATACCCAAAGCCATGGGTGCCTCAAACTGCTTTTGAGTTCAGAGTAGGTTTTTGATTAGACCCCATCCATATTCCTATCCAAACTGATGGCCCATTAACTTCAGCTCATACTCGCAGTAAGGCTGTATGTGTTTGCCTTGGTGTTTGCCCAACTGAAGAAGTGAGGCACTGTGACATTTTGGCCTGGAGCCATCTGAGAAGCAGCAGAACTTGTTTAGTTGTTGAGTTCTGTTGATTCTAATCTTTTCTGCTTGTGCCGAAAGAAAACACTGAATCTCTGCTGTACTGCCTATGCTGACAAGTAGACAAAGGTTTTGGCAAGTGTTGTTTGGTCATGCAAGTTTTCTGAAGGGGGGTGACCCATATGAGCAGCTCAGCCATAGTGGGGCAGTGTTCCTGGTCTAGGTTTTCCCTAAACCACAGCAAGCTGCTTGAGTTCAATTCCTATGAAAAGTGTGAATGTCTCCTGAGAGTAAGTTTTAGTCTTTGAATTGCTTCTGCTCAACTAGTCTGAAAGAAGAATCTGTGGGCACGACCAAATGTTTTGGAGAGTAAGATCAGTCCTCTTCCCCTCTCCTATCAAACCACCTGCACTTTGCTACCTGAAGTGTGTTTCAAGAGCATCATAGCTCTGGATGCAGCTTTTGGTGAGCGGTGGAGTTTGCTTTTCCCATTGCAGGCTCGGGGGATGTCTGTGATGTGGTTGTTGGAGCTCGGGAGGGAAGCTGGAGGCCCTTTCATTACCCACCCACTGTTGTGTAGTGAAGAAGTCAAACTTTAACAAAAATGTCCCTCTATCTTAATGGCATCTACTGACTTTGTGCAGCTTCTAGTAACTGTGTTATAGATTTTAATGCTGAGTACCTGGCTGAGAATATTAATAGACAGAAGGTGCAGCACTCCCGTGGGTGTCTGAAAAACAAGGCCAAACTGGCTAAATCCAGTTAACTCATTACCAGTACCCAGCTATTTCCTGTATGCTGTTCATTCCCTGGCCTGAGAAAACAGCTTGGAAATGAAGAAAGCTCATAAATATTTGGGCCATGCTTTACCAACAAGCAACTTTTTGAAACACCCTTCTTAACTTTTGATCTCTGCTGCAGTTTGGGTTTGGCAGAGGTGGGGCACTAATCTGCCATGCCTCTGCAGGGATCCTCCCAGAGTGCTGTCCTCACGGCAGCTCGTAGGCTTCTAATCTCATCCTTTCCTCTCGTTGCTCCCAAGTGTCCAATTTGGTGGTGTTTTTTTTTTATTATTTCTTGGAGGCTGAATGCACCACTGAGCCTTGTAGCCTGAAGCAGCAGATGTGCTGGTGTATTTTTCACCTTGTCAGAGTGGAAGCTCTCTTGCTTTTTGTCCCAGAGGCCAGTGGGCGGAAGCTGTGGCTGGTGTGTCCACTCTGCCATGGTGTTCACAGGATGGAAATCACAGCTTGGTCCAGCTCTGCTCATCCGTGCCATTAGCAGGAGAGGTGATGGAAGGAGGTGTTTGGAACACTTAAAGTGAGAGTCCTCCTGACCTTTATGCTTAGCAGAGGTTCTGCTTGAGTCACCTTGACTATCTGACATGCTGGCACTGCTCTACATGGCTACATTTTTAAGCAAGTTTTGGAGAGCGTATCACTGAACTGAGTGCCAGGGGTTGGCATCTCAGGTGGTCAGGCTGGCTGCTACTGTATAACAGAGCCTGGGCTGGGGTTAATTTTCAGGAGATAGAAACCTGTTCTGATTATTCATGTGCCTAATGTGGTCAGATTTGCAGTGAATGATTGACTAGGGGGGAGGAGAATTTTAGAGCAGAGATTTTGGGTTTCTTCCTGTGTGAAGTGATTTCCCAGTGCAGTTGTGATGCTTGGGGAACACACACTCTCTGTACCTTCCTAAACTGAACAAGGCTGATATTTTCAGGATCTGAGCTTCAAAAAGGTAAAAAAACGTTTAACTGAGAAGTCTTCATCTAGAACAAACACACAAAACCAATCAACAACAAAAAAAACCAACACTCAACCAAACAAAATCCACCAAAACTGGGAGGGATGGCCTAATTTAATCTCTCCTTCCCCAGGAAAATGAGGTTGACAGCAGTCTCCTCTGGCTCTCCTTGTCCTTTGCTGCCAGGACAGTAGCTGGTTTTGCAGTAGCAGAGAAGGTGACAATGGAGCTGCAATGATAAATACACAGCTGCAGGGGACAGGGGGTAAGAAAATAGCTTATTTTTGCTAGACTGGCCACGAATGCCGTTAGCTTATTTCCCAACTCAGTGGGCAGTCAAAACCAATAAGCAGTCAGGTGTATTGTCTGGGCAGCTGGGGCTCTGCTTTGCTCTGACCTTTATGTACTGCAGGAGATAGTCCCTCAAACAGATTTGCAATCCAACGGAGTTGCTTGGCAGTCTTTAATAATGCTTGGTGCTTGCTCTGCAAAACTGTTTAGTTTGCTAATTCCTGAGGCTGTAGTTAAAGAAGGGATGAGAGGGTGAGGGAACCACATTCCTCTCCCTCCCCCCCCCACACCTTCCTTGAGGAATAAGAAACTTACTCAAACATGGGCCAAATTTTTCTTGTGTTGGAGCCTTGACTTGCACGACAAAGCCTCTTTGGCCTTTGTCTGCTCTAGAAGCCAGGAAATATCCACTCTTAATATTGCACAGATATTTGGAAGCTATCCTGAACCCAAAGCTGTGAGAAGTTCAGTCTGACCTTTGGAGGTTTAATATTGGGTCAGAAACTGTGCTGCTGTATGACATGCAGCTTTCATCGGCAGTGACTTTTGCTGATTCCAGTTCGTGGAGGTTTAATATTGGGTCAGAAACTGTGCTGCTGTATGACATGCAGCTTTCATCAGCAGTGACTTCTGCTGGTTCCAGTTTGTGGAATAGGCACCTCCTCGGGTGTCTTTCTGGGCTGCTCTAACTCCTAAGTGGTGTGAGTAGTGATTCCTGGAACTGGTATCATCCCTGAGATATGCCTGTGTCCTTTCTGGATCAGAGCTCTGCTACTGGCAGAATGGTAATGATCATTAGTGATGGGATCTGCAAGTGGATCCTGTCCCGGCTTCCTTTCCATTGCTTTAATCCCCTCCTCTCGATCGTTCTGGTTTGTATAGTGGGGGAGAAAGCCCACAGATTTTATGTAGAACAGATGGATGATCATAGGACAAAGAAAGGTGTGCTGTTAAGTAAGAAAGGGTGCACACATGCTACAGCTTTCCCATTACAATCAGAACAACTTAAGTGACTTCTTTGGGGGCTAACTGAATAGTGTGACAGCATTGAGGATCTCACTGCATGAGATGTAGCTCTTCCACAGTCCTCCTCAAGAACAGGCTGATCAAACAAACATGGGTTTAAAATGAAAAGTGACCTTGCTCCTCCTGAGCTCTCCCATGTACCTCAAAAATTTTGATTTCTGGAAGCAGGAAGGAGAGGGACCTGTGTGGCAGGGAGTGCTCAGAACCTACCTTTTTTCTTCTTTTTAATTTTTGAGACTCACTTAATCTTTGATCTGTCATTACTCCACTCTCAGGGTTTAATTTTAAACAGCCATTTGTTGCTTAATTCTATTCCCCTGCTCCATAGGGGGCATTAATGGAGTACACCAAAGAGGAGAGTGGTGGGAAGGCTTTGTGTTCCTGGCAGATTTCCAGCCTGGTAGTAGGTGTTTGCTCCAGCCTCTCCCATAGCCCTGGCAAGGGCAGAGGGAAGCTCCAGCACCAGGGCCGTGTGCCTGGCTACACAGCTTCCCCAGGGCACCAGAGTGAAAAACACCTTCCTTTTTCATTTGCTGCCTTGCAATCACTGCATGATAGCTCATCTGAGTGTTTTGATAGCTATCAGAGGCAAAACCAAACAAGACATCAGAACTTTCTTTATAACTTTGTTTTCCTTGATCTGATTACTGCATGCTTTTACAAGGCTTTGGAAGGACATTTTCTGTAGGAGAAAAAACAAAAAAGAGATATTTTTCTGAGTGGGTTTCAAGAGGGGATGAGCCAAGCCATGAGTCCTCGTGGGGTTTGAGTGAAAAATATTTTCTGTGGTCCTGCACTGCTGGGCAGAGAATGGGCAGTGTAGAGATGTGATTTTGCAGCTGCCTAAGCTGGTAGGTTCTTGTAGGGTAGCTAGGAGAGAGGTCCTGCCTCTGCCCTTCCTCTGCTGCAAGGCTCTAGAGAAGACCAGAGGTGTCCCTCAACCATTCAGGTGCACATTCAGCATCATGTCCATCCTCATGCCAGCCCAGTGCTTCCCCTTCCTACCTGCCTTGGGCAGCAGGAGTAGGTTCAAGGAAGGAGAGAGGTGTTTTCTGTGAGATAAACAAATAGATGTATTTTTATGCCTTCATATTTGTGTCTTGTGCACATACAGCAGCTTTCCTCTTTAGCTGCACTTAGGAATGGGGAGAGAAAAGGCAAAGAAATGGTTAGAAATGCAGAGAAATGTGGACTAGGAGAGTTGCAGCAATACTTTGTGTGTGCTGGGCTCTCTCTTTGCTGCTGCAATTCAGACAGAAGGAATTTAACTAAGAATGTGATCTGCTGAGTAGGGTTTTTTGGACATGATGCATTGCAGGCTTGCCCCTGACTGGAGATTTTTATAGAGCTGGTGATGCAATGGGTAAGTGTAGGAGCTTGGCTGAGAGTTGGCACTGGTCCTGTCACCATTACATCGCTGCCCACCCCAGCCCTGAGGTTTGCCACAGCAATGGGGAGCCTGAAGCTCAGCATTACTCTTCAGATGCTGCCACAAGACAGAGAGGGTGGAGAGAACCAGGGTGAAGATGGAGGCTGAACTGTGCCTGTTGGCCCCGTGTGAGTGGAGAGGGGGAGACAGGGAAAGGAGGGCAGTTTCTGGGTCGGGCATTAATTTTCCCTGATGGATCAATAAGCATCCCTGAGGAGGTGTGACAGGAAGGAGTGTCCCAGAGACATGACACTTGGAATTTCTGCTGGGTTGATCATCTCTTGCATGTTCCTGGAGGTAGAGTTCAATAGTGTCTAATGCTGCTTGAAATAAACTGCTCTGTGGTTTGGTTTGGGGTTTTGTGTGTGTCTGGTTTTTTTTCTCTCTTCCTTCTTTTTTCCCTTTTGGAATAAGTGGCTGTTTGTGTTTCTAGTTGACCTCTCAGTTCATTTGTTAGAATGGGTGCTGCATCTTGGAACAGCAAAAAGGCCTTGACTCTGCAACCCCAACAGATCCTTACATGCTCTGTAGCTACTGAGCCAAGCTTCATTTTGAAAGCTGCTGCAAATGGGTCTTGCCTAGGACCAAAGCTCTTCTTCACACTGTTCACATAAATAGTCTTCTTTGGTAGTTAAGGACTTTAGTACCCTCTTGGAAGATATTTCTGTGAAAAGAGGAATTTCTGATTTCTGCTCTCATGATCTCTTAACATTTCTTAGATCACAAAGTTCATCACATATCTAATGGTGAGCTTTATGCTTCTTCTGTTCCTTCTTTGCAGGAAGGACGTGGTGTTAACTCGATTCTCTTGGCACTGTCCATGCCACTGTATGTGAAAGTCTGCATTTCATTATACTCATTTGCAGGTTTCCATTGTTCTTGGCCAGTGTTTGTATTTTCCAGTTACTTCTGGAAATTTGTACATGTGTGCAAGTCAAACTGAACGTTAGAAACAAGCTGAAGCAAGGAACTGGACTTGACACTTTCTGAAGAGGTGAAATCATCAATATCCCTGCTTCGTGTAAGGAAGTTAGGGGACAATGTCCATTGCAGCATCACAATTTTGGTCCAAATCTTAGTGGGGTTGTAGAAGAAGGGAGCCTTTGAGTTCTGTAGTGTTGCTTGTGGTCCTTATTGTGTGCTGCTTTTTCTGCTGAGCACAGGGGCTTGGATTAACTTTCTAGCAAATATTAGGATGAGTTCTTCTCCCTTCAGAGGAGCACTAAACTCGGTGTGTTACTCATAGCATTAGCCTTCTGTTAATTGAGGAAGCACAATCCCTGTAGAAGCACAATCCCTTTGAATCTTGTGTCCAAGGTTTACTGAGCTAAGGGGCTGGGAGGAGCCCAATTGTAGCTCTTGTGTTTGCTCCCTGGCTTGGCCTTTTCTTACTGACTTGCTGGAAAAAGTGCGGTGCTTGCAGAAAGCTCTGTAACCCTACCCCATCCAAAGGCAGGAAAACCTTGTAAAACAAAAGAGTGATGAGAGAGCTCCTCTGTGTGTTGTGACTGGGTGTCAGTAACTTCCAGACCAGCTGCGGAGGTGCTCTGTGTCATTTGGCCACGTTTTCCCTCTCTGCCTTGCTGCAGGTATTAGGTTAAATGCAGGTGTGCTGAAAGCAGCTCTGCTAACCGGAGCTCCCAGCTAGCAACTTCATTGTCAGCTTGAGATGCACTGAGGTGCAGATGCACTGCTGTAGTTTAGATGGTGTTTCAGTGTGGAGGTTGTGAGTGTTTTGAGGTTGAATGTTATTTTGACTTTCTCAGGAAGACCTTTCTGTGGGGGTGAGGAAAGTTGAAGGTGTGTCTAGAAAGGGAATGGCTAGTCAGAGCCTGGTAAACCTGACTGACAAATTCTTGACCACATTCACTGCAAACTAGCAGGTCATTTTGTTCATAGAATCATTTTGATTGGATATGACCTCTAAGATCATCAACTCCAATCATTATCTGTTATGTACCTCAGTGCTACATCTCTGCCTCTTGTCTGAGATAGGAGCTGTGAGAGGTTTGTTTCACAATGTGCTGCCTCTTCTGAGAGAAAGGTAAGGCGAGCCTAAGAAGAAATAATTACAAGGATTTATTTGACTTTTTAATTAAGGCTGGAACAGGGCAAGATTATTATTTTTTTTCTTAGTTGTGATCTTTTCCCTGAAGGTTTTGTCTCCCAGCTAAATCACAGATTCAGTTATCAGTGGAGACACAGTCATTTCTGCTTAGGACTCAGAAAAATGCCTGAGAAATGCACCATCACTGGAGAAACCACAGCTCTATTTTTATGATCTGCTCTCAAAGTCTGTACTCTGTTTCCAGGAAGGACTTGTCCTATGATGCCCTTTCCAGTACAGGTTCAATCACAGAGTGGCCAGCAAGAATTTGAAGGGTGTGGGTGGTGGGTTTTTTGTTCCATATGAACCAATGCTGATGACAGGCTGAGAACTAACTTTCATCCCAGGGACAGGTGTACTGTGTGGCTTGAAGTGCTGCAGTCTGGGCTGGCTTAACTTAAAACAACCTGAACTGCAACAAGACCCATTTACAAGTGTCCAGTTCTGGAGCCCCCAACACAAGAAGGACATGGAACTGTTGGAGCAAGTCCAGAGGAGGCCCCAAAGATGCTCAGAGGGCTGCAGCAGCTCTGCTATGAGGACAGGCTGTGAGAGTTTGGGGCCTTCAGCCCGGAGAAAAGAAGCCTTTGAGGAGACCTTATGGTGGCCTTCCAGTATCTGAAGGGGGCCTACAGGAAGGGTGGGAAGGGACTATTTACAAGGTCTTGTAATGACAGGAGGAAGAAAAATGGGTTTAAACTGGCAGAGGGGAGATTCAAACTAGATGCGAGGAAAGGGATCTTTACAATGAGGATGGTGAGACACTGGCACAGGTTGCCCAGAGAGGTTGTGGATGCTGTCTCCCTGGAGGTGTTCAAGGCCTTGACCAACCTCTTCTAGTGGGCAGTGTCCCTGCCTATGGTGAGGGGTTGGAACTGGATGATCTTTGAGGTCTCTTCCAACTTAAACTGTGCTATGTTTCTATGTCTTCCACTGACCATGCAAGAAGACAGATTACTTGTTTTAATCAAAAGATTGAAACCTAGAACTAACAGAAAAGCATGCTCCAACCCTGCCTGGGTATCCTCATTAGCTTTTGATAGTTAAAAGGTCTAATTGCCCTTCAAAGGATTATTCAGAAGCACTAACACATGGGTGATGTATGCCACGGAAATGAGAAGAGCAGATAAAGCAGCTCTATGTTTCCCTCCACCACCATCCTCACCTCCACCACACCGCACGCGTTTACAGGCGTCTTAATAAACCCAAAGGGTATTCCTCGGTAAAGTGGTTTTCTGCAATGACTTTGTGTCAAACATTTTCACTTCTGCTTAAAGGGTGTCTCTCTTCCTGTACGTGTTGTAGTTCCTGTGCAGTGATGTATGTTCAACAGAGCCTACCCGGAGACATAGGGTGGGTGGAGAAGGTCTTTCAGGCTCAGTAAGTGGAGCTTTGGGACAGTTTGTAGAGAGGTGCAGCCTGGTTCATCTTCTCATTAGTTACGAGGTTAGGGAGTGCACTGAGAAAATTCAGGACAGAGGAGACTTCTTACTTAAGGGTTAGAAGCTGGGTTTAGGGTAAGGTAAGGTCAGTGGCAGCCATGGGTGGCTGCAGAAACACAAGTGCTTCAAAATAAGGTCAGGCTCGAAGTCTTTTTGATGCCTGCAGCCAGAGCCAAGCTGTCTCATTTTGGATGTGTCCTACAGGGAGCTGTCATCCTAAACCATGACAGTGGCCCTCCAAATAACCCCCATCTCCTGTTTTCAGGGAATAGAAGGGTTGTGTGCAAATGTCATAAACCAAAAGAGGAAGAGCTGGAGGGGTGGGAAGTGTGTGTGAGTGCTGAGAGAGGACAGCAACACCTACCCCCCGCTCTCAAGGCAAAGGAGACTCGTGCTAAACTGTGGCACTAAAGGTGCACTTAAATCCATCCCCAATAATAGTGGAGATCCTTTATCGACAACTCTGGTGTTAGCTGAGCTGGGGATCTTCTGAAGCCCATGGCATCTCCTCAGGGCATGTCCCTCTGAGCCTTTCTGCCTCCCTGTGGAGAGGACCAGCATCGTGTCTGACAAAGCTGTTGGCCAACAAGTGTGGTCTATTGTTAGTATCGCCATGTCCTCCTCGGTAACATCAGGTTCAGAGGGCAAATCGCTCAAAGCAGCTGGGACATGACTGCTGGCTTGTGAGGAATGATGTAATTACATCTCCCTCTGCGGGGAGGTGAATAGAGAGGCCTTTGGAGGCACTGGACTCGGGGGGGGTAGGTGGGGGGGGGGGGGGGTGTGGAGGGAGAGGGCTGCCTCAGGTTACTTCAGGTCAAGATACTGTCAAAATCCATCAAAGACATTCCCAGGAGAGTCGGCAGCCAACGTGCACAATGCAGGCTTTATGCCACCGGCGGTGGAGTTGAGTTATAGGCATCTGGGCTTTAGAGGCTTCAATAAAACATTGCTTTTCTCTCTTCTCCCCCCCCCCCCTTTTTTTTTATCCTTTTCCTGCTGCTATATGAATTAAGACTCTTTGGCTTATCGAGTTTAAAGGAATTGGAGCAGCTGACGTTGATGCTGTTGTTGTTGCAAGTTCATAGAGTTGCTTTCGGACTCAAGAACCTGGGCAGCCTTCAAGACATCCCCAGGGAGTCAGGCATCCTGCAAACACTGCTATCCTGCTTGGTAACTGGGCTCACGTCCCCAGAAAATGAACGTCTCCTCCTGCTGTGTATGAGTGAAAGGCTTGGGGTTTATTTTCTTTCTGTAGTTATAAGGATAGTTTCCCATTGTAGCCTGAGGTGTGCGTCTTGTTTTGACCTAGTGGTGGAGAACACCTGCTGCCGAGTCCTGGCCTGGATGAGTGCTGAACTGCAGCTAAAATCACAAATTCCTGGCATAAACACACAGATTCCTTAATGGCTGTGATTCAAAAGAAAGTATAGGCATTGCCTTCTCCTAGGGATTTTGTTTCCTTTATGAAGCTGTGTAAGAATGAAGCTCTGGTTGTAGCAAGTGAACGTTATTTGCTTTTTAATGGTCCATTTACCTCGGTGGTCAGTAATCCTTCACAACTAGCTTTCCATCTGTGCTTGCATACCTTGTTTTTGCCACTTGCAAGATATATTTGATACTCTGTGAATGCAGATGTGGGAGTTGTTCCACAGCAGAGGACTTCTGTTCTTCATGAGTCTGGTATTGCAGTGATGGGTGGTGGTAAGTGGTTGTTAAATAAGCTTGTGTGCCACCAGACTGCTGTGAGTCAGCATGGATCTGAAGTAAGTTTAATGATCCAGTATGAGCAATGCTGAACACTTTTAATTTTCCTTTGCATTTCAGAAGGATGCAGGATTTTACCTAGAGCCCACTATTAAAGTTATTTGATTCTGTGTGTATGTTGGAGATTTGTTAATTTGATTTATTATGGGGATCAGACTACTTAAATGGAAGAAATCCTTTTTAAAGCATTTAAGTTTTCATCTTTGACTGTTTCTTGTGTTGAACTCCTTTTGGGAGCAAAAATGGCTTAGTCATTTTGGTTTTGTTTTGTTTTTTTCATTTTTCTGGTGGGGCTGGATGAACTACAGAGATGTCTGGTCTAAACCAAGACTGTTTTCACTTAGACTGAGAAAGGACAAGATGCCTTTTTATTATTAGACCTTTGCAGAAGAAAATATGTGAAATCCAGTGTCTGAAATCTAACTGGATTTTCAGTATGTCATCTGTGCTTTAGTTTACAGCTTCTGTCCATGTGAAAATGCCATAGGATTCATACAGGTTTATAGGTTCTAACTGTAGGATCTAACTCAGGTCCTGATTTGGGCAGAGGGAGGCTGGGAAAGGGAGATATTTGGGGAAGGGATGAATTTAGTAGATGCCATGAATGAAACAGCTCCATAGTAAGGATGGGGGACCGACCCCCAGGTGGGGTTGGTCTCTTTTGCCAGGCAACCAGCAACAGAACAAGGGGACAGGGTCTCAAGTTGCACTGGGGGAGGTCTAGGCTGGATGTTAGGAGGAAGTTCTTCCCAGAGATAGTGATTGGCATTGGAATGGGCTGCCCAGGGAGGTGGTGGACTCACCGTCCCTGGAGGTGTTCAAAAATAGTCTGGGTAGGGGCACTTAGTCCATGGTCTAGTGAGTGGGCAGGGCTGGGTGCTAGGTTGGACTGGATGATCTTGGAGGTCTCTTCCAACCTGGTTGATTCTATGTTATGTGACTAATAATCATTTTATCTGTGCAATGAAACTTGGGTATTTGGTCTGGCCACTAATCAAAATCTCTAGAGTCTAAAAATTAAAATGTATTTTGACCCAGTTTATTGTAGTCCAGGCTTTGGTTAGCTCTGTGTTTCTCATGAGATTGAACAGTTTCCAGATTTTCCTAAAAAGAGAGCTGAACTGCTGTGTGGGGAAAAGAAGGGTGGTAAAGGCTGACTTGTTTTCTGAAGGTCCTGAAGGCGTCATTCAGTTTCTACTAAACAGAAATGTCCAATTGATCCAGTTTGCTTTAATAAAACCACTTAGCCTGTTTCTACTTTTAGAGCTCTTTAACCTTCTTGAATTATTCCTTCAAGTATCTCTGCCCAGAAATGTGCATTTTACGTTCTCTTTAATCCTATTAAACAGCATCTCACACTGTGTATTAATCATCTGACTGGGGCAAATCTGGTGGATTTGGTTCAATAATCCTACTTTCTGGATCACTGCCTTTCTGGGACCTTGGAAAAAAAGGAGAGATTTGCTGTGTCTGATGTTAAAGAGAGGCTTGTGCTGTCTCGCAGAGGAGAGCTCTGGTGGCTGAGTGTCGCAGGCACCCGCTATGTGTTGTTTAGACTGGTTTAAATCTGCTTCTTAGTGCAGTGGATAAACTTCTCCAGGAAGCAGGCAGCGGTGAGGGGAAGGGTGTGACTTACTTGGGAATCTGGTAACTTAAATGTTTTCAGATGTTGAGGTTCAAAAATTACTTCTTTTTTTTTTTTTTCTCTTTTTTTGAGGGTGGGGAGAAGTGGAGTGGCTTCAGCTTGGGGTTTGCTTGTGGACAGCCTGATGAAATAAGCTGTAGCTCCTATGCTTTGCCTCGTCTCCAGCATGAGCTCCGCTTTGCTGTAGGCTTTGCCTGCACTAACCCAGACACTTGGAGGGGTTTCGTGTTTCTGGCTGCAGTGTAAGGGCTGCTTCAAGATGACATAGAGTGAAAGCTGTGGGCTCTGATCCTTGGGCCACCGGTGGACAGATTTAATTAACATTGCTGAGCAGGGCAGACCCTGAGAGTAAGCAAATTCCTGAACCCAACAGGGTATTAGAGAAACATCTGTACTGCAACTACAGTACCTTCTCCTCAAGAAATCGCTGGCTGAGTACAAAGAGGAGCCCACATTCTTGCATTGATTAGATTAGTGCAGATACCCAAATGTTTCCAGCAGTACAGGAAATGGTCTTTGTGCTGCTTGAGCTCGAACAGATACGGAGCTCAGTTTCCGCTTTGCCTCGACGCCCTCCAACACATGCGCTGGGTTTTTTCCCCCTCCCCTACTCTGTAACCTCCTGGATCTTTGATGTGGCGATCGACTCAGTGGCTTGTGAGATACCCCAACAGCACTTGGTAGAAATTGTAAGAAAGAAGCTTTGCTATTCGAGTTTAAAAGGCACTTGATCTTCAAAGCCTTTTCCAGAGCTTTGAATCTAGAGCAGAGCTTGCTGCAGATGCACCCAGCATCAAAACAGATTTTGTAGAAGCACAGCAAGCCTGTGGGTTGTTTGCTAGATGATAGATTGCAGCAGGAGCCTTAAAGAGATCCATATTCCTACTTCAGTACAAAAATATCATAGGGGCTAGGTTTAGCCTCTATTTTATGTAGCATTATTGAGCCTTGACAGTTCTTTGGGCCAGTTGTCACTGTGTCATGCACACACACACACACACCCACCCCTGTGTGTGTTTGTCCTGGTTTTGGTTAACTTAAATGCTGGTTTATTAATTTGTTATCCTCTAGAGCTCTCCTAATTCTGCCCCTTTTTTCTCCAGCTCCCTGCCGACCATGCAGTGACACAGAGGTCCTCTTGGCTGTCTGCACTAGTGACTTTGGTGAGTTGTTCCCTCCTCCTCCCCTGGGTGACTGACCCAAATGGAAACACTGGTGGACACCTACTTATGCTTGGCAACTTCCACCGACAGTAAATGTGGTCTGAAGGGGCTGTGTGCATGGGAGAGGGAGTAGAGTATTGTGTGAAGACCTCAAAGCTATGTACCCAGCTGCCACTTCCCCAGGGTGGATGGAGAACGACCCAGCAATCACAATGGAAGTAAGAGTTCAAAGACTTGGGTGCAACTAAGAGAGGCCTTTCCTTGCTGCCCTAAACTGGACTGTGGGGAAAAAAAAAGTTTCCAGAATTCTCTGTGCTCCCCTTTTCAAAGGGAAAATTTAATAGTAGCTGTTATCTGTAGTGGTTGAAGAACAGAAAGAGAGAGCATTAAGCATGTACTTTGATAGATGTCTTTGTCATGGTGGCTGCTGTATTCTGATGTAACTATTCTTGTGATCACATTTATTATGTGAACAGGTTACAAATATAAACTCTAGCAAAGACAAATGTATGCTGGAGGTTGCTGACATGAACTCTAAAAGTGAAAAAGGACCAAAACTAGGATTGCTGTAGTGAAAGCAGTTCCCCTTCTGCCTGGTTGCATGGGACTGAGTTTGGATCTGGTTCTTCCAGAGAGAGGATTTGAGTAACTCTTCCTTACCTCCTTTTCCTGTTTCCAGTGATCAGAGGCTCCATTCAGGATGTGACAAACCAGGCAGAGGAGCAAGAGTCCATAATTCACGTCGGTGTCAGCAAACTGTACAGGCAGAAGAGCAAAGTCTTTCAGCTCACGGGGGAGAGTGGGAACTGGCGAGGACAAATAAAGACCCCGCTGGAGTGCGGGGTGAAGCCAGGAGACGGTGACTTCCTTTTCACGGGACGCATGCACTTTGGGGAGGCCAGGTTAGGCTGTGCCCCTCGTTTTAAAGACTTCCAAAGGATGTACAGAGAGGCAAAAGACAAAGGGCTCAACCCATGTGAAATTGGCCCGGATTGAAATCCCCTGTTTGGCCGAAGATTGCTTTTAGCGTTGGGTCAGGAATATTTCCTAGCCATGGTGAAAACTCTCACCCAAACTGGGAACTGAGAGCATGGCCAGATCTGGAGTGCAGGCTGAGACCCCACCCCCGGGACACGTCTGCAGCCTGTGGTGCTGTTAGACTGATGGAAGCTACAGAGGTACGAGCTCAGAAGGCTGCCAAGCAAGCAAGGCTGGATTTTTAACCAATCTTGTCCTTACGAATTAAGTTATTATATTTTTTTAGTGACTTCCTTAGGAAAACAAACAAAAGAAAACTCCCACGTCTTAATAAAAATCCCAAATGAAAGCCAAGATGCCTTTGTATCTTTTTCATACTAACTGTTAAAATGCCTTAAGGTGATGTAGCATTCGGTGTGGCATATTCTGTGTTTAAATGGCCAGGGATGTGATGAAGCGCAGTGAAACATCTTAACGTCGATGCTTTGTAAAAAGCTTTGGTGTACAATTCAAAGTTCTTTCTTATGACAGAAATCTATGGAGCCAAACCCTCCTCTGTGTGTTTCCCTCTCTCTCACCCTCTCTTTTTTTTCATATTTAAAAGAATGTACAATCAATGCCTGCAATTTTTGGGTCCAGGCTGGCAGGTTTTACTTTTTTTCCCCAGAGAAATAAAGGTTCCTGGATTTGATATGTGCTGTTTAAAAATTATTATTTTAAAACAAAACTTCTCTGTAAGGCAAATCTCAGTGAGTCCAGATGTGCACATAGAGCAGTTCTGGGCTGCTCACCTATTTTTGTGGCTTCTCTGAGCAGAAACAGAGTTCCTGTGAGGCGTTGGGAACCTCAGTGCTTCTCGAAGGGGAAGCAGGAGCTATTTTTGGAGGTTTTTAGACACGTGTCCAGGCAAAGCTGTAAGTTTTCTTCTCTCTGATGCCTGTGGGGTTATTTTGGGAATGGCTCAGAAGAGCAGGCTGCCCCTTCAATGTTTAGTTTGAAGCTTTTGTGCTGGCCAGCAGCTTGGCGTGAGGCAGAGATGTCGAGGCCTGGTGCTGACTCCCAGCACTCACAGGCAGGCAACCTTGTGAAAGATGAGGACTTGAATAAGGGTGGGCTGCTTTTGCAGGCACTCCTGTGGGAGGTACGGGAGTTCTCCTGCCTTCTTCAGTCCCCTAATTCCCCATAAAGCACTGTAATGGTACCTTTACAGGCTCACAGGATGTTAGGGGTTGGAAGGGACCCAAAGAGACCATTGAGTCCGACTCCCCTGCCAGAGCAGGACCACACAACCTAGCTCAGGTCACACAGGAACACGTCCAGACAGGCCTTGAAAGGCTCCAGAGAAGGAGACTCCACAGCCTCTCTGGGGAGCCTGTGCCAGTGCTCCGGGACTCTTCCAGTAAAGAACCATAGAATCAAGGTACCTTCTTGCTTATTCCTGTCCTGGAGTCCCGTATACCCCAAAATTCCTCTCCCTCTGTGGTCTGAGGGGGAGAGGAAAAGGCGGGAAAAGAGCTGTTTCCCGCCCTGCCCTGCAGGCGTGCGGGGGGGCAGCAAGGGGCCCTTCCGGCACCAGGGGTGCCCCTGCAGTGCCCGCGCTGGGATCGGGCTGGGGATCGGCTGTGGTCTCTGTGCCCAGGCGGGGGTAACTCGGCTCTTTGTCTAGGAAGAGTATAAATATTGGGGGACTGCTCGCCTTGGGGCCCCCCGCCTTAGAGTTCTCCCCACGCTGGATAGATTCTGCAAGAAAGAGTCCCCTGGCGCTCCGAAGGACAAGCTCCTGCGGGACAGGGCTGCCTCTGCTTTGGACGGCTTCCGCCATCAGCAGCCTTTATGCAGGCTCGATCGTCCTTAACGATCTTCGGATGGCCTCTGAAGGAGAGCGAGGGGACAAGCATCTCAACCGCCCTTCCTTGCAGCCAGCCTGACTCACCTGTGAGTAAACACTAATGACTCAGCCTGATTAATAGTGGGGAATGCTATATTTAGAATCATAGAATCAGCCAGGTTGGAAGAGACCTCCAAGATCATCCAGTCCAACCTAGCACCCAGCCCTAGCCAGTCAACTAGACCATGGCACCAAGTGCCTCATCCAGGCTTTTCTTGAACACCTCCAGGGACGGTGCCTCCACCCTGCTCCCTGGGCAGCCCATTCCAATGCCAATCACCCTCTCTGCCAACAACTTCCTCCTAACATCCAGCCTAGGCCTCCCCGGCTCAACTTGAGACTGTGTCCCCTTGTTCTATTGCTGGTTGCCTGGGAGAAGAGACCAACCCCACCTGGCTACAGCCTCCCTTCAGGTAGCTGTAGATAGCAATGAGGTCACCCCTGAGCCTCCTCCAGGCTAATAGCTTAGAGTTTTCCAACTTCTGACTTCCAAAATAGTCGAATTACCTATGGTGTCCTTGTGGATCTTCTCAATCTGACTGAATCTGCTAATTAAAACTAAATTAATTTCTGTACATAGTTTTTGGGGCGGGTTTCAGGGAAATAAAATAACTCTCTAGATATTCCTGCCTCAGCCACATTAATTCCCTGCCTCCACAACAAGAGGACAACATGTTCCTGGAATTGTCTCCAACCTGCCCACTCTCCTTTCCAATGCAAGGCTGCGGGAGGGGAAGGGGCTGAATGAAATGTTCCCCAGTGTTTGTGAGGACAGTGCTAGCAAAATCCAGCCAGGGAGGCTTTGGCTGCAGTTTGATTTTTGTGGCAGCTTAAATTGTTTGTAGACGCTTTTAATTATTACTTGTATGCTCTCTTTGAAGCACACTAGGAACTGAGCACCGAATTGGTGCCTTTCTTTAGTCCAGTGTCTTGTTTGTTCTCCTTGGGTGAGGAGCAGGGTTGTGCTTTCTCCCACCTTTACCATTAGCCTAATGCCTCCCCCAGGAAGCTGCTGGTATCCTGAGTGCCCTAGTGTTAAGGAGGGGTTTGAATCTGGGCTAGAAGTGAATTGTAATGAGGCCAATACAAAAATTATTAAACATAGAAAGAAAACATCCCTGTACTTATTTCCCATTAACACAGATAGATTCCATTAAGTGGTTGGTAGAACTATTCTTGCAGAATGTATCTATACAGTCAGGTTACATTTAAATGATTGTGGAAAGGTTTTAGAAGACATAAGTGGGGAGTCTTGCAGCACAAACTGCCGCTTGAAGGGTAAGCAGAAACTTTCACAAGCTCACTGGTTAGAGTCTCAATATTTGCAATCCAAAAGCATAAACGGGGAAAAATATAGTCCCAGCCATGTGGTGGCCTTCCATGTGGTGATGGTGCAGCAAGGCTTTGCTGCTTGCATAGCTCAGATTGAGCACTTTGTCAGAGGAAATCCACAGATGTGAGACAAGTCCTCCATGGCTCTCAGGAAGTCAGGAGGGGACAGCCACCTGGGCATAGCTGGATCCAGGTTTGTGGGCTGGAGCAGTCCGATTGGGTGCTGTGTATAGCACGGGAGTTGGCCGGCGGGCTGGAGCAGCAGGCTGGCAGGTTCTGGGAGCGCAGCTCATTGCTAGGCCGTTGCTGTATTGTTGCTTAGACTCAGCCAGTTTCAAACATACTCTGGTTTGGCTGAGCTCAAGTGGACAGCTATATCCCCACGTGGGGCAAGCCGTTTCAGTCCCTCAGCTCAGTGCAGGAGACAGGCAGGGTCAGGGCTGCCAGTTGTAGGAGAGGCAAGTCCCCAGCTGTGCGTGGTGCAAAATGTGGTGGCACACCAAGGCATGCAAGGCAAACGTGTAGCAAGCAAAACAAAAGCAGCAGCAGCAAACAAACAAGTTTGCTAGGCTTTAAGCATTTTGACGAGTGTCTTTGACTGATAACAACAGATAAAAACACCCCTAGACCCAGTCCCAAGTTATTTCTCCAATAAAGGGAGACGCAGATGCCTAGCATCCCTGACCTATGTTTACCAAAACCAAAGCAGACTGCTAAACAAGGCCAAATATGGTGTCTTTGATAGACTGAAAGGTGCCATGGCTTTTGTCTACTCTCCCGTGCTTCTTCCACCCAGGAAGAAGAAGGGGGAGCACCAAGGTGGGTATTCAGGTAGGTGTTCAGGACATGTCATGGATATGTATTCTAGGTATAATTTGGACCTTCCACCACACCTAGAAGTCTTTGGCAGGAGAGGAAATAGTGCCCTGCTGATTTTTGGTCTGCCTCAGCTCCACAGCAGTGCTGAGATGCAGTGTTGGAGGGCTCTGTAGTTGCTACGTGTCCATCTCACTGATGGTGCTTGCATGCCCACAATTACAGAGCTGCAAAGGGAGTGGCTGGATGAGCAATACCTTTGCTCAGAACTCAGCTCTTTAATCAAAGTGGCATTAAGATCTTGCTCTGCAACATTTTCTCCCTTTCCTTCCTTACCCCTGTCTTGAGCCTTGCTCACTGCAGCTTCACAGTTTGGCTGGTGTGCATCATCCCCAGCAAGCCATCAGTTACTGCAGGACTCTCTCCCAGCTATAGGCTCTGCTGCCACACCTCAACAGCTGCATGTTTGTGCACTTTGTACAGCAGGAGCATAATGGAGGGATTCCACCCACTGCTCTAAAATGCAGTTCCCAAATGCGCACCCTTAGGTCTTTGAAACATGATTACAGATTGACCTATCTGGCAACAGAGTCAGGGATGGAAAGAAGGATTAAAAATTGCTGCCTTTGCTCACATGTGCTGGCTCCACTCTGTAATGAGAAGCAAATGACATGTTGATGCAGCATTATGTGAGGACATGTTCGTTGCCACTTAATGAAAAATCTTGGTTGAAGGTGACTCAGGACAGAGGTAGAGCAGGTGCTTGCAAGGCACTGCTTTTCTTACCACTCCAGCCCTCTGAAGATGAAGGGCTTCCTCTTGATACCTAATTAACATAATTGAATTGCTTTTAAACGCAGCAGACAGACTTATCTGCTCCTAAGAAAGAAGAGCTCATGGACTTGAATTGCCTTCCTTGGAGCCCCCTTCAGTTGGGCAGCACTACCATACATAGGCACAAGGCCTCTGATGTGTTTGCATCTGAGCTTTGGCAAGTGTGTGGGTTGGGTTGTAAGTGAAAACACCTTCCATGGTAACCCTCTACTCTGATTCTTCCATAAAGCACAAGTAAAGAGCCCACTGGTGAACTAAGTCATCTTCTAGGCAAGGGCCATACAGAGCTCACTGTGGTGACAAATAGGTAGGTTGAGAAACTCATGTGGGTGTCTACACCAGTTTGTTTGATGCTGCCTGCCTGGGGGCAAGTTTGCCCTCTTTCATCCTGTGGAGAGACAGGCTCAGGTCCAAACACCACAACATCAGTGCACAATGTGGAAGGGAGTAAAACTGCCATGTTTGGTTTGCCTACAGCCAAACCAGAGGATCTGGACTAAAACACCTGTTTGCTTCCCCTTCAGGAAGAGCAGTCCATTCTTCTTCAAGCTATGCTGATAACCCTTTGCCTCTTATCTGTGAGCCATGGCCATGCTGCAAGGAAGTGTGTGCCCCACTGCCTGCCCTGCTGGGCAAAATCGCATTCTACCCTCAGGCAATTTATTAGTAAGATCAGAGGCATTTGTAAGCAGCTTTTCTTCCATCTCTTTTTTGTTGTTGTCACATTGTCTCAGTCCTGCTAGTGATCCCAGTTTCTGTGCTGGGAAGCATTAGATGTTGCTTTAGCACCAACCTGGTGCTGCTCTCTTCTCCTGGTAAGGGAGAACCTTATCACCAGCATGGCTCAGTCTGAGCCTTGCAGAGGAAGGAATTGTCCTGATTTATCTCCTCTGTCATGGCACATTTTGGTCTGATCCTCTGTGCAATATCTTCTCCTGTGTCTAGGAGTACATACAGGCTGTGAGGAAGAACACTGCAGCCACACTCAAGCAAGATAGTAGTCAGGTTGTTGGCACCTTGAACACAAACTTCAGTGTCTTCTTCAACACAGGGAGAGACCTGCTTGGTCCTGTGCTGCTTGAAATGAGAGGGTGAAAGACGTGATTTGAAGTGAGTCATGCTGGCAGAAGGCAGGGGATGTGATCTGGCTCTTGCATCAGGCACCCAGGAGTGTTCCTGGGCTGGGAGGAGGCTGTGCACCTGAGGACATGCTGTGGTGCAATCCTGCAGGTGTTTCCTACGTACCTTGCTTTTGAAGTGTGATGGGATTTGAATGACCTCTAAGGGAGATAGGAGCTCTCCTGCTGCTCATCACCACCTTAATTAGATGATACTTATTTCTGGTTCTGGAAAAGTCTCCTAGTGATGCTTGTCAGAGGTGCTGGTTGAATGGTAAATAAGTTTAGCAATATTGGGAGCAGCTGTTTCAAGAGATATCAACTGAAAACCATATAGTTTTCTGTTTTCTTTAAGAACCAATCAGGAAGGAGACATGTGCAAGTCTCTGAGAGGGGTTAGAAGCAGCAGCGAGCCAAAATCACATGCAGAAATGTGTTGACAGCACTGAGGGAGGAGAAATGAGTTTCATCCTTTCCAGCGTGACAGAAGCAATTCCCTTTTCTGCTGCAGGGGCCAATCCTCTTCTTTGGCTACCTTTTACCCTCCTTTTAGTGAGAATCAGCCAGCCTTATTCTGGCTGGCTACAAGTGGGCAGAAATGTGGTGCCATGGTCTAAGTGCTGGAACAAAGAGTGTGCCTTTTCCAGACAGTTCTTTGTCTTTCACCATCAGTATTTGCCTCAGAGCTTCACTGAGTCATCAAGGGGCAGACCTTATGAGTAACTGTGAGCACCTCCTTCCCCTTCCCTCCTTCCCTACCAACAGCAAGATGCTTAGTGGCAGTGAAAACAGAACAGCCCTCTGAAGCTCAGTTTGGGGTGTCACATCCTTCTGTCTCAGCATCACCCAAATGCCTTGAGTTTTCCCCAAGCAGTATTTGGAAATCTCTGACCAGGAGTGGGTAGAAAATAGGGAACAGAGCTACACAGAACTGTTGCTTTGTGTCCCTCCTCAGCAGTTTTGGGCTGTGTGCCCAAGCAAGCATGGGTGTCAGGGATGCCCATGGTAGGCTGGGAGCACACTGAGCAGCAGCATGCACTGGCACCAGTATGTGGTTGCCACTGCAGCGAGCGCCTGACTGGTCACTGACTTTGTGATGTGGGCACTGCATTGTGTAGCTGAGCTGAGGCTGGGCAGCAGTTTCTAAGGAGGACATTCCCTTTGGCCCTTTGGGAGAGGAGCATATGTGGGCATATCCAGCTAGATCTAAGTCAGGTAAGCAGGGAGAAGGGAAGACAAAAGAAAGGGTAATTCTCAGTAGTTACCTCACCTAGTTTAAGGAAATGTGTCTCATATTTTATTCCTCTCCCTGTTCCCTGTAGCGCAGGAGATGCAGAACTTCCAAATATAACATTCTGGAGGAAGCTGTGGCAAGCAGCCTTTGTGTGCATGGGGATTCTCAAAGCCTCAGAGGGGCCCAGCTCATAGGAGAGGTTTTGAATAGTCAGATAAGCAGTTCCTAGGAGTCTGTCTGTTTGGGGCCATGAAACACAGTGATGAGAGCACCAGTAGTGACTGCTGCAGAAGAGGCTGCAGAGCGCTGGGTCAGCTGGAGCCTCCTCATAACATTTGCCTTCTCTCCTCAGCTGAAGTGTGTTGAGCTGAGGCTGCTGGAGGACACGGGTGCTGTATCAGCCAGTTCACAGCTCTCCTCCTCAGCCTTGCTCTGTGCTGGTGATAATACAAGCTTCTGTGAGCTTTTCCAGAAGGTTTGTGGCTGACCTCTCGGTCCTTGTGTGGAGTTAACTGTCCCTGAGCTGCGGACAGTGATGGACTGCTCCTGTGCTTGAGGTCTCCAGCCTGCAGAGCCTCACCCATGTGCTCTCTGTGTGGAGCCTGACAAAGTGCTGCCAGGGCAAGGAGGCTGCCAGCAGAGCTGAGAGGGAGAGGAGTGCCGGCTTGTGCTCCCAATGGAGCTGACTCAGGGCTTTCTCCCCAGGGTTGGGTGCTGACTCAGCTGCTTTGCCTTTTACTGGCTTCTCTGAAAACCAAGGGCATCTCCAGGGGCTCAAAGGCCATAGCAGTGCAGCAGGAGTGAGTGGTTAGTTGATTTGGGGAGAGTCATGTCTTGGTTGTTTTGGGGCAACAGCCAAGAAGATCAGTAAAAGTTCCAAGGTTGCTTCTGGGTGTGGGTTTTGCACACTTGCTGGGAAACATGTGCTGTCCAGCCTGGACTAGTCACTGGCACAGCTGTGGGTTGCAGCAATGCTGCTTTTGCTGCTGTGTCTCCACCATCACAGGAGTGAACAGGGGCACAGAGGCTCTTCCTCTAGCTGGCAGAGTCTCGCTGCAGTGTTCTTTCATGGCATTACTCATGCATGTGTCAGAAGAAACTACTCTAGAGGAGGATGGGTGAGGCAGTGATGAGCTTCTGAACTGAAAAACACACCATGGAGGTCCTGTCTCCTGCTGGAAGTGAGGTCATGCTGAGCTTACAGCATCTGGGGCACCTGAACTTTGGCTCTGTCCTCTGCAGCCAGTGGCCAGTAGTTCTAAGCTCTAAGCTAGGGTGTGTGGAATATCTTGTGCATATAATCTACTGGAGGGATCTCCCAGCAAAAACAGTGTGTGGAGTGCTGGGTGAGGCTCCCTGCTCCATCTCCATTGCAGCAGGTCACACCTCCAGGATCTGCAGCAGTGTATTGCTTGCGGGCAGTGGTGTGTGCTGTGTGTGTCAGGAAGCACGGAGCAGGTTCTCCTGCCCCACAGCCTCCATCCTGCAGAGTCAGTGAGGTAGTTCCACAAAGTGGGGATCCCCCTTGAGGCTGCTGCTTCTCATATGGCTCCTGGAGAGACCCACTTCAGGAAAAAGGAGATTTCTTAGCCTGGAGGCTGGAATGATGTGGGACCCTGCTCAGCCCAAAGGAATGTTGACCCCAGCCGCATGTTGCCTGTTCTAAGGTTGCCCTGAAAGGTTGATGGGCTTTTCCTGATGCTTCTGTCAGCCCCATGGGCTTTCCTGCTGAGAGGCTGAATCTTGCTTGGTTCTGGCAGTTCCTGTGATAAACGTGTTTATTCCACTTGAAATAAGATGAGGGCAGCAGATTTTGAGCCAAGGCTGAGAGACAGCCCCACTGGCACATCTAGTGCTGAGGGTGTTACTGTCCTGAGTGGAACCTGCTGAAATTCCATACTAAAATGAGAGAGATGAGGAAGAAGTGGATGAGACAGCATGGATGCTACTGCCTCCTCTGCAGGTGTGGGGAGCTGGGACAGGTGCCCATCCAGGACTGTGAGGGTTGTGGAGGGGTTGCTCCATCTCCAACCAGTTTCTCTGGTTCCTTTGGGAAGTGCCAAATCCAGCTGGAGTCAGACTGGTTTGTGCAGAGACTTTATTTTCCTGGTGAGGAAAAAATAGCAGTAATTTAAAAAATCAGTTCAGTTGCCTCAGCCCAGAGATGTGTTTTTAAAGGGAGTGGTGTGGGGGGGTGGTCTTGGGCACCTCCCACACTGTTCATGTGCTGTCGCCATGCTGGAGCCTGCCCTGGAGCTGAATTAGGCTGTGGTTTCTAGAGAGGACAAATGGGGACTTGAACAAGACACAAACAAACACATCCTTCGTTATGATCTGGGTGGTGGAGGTTCTGGAAGCTGTGTCAATGCTTCACACGGGAGCTGTTTGTTGGAAGGAGGCAGCAGCCTGTGCACTGTCAGCTGATGGGAGGATGTTATTCAGGCAGGGACCCATCCCAGGAACAGCTTTCAGCATGGACACGAGACTGTGACACAGGGCTTGGGTTGCTGTCCATGAGCTGCTGCCTGAGCCCTGTGTAAGGATGGCTGGGGCAGCTCAGCCAAGCTTGCCTTGCCCTTGGGCTTTTTCCTTATGACTCTGCAGTATTTACACTCTTCCCTAGATTATTCCAGAGAAATCCTGTTTTCACCTCTTACTCTGCCCCAGATGCAAGAATTCTTTGTGTCTTTCCTAAGGTGGAAAAACATGCTTTCAGACCCACCCATCCACCCACCCCCAAATGCTGCTACCCTTCAAGAGTTTTCTTTAACACTCCAGGAGATGTTTTAACCCTTGGGTGCTGTTTGCTGGTAACACAGCACTGAATTTTTTGTCAGTGCTGGTGGGAGACACACAGACATCCCAGCCCTGAATGCTGGTAGACACTGGGGTGATGTGTATGAGTGGCAGATTTTGGACAAGAAAGACCTGAGATGGTCACACTGGCTCAAGCACTGAGTCATTTCAAACAGATCATGGGGACCATGGGGACATATCTCTTGCTGGGCTTGTCTAGTTCAATTGGCCCTTTGCACTGAGAGGGGACCAAGTGCTTTTTACTGACTCGTGAATGCAAATACCTCCTTATGCCATGAGTGTAAACACTGCTCAAGGAGTTGAAAGGATCAAGTGTGTGTATTAATCGTGTTTGAGAAACCTTTAAAAGTAGTTAAATCTAAAGCTAAACCTTGGCCTTTATTTCACTTAGTGTTTTCATACTGTTTCTGAAGACCTTCAAAAGGGACAGATTCAGCCCATGAGTCAGGCCAGCCGTATCTACCCACCTTTGCAGAGCTGTTTTGACTTGCTGCTTTATCTCCCTGGTGATAACATATACCCTTTGCTTCACCTTTAATGTCATAGGGCCCTCTGCAAGCAGGGAATGGGCAATGATGTTAAGTAAGCACCCTGGTTTTGGGGAACTGCTGCAAAGGCAGGAGAAGTGAAGCTGGATGGAAAAACCCCTCTAGGCTTGTTGTTGAACTTTCAAAATCAATGTAGCTTTAGCTTAGCATTCAGATTTAAACTGTGGTTTTCCTCAAAGCTGTAGGTATTAGAATATGTGACACTTGGAAATATCAGGGGACAAATTTTACCTGTTGTGACATTGTTTACTGGCCACAAAGATGGTCATTGGGCACTTGGGCTGCACCTCTGAGTGGGGCAGCACTCCCTGTTAGCTCTTTTGTCTTCGTGTCTCACTTCTTTCCAGGTCTGCAGTCTGGGCTAAGTCTGCACTGGGTGCAGCCCCTGGCAGGGCTCGCTGAGGATGTGTATCTCAGATCTTTTGGGACTCCCTTTGCCTGGTTTTCCCTCATTTGTGGAACAGCTTGGCCATTCTTGGCAGATGAGGATGGGGGTGAGCACAACTCAGAAATTTCATTTTTGCTTGTGGGACCTCTGTGAGTCAGGTAATCAGATTCAAATCACCACAAGGTCAGCTCAGAGGGTCTGTGTTGTGGCATCCCACACTCCTCCCACTGTGGACACTTCATGATGGGAGTCCTTGTTCCTGTAGGAGCTGTAGCTGCCTTGATAATGCCCTGACTGGAGCCTCCTGGGCGTGACAGAGAGCTCTCCTACTTTCCATGTGCTATGGAAAGAAAAAAAGTCAGAAAAAATCCAGACTCTCTGATGCTCATTCGGAGTTGGCAATGACACAAGTGGAACATGGACAGACAAGGAGACAGGCACACCACTGACCTGGGAGCATTGCTCTCCACACTCAATCCGACACACTGCTTTTTCCAGGGACACCAAGGACCAGCATAGGAGTGCTGGTGGCCCCTGCTTGGTCTGATGTGAATCTGCCTAAACCCTGGTGCTTTTAAGCTTATGCTCTGTCCATAATATCCTCAAGGTGCTGATGCTGCTTGTAGCTATGGAGAGTTGCAAAGGACCAGGATGGTGAGAACTATGGAGAGTTGCAAAGGACCAGGATGGTGAGAAGCAGAACCCACAGGTCCTTAGTGATGCCCATGCTGGGAAAGGCTGACAATTGCTATCAGAGGGAGTATGATGGCAATAACTTGTTGATAGTCAGGCCAGCGTCTACCAAAGTCTGATGTTTTTCCATGAGAAGGAGGCTGGGCTGACCCCAGTTGGCCCCTGAGCAGACTTGCCCTGCTCACGTCCACTGGAAAAGCTGCTAGAGTAAATCACGCACATTGCAAACTGTTGGTCTTGTTTAGATGGATGTGAGATAGTTCAGCCTGGAGCCGAGTTCAGCTGCTGGGCTCAGTAAGTTTAATGCATACAAATGCCACCGAAGAGTTAATGGGAAACAGAGTGTGGAGGAAAATAAAGAGAGACCTTTTGAGGTCTCAGCTGCTCAAAGTAATATTTGGGTTTGGTGACTCTCCGTATCTTAGAGATGGGAATGCAGCAAAGCTCTTTCAGTCCCCAGTATACATGGAGCCCTACAAGATTGTGGACTAATATCAACAAACCTTTTGGAAAGCAGATCCTGCCTGCTCCAGCAAAGCCACAGTGTTATTTTTCTTTCAACAAATGCATTGAGACAATGCTAATGCTGTGCAGATCAGTCGTCCCTGGCCTACATGATTTATTAGGAACAGAAACAATTGCAGTTGCTGGAGATTAAAAAAAAAAAAAAAAGAAAAGAGCTTTGGAAGTGAATTTTCTTTTTTCTTTCCCTTCCCCTTTTTATTTTCTTTTTTCCCCCCTTGAATTCCTCATGAACTAAAAACAAAATAAAAATATTAAAAAGGGCCACCTAGTCTGGTCCCAGGAGAGGGGCTGCCTCTGTGCTTGCATTTCTTACTGGACCACCAACCCTGGGCTTGCTGCTTAAATACGGCATCAGTACTGAGGAGGAGGAGGGCAGTGAATCGGTGCTGGGAGGAGAGTTTGGGAGAAGGTAATGCAGCTACAGAGTAACATTCCCAGGCAGAGAAGGAGAGCACGTCTGGAGGAGGAGACCTGCAATCTGTTTCTAGCTGTCGGTGACTCAGGGACAAGTTGCTTCCTCTCTCTGAGCCTCCCTTCCCCTCTATTTATCCTGTTTATGTAGAGCAGAAGTTCTTGAGTGCAGTGCTGCTGGCCGTGTGAGAGCTGCGCTGGGGTCCTCAGCTTGGCTGGGACCTGCAGGTGCGACCGAAGCAGGAAGCTGAGCACAGCTCACAGCACACACTGCACTTGCTGGATCTGCTGGCATTTGGCTCCTGCCCCTGAGCTGGAGCAGAGGGTGGCTTTGCTTCAGAGTGGTTTTATTTGTTGCCTCCTCAGTCAGTAGAAGCCCCGGAGAAGGGTCTGACAGGCCAGGCAGGCAGCTTCCCGGTGCTGGGAGCTTTCCCTTTGGCACTCAGAAGCTGCAGGAGCCATGAGTCGTTTGATTACAGAGCAGAGCATCATGCTATTTCTGGTGGGTGCCCCATACGGCTGAGTGCTGGCTCTGGCCATGTCCTACTCATCCCCACAAGGCTGTTCCACACTTTGTCACCCTGCCTTTGCCTCACTTCTGCCTGTGACGGGATTAGACAAGCTATTCTGTGGACAGGAAGGTCTCCTTGGGACCGTGGGCTTGGGATGCTTCTCCATCAAGGGCAGTGGTCCCCAGGAGCAGTGGGATGCAGCTGACCTCCTGACTCACTGGCAGCCATCCAAAGCTCCACGAGAGCTCCCGGGGGCTGAGTCCTCCCTCTGCGCGCAGACACGGTGGCTGCAGTGCGGTTATCGCCCAGGCAGGCTGCCTGAGCGGGGGCGGGCGGCCCGGCGCTGGCCCGGGAGCCGGGGGAGCTCACGGGCCTTGACAAGAGGCAGCTGGAGGACAAGGCTGTTTCTTCGCCGTGAATGTCCCTGAGGCAGGCTGAGGGGTTCTGCTTGGGATGGATATGAGCAGCTCCCCAAAACACTTTGTGGAGATGAAGGAGGGTTGAGCATCGCCACGTTTGGGCTGAGCCCAGCCTCACATGGTCTCAGCTGCACCCACAGCTCTGTACATGAGTTTTGTTGGGTTGTCTAAAACGAAATCCCTGTGTTTGGTTAATAAAGTGTAAGAAGCTCCCTTACAGCTCACCAGAGCATCTCTGATGGCTTTACTGAGGCGCTGGGACCAGGTGCTTTGGCAGTGAAGTGCCGACCGAGTGTCTGTGAGAGTAAGTGATACCATCATGGTTTGCTTTGCCTTCAGAAATGACTAAACAGATTTTCTCTGGTTTCCAGCTGACCTCCTGGCTCTCTGTCGATGATGGGAGCAGGCTGTTTAGGTTTGAGTTAATGCTGCTCTGACCAGCCCTGAATCAACCTCAAAAAATGGAGGTGGATTCATTCAGTAGGTAGAGCTCCAGAGGGGAGAAAACTGCCTCCACTGCAGCTAACTCTTGCTGCTAATAAATCAGGGATTGCTGGGAATCATCTCTGATTCATTCTCCAGCTGAAACACAAGTATTTTGCATTTGTCTGAAAGGATTAAGTTTTTAAAGCTCCTGCCCTTCTGGCTGGGTGTTTTCCTCCAAGGGGCTAGTCAGCCTCAGCTCCTAATTCTAAAGAAAGGAAAAGAAAGGAGGGGGGGGCAAGACCAAGGGGCTGGTGGTGGGTTGGTGGGTTTTGTTTGTGATCTTTCTGTTCCATGCCTGGAGTCAGCAGAAGGAGTCAGTGCAAATTAGCTGTATTTGATTTTTTTTTTCAGGGGCTATGGAAGCCCTGGGCCATTTCTGCATTTGGTTCCTTTTCTCTTGAGTTTCTCTGACATTTCAGATACTAAATGAGCAGATCTTTCCTCTACAGATGTTTTCTATTGGTCATAGTTGGGAAGAGACCTTGGATGCTAAATCAGTGTGCTTCATTTGTGGTTTTTCTGGGCTTGAGGCAGAGGGCTTGCTCGGCTCTGAACGTTCCTGCCATTGGGGCACAGGGGGTGGACTGCCGTGGGGTGGATCAGTCAAGTGGATCACAGTTGCTTGGAGCACAGTCACCTTACAGATAAGTGGAGGTACAGAAAAATTGGATCTTAGTGGATGACCCCCCACAAACATTCTTTGGATTTTCTGTGGCTGCAGAGTGCCAGGTCCCTTTCCTCCTCAGCCCAACTCCTGCCAGATCAGCTAAAGCAGAGACCCCTTGGGTGAGTGTAGCAGGTTCGTGCCAGAGAGGTCCCAGGAGGAATGAAATGGATCTGGCTGTAACCACCCATCTCGATTTTCACCCTCAGCCTCTTTCTGTCAGCACTGGAAAACTGCAGGCATGGGGCCACGTCATTTCGCTGAAGAGGCTTGCAGGTGCACACCATCCTCCCGCGGGCTGCTGGGCTTCCTCCGGAGCTGGCAGCTGGATGGAGCAGGCCTGCAGCCACTGAGCCAAGACTCAAGCCTGTGCTTTCACTTCACTTGCAAGTATCGCATTTGCATGTCTGCTGCCACGGCCTTGAGCTCCCCTTTACCCCTGGATCAGCACATTGTTACTTAGACACAGGCCAAACCTATTCTCCAGAATGAGAGAAAGGAAATCCAGCACTCTGTGCTGGCTCTGAGTAATTTCTCTCTTTAATCCAGGCACATACATACATCTTGGAACATCCGGGGATGTTTCTGGGCTCCCAGTGTTTTCCTGAGCTCCTGTAGGCTGCCTCCACCAAGTATTAATGTCTCAGGACAGGGACAAAGTCAAAACATCACTTCCATTTTGGGGAGAGAGGCTATGTCAAAACTGGAACTCCCCAGTGTAGCTCCATCATCTTTATTGTTTCTCTGCTAAAGACAGAGGAGCAACAGAAAGCATGAAGGATATCTACATAACTTAGCACAGGTCTGGATTCCTCTGCTCCAGAATACAAAGGAAGAGGACAATCCACAAGATCTTAAGAGCTTTAAATATCCAAGTTATAAATGAAGTCTAGATATTGCTGAACAATCTCCAAGTGGTGAAGACTCACTCTGCCTTTGCTTTGAACTGCTGCAAGGGGAATGGAGAGAAGCCATCAGGCTGCTGCAACGATTTGGTGATTTGCAGCCTCCCCAAGCTGGCTGCCACACTCAGACCCACTCTCATACATATTTTCCATGAAAAGACAGTAGCCTGCAGAGGCTCAGTGACCTGGGGTTATGGGTGCTCTACATCTTCCAGACCCTCAGCCAGACCTGTGAGGCCTTAAACCCCAAAACACCCAGTGCAGAGACAAGAAGCCTTTGAAGTCGCTCCAGTCTGCCTAAGCCACCGAGTGGGGTTGTGAACCTTGTCGTTCTCTGTGAGAATGTTGCTTTTACAATTAAAACCCACGCAAACCCCTGGCCCTCACTACCACTTGTGTTACCCCAGCAAGATATCTGACATTTGAGACAGAATGGGAAGTCAAAGAATGTGAGGAATTTGGTGACTCAACACAGAGTTTATTATACCCGTCTCACTGTGTAAGCCCATGTAATACAAAATTGGTTTACAGCATGTGGCACGGTTCTGTGGGTTAATTTATAAGCAAACAACAATTATTCAAATAGGAATTTTTTCCTGTGCCTACATAAACTTGTTATCTGTTTGGCAGCAGGGGATGCTGCAAAGAAATGCACATTTACATTTTTTTTGCATTGGTGCTCTTTGCTTTTCCTGGAGCAGCTCAATGGTGCATTGACTATGAGGGCTTACTACTGAACTTGACCTGGGAGTGGCATGGAGATAAGCCAAATGTTAAGAGAAAAGGAGTCCTTTGTGTGGAGATGCCACTATATTAGGTCTCACTTTTAGGTCACCCACTTGTTAGGGGTTCCTTCAAAGTGATGGATTCTTCTGCTAAAATTTAATGATGTCCGTTAAATCACAGGGTCATGAACCAGTGCATGCACTGAAAATGGTTTGCCAAGGGAACATAAAGACAAGGCCTTGTGTCAGGAGACTTCCAAAGCAAATTGGATTTTCCACACAGCAATGGCTGTGTTTGAAGGTCTGTCAGTGGCCTGTAAAATTCTCCACCAGTGATAACAAGAGAGAATTGCCAAGCACTGAAGCAATGCCATGAGCGTTGCAGAACGAATCACTATGCTCTCGGTATGTAGCAGCTTCTTGATCATCAGTCAAAGGAAGACTTATCCTAACCAGCAAACAGGCTGGAGGAGGTTATTGCATCTCCACTGGGAGATCATCCCAGAGCTCTTGGGTTAAATCTGGTGTGGGGGTGGTGGTTCTGGGAACATCAGTTTGGAGCCAAGCACTTGGGTAGGTGAATTTTAGGATGGATGCACAGAAGAGGATGAAGCAACTAGATGTCAAAACTTGTATTCCTGAGCAGATCTCTGGGGTCATCTGCCTCTGCTGGTGCTCAGTTCCAGGATGAGCTCCGCTCAGGCATGTCTCTGCTGAAGGAAATGTGGACCAGTGCAAGCACAGTTGGGTATCTGTATGGACAAGCCAGTCAGCTCCTTGGTCTCCTGATACTAACCTGATCTCTGCCTGGGTTTTTCAGTCTGGTTGCTGTGAAGGATGGGTGCAAGGAATACCTTTATCTTCAGCATGCTGTGAGACGGAGTCACTTGTGTGGTTAGATGGGAGGAAGGCAGGAGACGATCTTATTTCAGAAAAGGATTGAGTGGAAGAGGCTTGTATGTAGATCCATAAACAGTTTTCTGCCTTCTGCATCGTGACCCTTCAGGACAGGACTCTTTAATCGCGATATCCTTCCACCCACCTCACAACTATTTATATAAGGATTCCATACAACAAGCATTTCCGACAGATGCTGAAAATCATCGAAGCAGAATAACCTCTAGCCCAGCTCTGCTGGCTGTGTTGGAGCTGCAGGAAGGATGATTTGGCTCATTACATAGCATCCTTAACTGTAGTGGTTTGCTAGGCATCCTAATGTGGGGCTAGGAGGTCAGGGGTTCAACTCGAACTTAAACCCAGTGCTAACGAATGGGGGAAGTTGCAGTTGTGATGACAATATATTTTAATGATGAGGTCATGTACAATGTCTGTTAAAGATGACTTCTGTCCTAAACACAAGAAAGTAAAGTGAAAGCTAAAAGCCCCAAGGAACACATTTCAGAGAATAGTCTAAATCCCAGGGGGTCTGGACAGCTCTTTTTAGTTGATATTTGGGGTTTGGAGCTCTTAAAAAAACATATGAAAGGATGATTTTAAGTCACATTCACTTTCAGTTTTTAATGTTGGTCTTCTAAAGCCCAATGATACAACAGCACTTTCTGAGCTCCCAAAAGATGAGTTGCTCTTCATTGAAGTTGCACCTGTGCTTGTGGGCCTAGCTTGAGGTTCCCAGGAATCAAGAGAAGATGCCCAAGGGACATGAGCTATAATTCCCTGCCTGCCCTGTGTTTTCTGCTACTCTAGACCAGCTCTTTAGCCTCGGTTTCTTGCTTTACACTGTGGTGCAATGATCCCTGGTGAAGATGAAGAAAGCAATCTAAGTGTTGAGAACAATTGCTGCAACTGCTTTGCTTGTCTGAGTTTCCAAATGGCCCATGCACATTTAGGGGCTGCCATGCTTGCTTCCCTCATTCCACCATCACTACCAAAATAAGTTTCCTTCTTCTGTGGTCAAACCCTTTCTAAAATAGGTTCTGTACTTCTGCCTCTGCCTTCACATGCCAGGGAAGTTTATTATCCTCCTGTTTCTTGTTCCATGAATGTTAATTGATTTTACAAGGAACAAAGCTAAAGCAAGCTGTTGGGAATGCAGCCTGAGCCAGTGATTCTGGACCCACAGAATACCTGCCTGAGCCATTGCTGCTGTTCTCGAGGATTGTTTCTATCCATTCTCACACCAGTTTGCCCAGATTAGCTTTAGAAGCGCTTTGGAGGCAAAGTGCCCCTGTGCTGACAGGGATAGGTACTGAGCTGTGCCCTCCATCTGCTTGAGCTTGTGTTGCCACCTCCAAAATCACAAGGAAATTCAAGTGCCATGCTCACCTGGCCCTGACCTTTCAGTTGAGGCTTCCACTGTGAAGATGGGTAGCTCCCGATTGCCTACCAATGAAAGCTGCTGGCAGACAAACAAATACCACAGCTTTTTGGAACAAGAGATCTGCCATCAGTTTGTCCACATTAGGTGTAGGAAAGCCAAGAGCTCCTTCCTGGGACAGCCAGATGGGCACTGCTGGTCTTGGGCTGACACAGGACCAGGGAACACAACAGTCACACATCTGCTGACCACTGGCTTCTCCAATCTGAGCCTGAATTGAGTGATGGAGAAGGCAGTTTTGGTTCCACCCAGTCTCTGAAGGATTTGGTATATTTTACTGCCAGAAGAAAACAGCATAAATCATCTCTGACTGCAGAGCTGTCTGGCTCCCTTGGAGGGAAAGTGCAATTAGGGTGGGGCAAGAGGACACAAGGGTGCAAAGTTGCTTTTAGACTGGTGTGGTATAAAAATTCCCTCCAAGCTGCCTTCAGCCCAGTAACACTTGGAAGATGGGTGGCTCTGTCATGGCCACACCAAGAGATTTCTTGGAAGAGAGGGTGCCTGGGGGCAGCTTGCTGGGGTGATGCCACATGGAGCCCAGGATGGCCTCGGGGTTTATCCTGTTTCCAGTGTGATGTGTGTGCATGTTTATGAAATCTGTCTCCCTGGGTGATGTCATGACACAATGAGAAACTGGGCCATAAATTAAAGGAAGAAAAAAATGGCAATAAATAGACCCCACTGTGGGTCAGATGCTGGCAATAAATTCAGATAACAGCTCATCAGTGCCTCTTCCCTTGTTCTCATATGTGTATGCATTTTTTTTCCCATTTGGGAGAAGAGCTGGTGAAAAGCAGCTGTTTTCTATTTGTTCTCCATCCACATCTGATTAGATAGTCCTCCTCTGCCCACTGAGATGTGCTGGGGAATACTCCCAGCCCCTCTGCTTGCTCATTTTCTTGGGCATCAAGGAGTTTGGGACTGTTTGGAGCTTTGCTGCACAAACGGACAGCATTGCAGGGGTACAAAGAGCTCCTTCATCATCAAAGGGCTCAGGTCCTACCAGGCCAGAGAGCATTGCCAGATCCTGCAGTGGGACTATCTGTGAGGTGCTATGGTTTGGGCCTGGAAAGGCAGCAGTGGGGACATATTTCTCTTGCTGACAGTAAGCCACTAATTTGTTTTTAGGCAGCTCAGGGTGAAGGTAGTTTCTCTCCAGGCTCTGCAAACATGCTTGCTACCAAGGCTGATGGGGAAGGAACTTTACTGCAAGGAGGATAGCAGGTTGTGGTTTTGTACCAGTGGGACAGGACAAACTAAGAGTTAGGTGGGCAGTGTGTGTGTAGTGAGAGAGAAACCAGGGTGAGGGCAGGGGCATGAATACCCCCAAAGGTATTGCTTACTAAAGGTGCAGCAATGAAAACTGTGAGGTTCTGGCTTGTTGAGGCCAGTGTGAAAAGTCCCATCAGCATCCCTGAACTTCAAATCAATTCTTTCCAGGCCAGACCCATAAGACTTCTTCACACCATGCTACTGGAGGACTCTCCCATCAAAGCATTTTGCAGGCAGATGTCTTCTTTCTTGAAACACAGATACTCATATTCATTTGTTTTGCTCAGGGCAAAAAGACCATTCTGGTCCTGTCTTGCCTCTGCCTTCCCTTTCCCTTGCTGTGAGGCTGGTAAGCAAGATTAAGATGTCTGGTCCTTCTCTCTCCCTCCTGCTGCAGCTGCCAGCTCTTGTCTAGATCCTTAGTGCAGACATAAACCTTCAGCAAGGGTGGTTAGCCATGGGCTGGATGAGCTCAGCAGTGGAACAAAACTTAAAAACATCTTCCCTGGTCAACAGCCCTCCTTGAGCACAAGAAGAAGGACAGATAAGCTTATCTGAGCCTGAGAACTTTCACTTTTTTTTTGCTAGGTGGGAAGGGGATCTCCCGTTACAAGTCTGAAGCTGTGATGTTGAGCTGCTGGTGCTGTGCCTGGGCAAGTCCCAACCATGCTCCCCCATCATGTGCTGAGAAATGAACTTGCAGCTCACGTAACCCTCACCTGTTAACTGATGGGGGCTGTGGGCTCTGTGGCTTTGCCTCAGGTTCCCATGTGAATTTCTGGGAGAGTGAGTGGGGATTTCAAAGCCCCTAAAGCAGAGGTTCCTTGGAGAGGAGGGGGAGGGATGTGACCCTCCTGTGTGTCAAATGCAAACATGGAAATAATAAGGTGGGAAATGTTCTTGAACTTATCTCAGAAACAAGGTTTTTTTGGGTCAGCTTAAATTTCTGGCAAAGATTCCCATCTGACTTTATTCCAACTTCGTTGCTCCATTCCCTTTTATCCATGCAGCTTGCACGCTAACAGCCACAGAGGAAATTCATCCCCATGCAGAGGAGCAGACAGTGTCCATGTGCCACTCAATGTGTGCTGAAGCCCTGGAGGCTTCCATGGCGTGCAGGGTGCAGCTGAGGGGAGGGCACAAAACCTGGCCCATATTACAGCTGCCCTGGCCTGCAGTGACCATGTTGCTGCAAAACCTCCATCTAACTCTGCATCAACAAGTTGGGTTTCGAGGAGAAGGGTAACTTGTTTGATTTCAGCAAAGCTTTGCGAGGTATCTTAGTGAGGTTTCCGGATAGGATCTGCAATGCTCAGCTTCAGGTATCGGTTGCATAATTTGCTGTGTTATTTCAACACTCTGGGCTTTTTTTTCTTCTCTTTCTCTCTCCTTTTGTTTCTGTGAGCTTCTTTGCATACTGGCTAAGCCTTATATAAGCATATGTTGTGTTGGAAACATTTTTTTTAAGTATTTTTTTTGGCAGAGAACTCCTGGCACATGATACAGCACTCAGAGCCATCAACTGTAGCTGTGATACAGATGTTCATTGCCTGTGTAATCTTTCTCATATCAAGCAATTACCCTGAGCCAATTCCTTTATTTTAAGCACCTTGTTGTGGGAACATAGCTGTAAATGCATGAATTGCTGAGTTCCCTTATACATTTTTACGGTAGACAAACAAAAACCAAATAGTCAGTGAAGGGCCTCAGTGAAAATCAAACGTTCAGGGTGCTTTAGATAAGAGAGGACAGGCACTAAAAAAGAAAAAAAGGCCCTCTCAAAGGAGCTACACTGGAGAGGTGCCAACAGCACATAGCTGCATGGAGACTAAATAAAACCAGGTGAATTTCCTGCCATTGTGGAGTATCAAATGTGATTTCCATTTGTGATGGACATGCTGTTTCTGCCAAGATCATCTGGAGGTTTTCATTTTAGGATTTATTAATTTTTTTTTTGGCCTAATGTAGAGCCACAGCCCAGAGTGCTAAGAGGCAACATTGCTGCAATGACATTCAGAGCAGAGAAAAAAAAATGCCCTTATCAGCGGGAAAGGCTTTTCCTGGGAGAAGAGGTTTCTCCTATCAGCAGCACGGGTCTTAGGACTGCTTCTAATGCAAAGCAAATGGGAAAATCTAATGAGAGGAAATGATGTATTAGTGCTGATCCTCACTCTGGAGCCACCAGGTGACATCCTTCCAAATTAAGAATCTGGCATGGTCCAAAAATATCATTCAAAAACTAGGTGTGAACCTGAGATCTAGATCAGGCTGTTTTGCACTTCTAAAGTGATAACAAGAGGCTGGCAAGCTGCCTTACAACAGCAACAAAAAAAATCATCACAGGTTCTCTCTCCCAGAGTGGTGTGCATGGGTGGAGCAGGACTGCAAGGGGCCTCCTGCAGCCACAGCATGTCGGGACAGGGGGATCTGCCCTGTGATCTGCTTTGCCAAATGCTCAGAGTCGAGCTGTTGGCCATGGTGGGTGTTTGCCATCACAGTGATGCTTGGCTTCTCTCTGCTGGTGCTTGTGCCAATGCCCATTTCAGTCTCATCCAGCTCAGGAGCCTCAGGATCTCCATGGAATTGTGCTCTAAGGCTGTGCCCACTGCTCATGAGGACACATTCAGGGGCCCCCACTGCTGTGGTTGTGAGGAACATGCTAACTGGGCATTATGCATGCAGCAAATATGGGAGGAACCCTTTGCTGCAGCTTGAAGCACACTGAGTTCACTTGAGTGAGCACCCAAGGGATTGCCTGCAGCAAGGCCCAGGGTGGGATCTGCTTACATGAACAACAAGAGCAGGCAGTAAAAATAGTCAATGGTAATGATGCTCTGAAAGGGATATTAAACTTGCTGCTTCAGGGCTCAGCAATCCGCAGCTCTAAGAGGCCAGAGTTAAATATAATGTGCTGGAAAATGAGTCCAGATCAGCTTCTGGATCAGGTGGTGATCAGCCCTAAGATGTAGTGATCTCCTGGAGTCAGGAATTTGGCATTTTTCAGGCTTTTTCTAATGGACTTGAGCTGATTTCTGAGCAGCAGTTTTTGCATATAAAAACACCACATAACTGAATGACAGCTTTCTTGTAAGAGATCTTTTAAAGCAGAGGGCTTGTAGGGAGGGCAACCTCCCAGCAGCATCCATACTGATTGTGGAAAAGGGACAGAGATCTACATGCTCTGTACCTGCTGCTTAATGTATGAATCTCTCCTCTTAGAAATAGGTGAGTCATTGAAATCTTGTTTGCATGGCCACGGGCTAGGGAAGGAGAAGGAAGAGCAGAAAGGTCACACTGGGAGTACTGGGTCCAGTTCTGGGCTCCCCAGTTCAGGAGGAACAGGGAACTCTTGGGAAGGGTCCAATGAAGGACCATGAGGATGATTAGGACACTGTAGCATCTCTCTACAAGGAGAGGCCAAGAGACCTGAGACTCCTTAGCCTGGAAAAGAGAAGACTGAGAGAGGATCTTACAAATGTATAAATATCTAAAGGGTGGAAATCGTGAAGATGAGCCTTGGAATTTTTCAGTGGTGGACAGTGATAGGACAAGGAGCAGTGGGTATGGACTGGAACATAGGAGGTTTTGCTTGAACTTAAGGAGAAACTTCTTTATTTTAAGGGTGACAGAGCACTAGAATAGGCTGTCCAGAGAGGCTGTGGAGTCTTCTTTTCTTGAGGCTTTCTTAACCTGCCTGGTCATGTTCCTGTGCAACCTGATCTAGGTTAATTTGCATTAGCAGAGAGGTTGGGCTAGATGATCTCCAGAGGTCTCTTCCAAGCCCTACCATACTGTGATACTATGATTGCACAATTCTGTGGTTCTATGATTCTACAATTCTATGATTGCACAATATGGCAACCCACTGTGGTCTTCCTAGATGCCCAGAATGCGTCCTCTTATTGTAGAGTGGCCACAACAAGGCCATAGCAGATTTGGTTGGACATTGGTGTTGGAGTTGACCAAGGGGAAACGGTGCAAGAAGAGCAAGAGTTGCAGAAGTGGTTGCAGGCAAGTATGCTCCCTACCTATTCTCCACACATCTGGGTTCTTGGCATCCTCCCACTGGCCTCTTGCTGGGCCCACGATCAAAAGGGATTGTTCAGATATTTGCTTGCTATTCTGATATTATTCAGTTCTTTCTGGAATAGCTGAGTCTGAGATGGGATTTTGTAGCGATTTTGCAAGAGCCTCTGTAATGGACAGAAAGTTGTTCACTCCTCAGAAATACTCCAGACTCAGCGGACTAGGGAAGGTTCATCTGTCAGCAGTTATTGATGGGGTTGGTTAACACCAGCTCTTCCCTGTGACAGATCCTGCTACTCTCTTCCAGGACTTTCATTTACAGGAGACTGCTGGCACTCAGCTACTTCCTAGATAGAAAAGCCAACAGTCTGTTCCTTCTCCTCACCAGATTCATAATGTCATTTCTTCAGGCACAGAATCTCATCTGTTGCTCAACCTTGGTATAAGTTTGATGATTTTTTTTTCTCCACTTCTTCTCCAAACTGTTCTTGTTCTGCATGTAATGTTGGGAGATGGGTAAAGAGTTACCTTGTGTTCTTCTTAAGAAAGGTGGCAGAGTGCCTTGCTGGATCTGATGTTGATTCTTTTACCCCTGAAAGACAACAACTGTGAAGCAGGCTCCAAGCAAACTGGGCTTGCTGGAAGCCAAAGGTAAACTGTGGAGTCCTCTCTCAGAGGATATAAACCATGCTTATGGTTGCACTGTTGCAGCAGAAGCAATTCCTTTGTGTCTCACAGAGCTTAGTAGCTCTTCTGCCATCGTAGTTCTTTGAAATGTGAGAGCAAAATCAATTTCAGGAGAGAAATAAATGGATTTGGAGCAAGGCTTCTTGTGCCACAGGAATGCAAGAAATCACCCAGCAAAAGAAAGCTGGACAAACTTCATCTAAATCTGGGGATAAATTTTAATCCAAAGTGGTGACCTTCACTGATGCTCCTCCTCATCTCATCAGTATTTTCTTCTCCTTAAGCCCACCTCACCACTGGCAGTTCTCTTCAGAGACAGCAGTTCTCCCACAAACAGGAAAGCAGTTTCCCTTCCCACTAATTTAGGTGGCGTTTCTAGTCCATGGCCAAAGGACACAGGGACAGGGAGGTGTGTTTGCCTTCAAGATCAGATTTGAGGCTGGTCTGGAAGAGATTAATTTCCCAGGTGGGCAGATCTAATTCTTCCCAAGTGTCAGATTCAGAACCACCTTGGGGAGAGTTCAAAAATGTCAACTGTTTGTTCTGCAGGGAGCTGATTTCTGGGCCCGAGCACTTCACCCCGTGCCACATATCCAGCAGTGCCCAGCTGTGGTAGATGAGGGACTCTAGGTCTGCCTTAACAAAGCCATAGGGACAGAGGCCATCCCAGGAGGATGGACCTGCTTGTCCCAGGATATCCTAATATTGTTATTCTGTTCTGCATTCCAGTATCATAGCTTAAAAGGCAGTGCCTGACTGGTCTCCTTCCCTTCTCTTCCCTGCCTTTCCCCCCTTCACTTCTCTGAGCTCAGAAAGCCTGAGCTCTTCTCTCACAGTTCATGGGGTAGATGGCTCATAACTGGCAGACAATTGAGCTGTGTCCTTGTGGGCCCCAGCTGGAGAGGGCAGTTTCAGCCTACCCTCAGGCCAACCAAAGGTGGAAGGAGTGGAGGATTCTAGGAGGCCAGTTTGGGCCCAGTGGATTTTGTGCTTACTCCACTTGATTGCCTTTTGTGTATATGCTCTTGTAAATAGAATCTCTCTTTGAACTTCCAACCAGTGTGCAGTGTCCTCACTGCACCAGTACAGGCTGGGAGGTGATCTGCTGGAGAGCAGCCCTCTGGAGAGAGGCCTGGGAGTGCTGGTGGAGAACAAGTTACCCATGGCACAGCAATGTGCCCTGGTGGCCAAGAAAGCCAGCGGGATCCTGGAGTGTATTAAGAAGAGTGTGTCCAGCAGATCAAGGGAGGTTCTCCTTCTCCTCTACTCTGCCCTGGTGAGACCTCATCTTGAATACTGTGTTCAGTTTTGGGCTGCCCAGTTTAAGAGGGACAGGGATCTGCTGCAGAGGGTCCAGCGAAGGGCCACAGGGATGATTAGGGGACTGGAACCACTGCCTTACGAGGAGAGGGTGAGAGCTCTGGGGCTGTTTAGTCTGCAGAAGAGAGGACTAAGAGGGGGTTTAATAAATGTTTATAAACATCTGAGGGCTGGGGGTCAGGAGGGGGGGACAGGCTCTGCTCACTTGCTCCGTGGGATAGGACAAGGAGCAAGGGATGTAACTGCAGCACAGGAGGTTCCAGCTCACCACAAAGGGGATTTTTTTTACTGTAAGGGTCCCAGAGCACTGTCACAGGCTCCCCAGAGAGGCTGTGGGGTCTCCTTCTCTGGAGCCTTTCAAGGCCTGTCTGAATGTGTTCTGCTGTGACCTGTGCTAGGTTGTGTGGTCCTGCTCTGGCAGGGGAGTCGGACTCAATGGTCTCTTTGGGTCCTTCTAACCCCTAATATCCTGTGAGCCTGTGTGAAAGGGGCAAGAGTCATTTGTGCCCTGCAGTCCTGGGTAGGCTCATGGCCCCAGACTGGGACACCCACGGTTGGATCTTGCCACTAACCTCCCATGAATGTATTTCTCAAAGGCTGTCTGGGCTCTAACTTGATCTTATTCAATGTAATGAGGTGAAATGAAGCATGGTGATATCTGGGGCCAGCCTCCCTGGATCTTCTCCTGTGGCTTTATCCAAGCATCCAGCCACCCAGGCCTCGCTACTCTCTTTGATCTTGTGTAACCCAGCTGAGATATAAATCGTCAGAGGCCACGCTGGAGACAGCAGGAAAAGGTGAACTGTTCCACCTCTGCAGGTTGAGCAAGCAGGACAAGAGGTGATTTTAGGAAAATAAGCAGCTTGTAGAGATGTTGGGAGGACAAAGGCTGGAAGGAGCTGATAGAGGCTGAGGTGGAATGGCAGCAAAGGTGAAGGTGACCAGAGGAACCCTTTGCAAAAGCAGCCGAGGTGGCTTAGGCACTCCTATAACATTTTGTTTAATGGGGGCAGAAAGGAGCCAAAGCAGGGCTGGAGGGTCTGTTGATCTCCAGGAGTGCAGCTGGGAAGCCAGGCAAGCTGATGTGGAAATCACTGGGTTAGCTTGTAGTTTGTTTTTTATCTAAAGGATAGGGCAATCCACTTTCTACAAAAAGGCAGAAATTGGAGCTTGTGCCTAGGAAATGGACTGGAAAAGGTGAAAAAGCAACCAGCAGTGCAGCCTTCTCAGCCTAAGGAGGGCTTAAATACAGGACAGTGATGGGGGCCCAGCATGGGAGCCTGGGACTGGATGTTGGAGAGAGCTCTGCAGAGTCTGGGGTAGGGATGCTGTACCTTGTCACTGGACAGGACACTTGTTAATGGGGTGTGGTGGGAAAGAGCCCTTTCCAGGGCTGATAGCTTGACCTGTTTGCAGTTCAGTGGTAGTGGAATTGCAACAGAGAAATTGTTCTGATGGACTGGAAGAGCCTTTGGACATACTTCCCTGGGAAGCCAATTTGATCCCATTATAATCCTCAGTACAATTCCTAGGTATAGGGCTTGCTGGCAATGCCTATCTATGTTATTCCTTTAGTAATAGCAAATGACTCCAAGGACTGTGGCTTCTTAAAATTCAGTTTGTGCAACCTGCAAGAGGCTAAAAGGAAAAACACTTAGCTGATGTTCCAGACCAGGAGGTTTTCTCCACATGATCTGGTGCACGCACCCAGCCTACTTCTGACACACTTCCAAAAATTCCTGTCTGAGTCCAATAAAAAAAAACCACCCAACTGCTCAGTATCAAGGGAGGCCAATCCAAGACCCAGCACACGTGGCCTGTGCTGTATGGGTTTCCAGATCCTGAATCATTTCCTTCGCTCACTTGGCTGTCTCTCTGCATCTGGGTTTGGGCCCATCCAGCTCTCCGATTTCTCATCTTTCTGAGCCATGCAGGTTTTGATCTCTGCCCTGCCTGTGTGACCATGTCTGGAGATGAGTCCTTTGGTGCTGCTGGGGTCGGCCAAGAAGTCAGCTGCTGTTGGCCATCTCAGGGCAGGGTGGGTGAAGGGCCTCTTGATCACTATCGTGCTCAGCTCCATCTGGGAGAAGAACAGGCAGAAATCTCTTCACCAGATACTAGGTTTATCCCAATATGGCTCTCCAGTTTATTGCCATTAGGATTCCTGGGATACCTCCCATTGTTCCTGGAATCATAGGATGGATTTAACTCCGGGCACAGAGCTTTGTGGGAGAGAGAGAGATGGGTACAAGGTGGTAAATTCCTCATCAAGGGGTGAGTGTTGGCCTGTCCCAGGAAAGAGGCCTGTCCCCAACACTTGCAAACTGCCCTGAGCCCTTGCACGGCTGGCACCATGGCTGCTGGCAGATACAGGCTAGAAGGGACTGGAGTTAGGATTTATCTGCTTCCTTTCAAGTCTTCCTCTGCTTAAAACCTTCTACTTCCCCTTCATGCACAACGAGTCCAATGTATTGTGACATGGTCATGAAAAAGCCTAAACAGAAAGATTAAAAGAAGAAATCTTAATTCAATTCTGTGTGTCACTGAACAAGAAGAAAACAGTTTGGGTTTGCAGTGCAAGAAGGTGCAGGAGTGTTCAAAAGGAAAGCTACAAGGGAAGTATGTACACATGTCCTGCAGACTCAAAAATACTCTGGCTGATGCCTAGAGGAAAAACCATCTTCTTCAACTGGTCAGTTGCCAGAGATCCTCATCAGCTTTGCTGGTCTCTGCTTTGTCCAGCACACTAGATACATTTCAGAGCTCTTGCACCTGGCTTTCCACTAGACAGAATTAATCAGACCTTTGAGAATTGAAGTATTCAAGAAGCCAACCTGTCCTTTATCGACCAGAAAATGTTTGCACAAGGGGAAGTGAAACCAAGAAGGAAAAAGGTGAAACCACTGACTTCAGAGGAGTTTGCCATTGAAATCTCCAGGTTTCCCTGTGGGAATGGACAGAGTGGTGCAACCACACAGCCGATAGGCACTCCTGTGTTAGAGGTGAAAAATGAGCTGCTTAGGGGAAATGGAGACATCCTCATTTCTTGAAGCTGCTGGGTGGTGTGTATGGAACACAAAGTGCCTGTGCCCTGGCAGGAGCTGGCCTGCTGGGGCTTATCCATGGGAGCAGCCAGGGCTCCCCACATCTCAGGGCCAAGCACTATTTTGGCTTGGCCAAAACAAATGGCAGTTTCCCCTTGCTGTGTGAGTTTTAAAACACAGGTTGTCATGTGGAGGAAGTCGTGCAGGACGATGATGAATGGTTGTGAAATAGCCTTTGCCAGAAATATTTCTGCATTCTGCAATTTAGTTGCAAATTACAGAACTGCAAACGCAGCCTTGCGGGGAGGATAAAACTGAGCTTCTCCAGCTCTGCTGGCAGGCAAACCCCTCTTTTCCCTTTTCCTACATCCCCTGTTTTTAGCTCCAGGGCATTTTCAGTAGGCAACATACACTCTCCAACATGGCTGGGTCCTCAGCTAGGGTAGGCTGCAGGCAGAGCAGCAATGAGAGCTCACATCTGCTGGCGGCCTGGCCTCGCTCCCCTTCTCAGCTATTTCAAGATGAGCAAAACGCAGTCATTAGAAGTTGCAGGATCGTTCGGCAGACTTGGATGTCGTGCTGGATGGCGCTGAAGTAGGCATGGCAACAGGAAAGGAATGTTCCCTGTAAAAAGATAACCGTGCTCTGCCGAGGACGTGGAACAGTAAAGTTTGTTAAAGCAATCAGTATGTGTCATAATGTTTATTTAACTGAGAGCAGGGACGATGGAAAAGCATTGCAGCTGTGGAGAAGCCCAAGAGTGCTAAAGAGAGGGATGAGGAGCATAGATTTAGTAGCTGTCTTCCCTTGAAAAAGAAAACAAGCTGTGCTATCAAGGAATCGATGGGGCAGATAGCAGGAGAGTACACAAGGTAGATGTTGACTGCTGGCTCTTCTGAAGGGGTGAGGTTGGAGTTTTATTATCTGAAGTTCACATTCAGGTTAACAGCTTTGAGGATGTGGTTGCAACTCTAAAGGGAACAAAATTTAATTCTTTTCTAAACATAAGCTATTTCTGTTTGAAGGAAGATAACCTTTTTGGCTGTGTTATTTGCCAGTGGCAGATAGAAAGATTGGAGCAGTAGAGTGATGCTTGAATTCCTCCAACAAATAAAAGGGGAGAACTTTACACCATGGAGCCAATGTGGGGCCACATTCTGCTTTAGACCATTTCCTGGGGAGCCCTTGCAAAGAGCAGCTCTAGTGTGAGCCCTTCTGCAGGAGGCCAAAGCAAGACAGAAACAAGACTCTGGGTAATTTGTACAGCAATAGATGAAACCAAATACTCACCCCAGTGCTCCGGCAGTGGGATCTGTTAGGCTGCAGAGCAGTGCCAAGGGATGTGGGGAATTTGCTGGACTTGCTTCAAAAAAATAGACTCCCCCCAACAAAAAAACCCAAAACATCAACAACAAAAGGCAAAAGGTTTTGCTCTATTTTTTTTTTTAACAGAAGTTAAAGTTCCTTTTGGTGAAAACTGGAAATGATGTGAGTTTGGGAAGTTCTTTTTTCTTACCAAAAATCAAATCTGTTTTGGGAAATGCCTTTCCATGGCTCTGAAAACTGTGTTTTAGTTGAACGCAAAGTTTTCTATTAACAAAGGGAAAATATTGTCTCCTTTATTCTAACACTTCATCAGCCAAAGTACTTGCAATATTTGAGTAGGAAACAACACTGCATTAGTTGCCCAGGAGTAAGCCATCCTCTTCCCCTTCCAGCCTCTCATGTCAGTGTGTGAATGAAGCCTTCCAGGGCCCTCCTTGTCTCAGACACAGGACAATGGCTTCCTCCAAACCTGCTCTCCTCTTTTCTCAACTTATGTAGTCCCTGTGAGAGCTAACACTCAGTTCTGCCTTCACCAGGGAGCTGACCCATATGCGTTTCTTCCCGAGATCTGCTCAGCAGCTCTGTACTGTTTGCTTTTCTCCTGCTCCTCTCTGCCAGCTCAACCACTATCTCAGTAACAAACTCCAGGCTTCCTGATCAGCCTGCAGAAAAAAGAAAACCCAAAACATAAAGCCTATTTCCGAGACCAAATTGCCCATAATTTACATGCCTCTCCTCACTTTGAAACGCAAGACGGCTGATGATAACATCGGGAGTGACAGAAGTGGTATCTGTTGCTAATTACAACCTGACATTATGGTCAAGCAGAGCCATGGGGCCCATAAAAAGCTTATTCAAAGTTGGTTTTCTCCCACTTCAAACACAGGCTGGACACAATGCCAGGCTTTTTCCACCTTCAGAAGGAACACTCCTTCTGAACTGGCCTGGTGGCTCCTTCTTCAGGAGAAAAACTGCTCATAGAGGCAGCAGAGGTTACAGTAGCCTGTCTTCACATGGGCTGAGCTGACCCTTTCATGATGAAATTTGTTCATCTTTCATGGAGTACAGTAGCCATTGTGATTTCTAAAACACCTTCCTCCTCACAGACTCTTTCAAGCTGTCCCAAAAGCTCACCATTCCTGCAGCACACCTATTAAGAGTTACCACTGCCAGGGCATCAACTGAGGCATGAAAGAACAGTGGGGAGCCTGAGGTTGATCTGTGTTGGAGAACTGCGTGGGTGCCTCAGTCTCCTCACTCCAGCCACCAACCTACCTTCTTCCCTAGAGCTGGGGAGAGGACTCAGAAGTGCTGTCTCTGTTTTTCTGCTCTAACTGCCAGTCACACTGTTCCTAGCACTATGCTCCAGACATTTTGCTATTTGCACCCTGCTGTTTTTTTCAGCACAACTCTCCCCTGCACAGTTCTTGCTGCTGCTTGTCCTGTGGCTGCTCACAGGACTTCTGGTTTTCTGTTTCTGAAGCTGTCAGCTTTCACAAACGCTGACCTTAGAGGAATCATTCCTGACAAGTCATTGCTTCACTTCTGGCTGCACACAGAGCACTCTCCCACCCACATCTCTGGCAAAGACCTGACCTCATGGCTACCTGGCATCTCTCTGCACCCAAACCTGCATCTACCCTACCTCTGCTTGGCGAAAAGAGCAGCCCTGACCAGTTCTCTTACAGTGTGCTTCAAACATTAATAAGGTGATGCAACCCTGTGTGGTGACATCGTTGCCACTTTAAACCCTTTTTGTCTGCTGATGGTTTGTGACACAGAATATGTGAGTGTGGCTGAGCCATGCACTGTGCATGGAGAGAGGTCCTAGTAGATGGTCCTTCTGTGGCTGCTACAAACATCAGCCCATGAGTCTCTAATGTGCTGTTGGGCTCCATGCCTCATTTGACTCACAGAAGCTTTCTCTAAGTGTTTGCTACTGGCCAGTCAAGGTCCTGGTAAGGCACAAAAGGGCTTTATCTGACCTGGAGCCATTGTTAGGATTGAGTAACAGCTGGTAGCTCACATCCACACAGGGTGTGGAATTATTTAGTCTGTTTAGACCTTCTTGCTCTCTGCAACTCCCTGAAAGGAGAGTGTAGTGAGGTGGATGTTGATCTCTTCTCCCAGTAGCTAGGGATAGGATGAGAGGAAATGGCCTTGAGTTGTACCAGGGATGGGGGGTGTGTGTTTTAGATTGGCTATTGGGACCATTTTCTTTACTGAAAGAGCTGTCAGGCATTGGAACAGGCTGCCCAGGGAGGTGGTGGAATCACCATCCCTGGAGGCATTAAAGAAATGTGTAGACATGGCATTTTGGGACATGGTTGAGTGGTGAGCTGGCAGCACTGGGTTAATGGTTGAACTTGATGATCTCAAGGACTTTTTCCAACCTAAACATTTCTATGATTATGTGATTCCTATGCCCTGTGGGACCTCTACCAAATCCCATTAAAACTGGTGATTAAAATCCCATTAAAACTCCACACTGCACTTTCCAGGCTTTGCTGGATTGCTTCTTTCATCGTCAGCACAAACCCATGACTGTCCGACTGGGCCTGGTGGCACTCATGTCTCCAGTACAACCTTCAATTTTTTTCTTGCAGCCTTTGGGCTTGGCTGGATGCTGCTGTGCAGGCAGCAGAATTCATCCAGGTCATGTTTTCACAGTGACATTACATAGTGCCCCATGGAGCTTGAGGACCTTTCTCCATTGTTTGCTGTGGAAAAAGTGTCTTAAAGGTTTAGACACAGCAGTCAATGAGCAAATGGATCCTGCACTCTGGTCCTGGCTGTTGTAAGAACTAAAGGAAAGTGTTTCCAACCCAAACCAGGACTACTGCATTGTGTCTCAGGGGTTTAAGCTCTGCCAGTGAGTGGCATTTTGCAAAGCTTCTGCTGCTCCAGTGACCTGTAAGCAGAATTCAGAAAAGCACCATCTCCTCAGAGGTGCCAACAGTTGCATCAGGGATTTAGGGGCAGAAGCTATAAAGCTGGCAGAGGTTTTGCTGTTGAAGGCAAGAGTGGGAAAGCTTCAATGGTGGTGAGAGGAGAGAAGGTTCTTCAACATGAACCATCAGAGGTGCCAGTCTGTGATCTTCCTGGCAAACTGAGGTTGCCGATCACAGCAGATAGGGGCATGGAGGGCTGGGCTCCCTGCAACAGCCAAACTATCCTAGTGGCCTTTTCCACTTGCAAGGGAGGTCACTTGACAAGCACCAGGAAGATCTGCTGAGAGATTAGTTTGGTTTATGCAATTCTTAACTAAGAGCTCATTGGCAGCTGTGCTGTCAGATTAAACCTTGCCCTTCCAGAGAAGGATGGATGGAGCTTGCTGAGTTGGGTTTGGTTGGCACAAATCACATATTAGCTCTTTATCTCGTCAAACTCAAACATGATAATTGATGACTTGGGCAAACTCCACCCTGGGAGCTTGTGCCAGAACAGTAATGTCAGTCGAGGTGTGGAGCAGTGGGTTTCTTTGGTGGCATTTTCACGTAGACTAAGAGCTCTGACAAATGGCCTCGCTACAGATTTGCTCTCCTCAGGGACCCACCTAAGCCCACCCCTCCAGCAGGCTTTCAGTCCCTGTCTACTGCTCCTCACCTCCAGCAGTTGACTGCCTCTGCAAGAAGGCTGGCTGGGGCGGCAGTGCCCAGCATAAGCAGGAGCTCCTGAGGGGTGAGAACAAGCCCTCCCCCCTGCTTTGGGAACAAATGTCTTCAGGTGGTGGAGTGATTGCACAGAGCAGGTGTATGTGTTAGTGCCTTAAGATGATGCAGCTGTTAAGTTGGTGCAAATGAATGAGAGACGAAATTTTCTCACTGAAGTGTCACAGGAGACATTGCCAGAAGAGTTTATTGAGTTGGTGTAAACCACAGGTAGGGCTAAGCAAGCTCTTTCTGGAGCAGTAATTTAACAGAAGTTATCAAGTTTCTTTGGTGTGAGAACAGGTAAGCCTGGGGCAGGAGCCCTGGGGCTACCTTCTTGGAGGATGCTGGTTTTCAAAGATTCTCTTTAATCCATGTGAGATCTACCTGCGTGGGGAGAGTTGGAGTGATGCTGGGGGTGAAATTTGCACCTTGGAATAGTTTTCTTTGCCTAAAGGTTTGTTTCCCCTGGAGCTGTGGGATTAAAAGGAAAATCCGGGCAGATAAGGAGAAAGTAGGTGAGATGAGGGCTTTGTTTGGGTTTTTGTTGCGTTTGTTTGCTGCTTTAACTTGCAACTTGCCAAGCATATAAAGTCTGAGGCTTTCCTAGAACATGTCTAGAACAGGTCTTGTTTTCTTGCTTTTCCTTCCTCCAGAGCCTTGCTGCGGGTAAGGAGAAGAGGCAGGAGTAGCAAACAAAGGTCATCTCTTACCTGGTTTAGGGCTGGAGAGAAGCTGGTGGGTGAGGGCAATGAGCTTAGCAAGGCAGTAGACTCTCTTTGCTGGCTCTGTGGATCTGTTCATTCACACGTGTTACAGACCACCAAACCCCTCGTGGGATACAAAGTTAACATCAGAGCCTTAGAGATCTACAGTCATAGCTTGGAAGGAAGGAGCAGAAGAGACAAGTGCCTATTCCCTTTTACATGATTGTAGGGGAGCAGCTCTTCTGGGCAGTATCTGGAAGTGAATCCTCTTTTCTGCCTCTAAAGCATTTTAAGCAAGTACTAAACTTGTGTTCCCTCTGTTCTCCCTGGGAAATTAATGGTGACCTGAGGCACCTGCAGTACAGACTGGGCTTGCTTGGCCCTGCGGTAGACTTCATGGGGATGCTCTGGTGCATGCTTCTGCATGTTATTCTCTCTCCATGACCACAAAAGCAGTTCTCAGGCAGCCCTTACCCCCTACGGCAGCAAATGCTAGTACATACATGTGTGCATACATGCTTTGCCCTGGAGGAGTGGTGGAAGCTGAGCACAGGCTGCAGAGCTCTGTGGTGGGTCACTGCTCTGCTTCGAAAAGGGTGGTCTGGGTTTGAGCTGATGCTGCACCAGCACAGAGATGCAATGCCCTTGGAAAGGTGAGAGGTGTCGAACTGTAAAACCCCAGGGCTGCCTGACCTAGGGCTTGCAGGAGGAGCTACTGCTCTGCCCACATGGGCTTGCTCTCTGTAGCAGATTCTTGTAGCAGCCAGTGCTACAACTGGGAGTTGAGAAAAACACTTCTCAGGTCTGGTTTTGACTTGGTGGCTGAGCCTGAGACAAGAGCTTGGCTTAGGTTAGCTTCTTGGGCAAATGAGGGAGATGCCAGAGAGCCAAAAGGCTTTGTCAGCCCCTTCCTTGCAGTCTGCAAAGCCTCTGGCTCGGGTGCTTTGAAGAGTGCAATGCATTTCATAAACTGGAGTGGGGCTGCTGCAGTGCAAGATGGGTCCCTTCCAACCTAGTTGATTTGAATGGCTCTGCCTTTCAAACGGATCTCTAGCTGTGGTCTATCCTTGCCCTGCTCTAACACCATCCGGCTCGTCAGGCTGGGGATTTTGCTCTTTGAATGTCTTTGTTGGGTGTTTGAGAAAGCTGAAATGTCAGATTGACCTTTTGAGGCTTTTCTTTTCTTGAGGAAGGAGGTTTCTATACAATTCCTGTCATGAATCAATTGGAAGGGCTGCATTTTTCTGCACCAGCTAAATAAAAGATCATTAAACCTAACAAATGTTTCCCAGCTTGCCTGCACTTTGATGCAGTGTTCAGCTATAAATATGATCTGTGCTTATAACAACATAAACAAGGTGTTGCTCAAGAGCAGGAGGGACAATATACCTCTCTTCTTTTCGTTTTTTAAGCTGCCCAAGAAATATATACACACATTCCTAATATGTTTACTTAAGCAGGAAGCAGACGAATAGTTTAAGATAATGTTTCGGGCTATTGTGAGTTATATGCTCCACAAAGATTGTTTCCTTTATGTAGTAATTTTTCAAGCACAGAGAGAAAAAGCTGAAAAATCTTGTCAATTCCTTAATTGTAGGAAAGAGTTGCAGGAATTTCCACTGCATTTCTCTCTCAAAGTGACATCTGAGACCACTGATAAGGGGGAAAGGAGATTAAACAGTCGTAATTCTTTTCATATACTGTGGAGACTAATATTCCTCTTGCTCTCACCACCATGTCCAGCTGACTGGCTCGCTGCTGATTTCACTGGCCTGTGGGGAGATCTGAGGGGGTGATATGAGTTTGAAGGCCTGGAGAAGGAGGGGATCAATTTAAAGAAGGAAGATGCTTAATTTGTAGGCAAAGACTGTTCTAGATTTGGTCACACCCTGTGCTTATGCTGGGTTTTATCCTCCTCTCCTCTGCTAAAATATCTTTTGGCTGACATCAGAGTGAATTATAAGTGATATACTTGAGTGTTGGCAGCTGATGAAGCCTCATCTCTGGCAGGGTGACCAGCTGGATGAAGCAGGGTGATCAGTGGTCTACAAGCATAGCCCAGGGCAACCAGCAGAAACCTTTCTATAGCTTATGAAGATGGGCTGGGTGAAGCTTTTCTGTCTGTGAAAATCATCTCAGATTGGACAAATGATCTTTGCTACTCAAGCCTGCCTGTAAGGGATGGAGTGACATGGAATATGTCCTACATGTTCTTGTTTCTCCCATGCTGGAAGGATGAGCGTCCTTTGCCACATCCCTCCTGTGGCTGTGCAGCAAGGTCTGGGGCAATCCTCCACCTGCAATACTCTCATGTTGTGTGCTTCATGGAAGGAGAAAGAAACAGGTTTCCAAGGAACCTGCTGCATTCCAGCCCTGGGGCACAGGCTCTTGCCCTGCCCCAGCCTGCAGCAAGGGCTGAGGTGAGGGATTCATGCCAAAAAGTGACAAAATCCCAACGAGCCTACAGGCAGATGTTGGAGCCATGTTTTACCCTTGGCCACACTCGAGCACCCACGGTGAATTTTATTTTTGTTTCCAGGTTGGTCAGGACAATTATTTAGCTTTTTGTGCCCTGTGAGTGCTGCCCTGGTGGGTGAGGAACCCCCAGAGCTGGCTGAGTGCTGGGAGCAGAGGGAAGAAAGAACAACTGTTTAACTTGTGAGATGCTTAGATGGGCTACAAATAGCTCGGCGGGTGCATATTCTTCCCTCTGGTCGCCCCGGTGCATGTCTCGCCCGCTGCCATGGGAACCCGCGGGGACCACCGTCTGTGCCCATGGCAACAGCTCCTCGGGTGCCATTCCTGCTCAGCCCACGATGCCGAGCGGGGCTGTTGCCGTGACTGGAGACCACAGTGAAGGTAAAGAGGAGAAGCTCGGGACTTCTGGTGTCAGGAGTAAATTAAGCCTGGGTGAAGAATGAGGATCTGATGGGTGTCTCCCCAGCCTGGGATCCTGTCCTGAGTCAATGGGGACACTCAAAGCGTGAGGAGCAGCTTTGTGGAATATCCTAAATCTGATGGACAGCTCTCTGATAGGCAGATAAAAGGCAAGGATGTATAAGGAAATAATTGAGATAGGGTTGGAGTCTAATTAAAACTGGGGTTGTTGGTCAGAGGGGAAAAGAGAAATGCAGCCTGAGAAAAGGCAACTGGGAGCAAACAGATGGGATGAACTCTGACTCTTCCAGCTGGGAGAGGAAGGGGCGGTGGTGGCCAGCTCCATCCTCTGCCAGGGCTTGGGGGGATTCCTGGAGACTAATGGGCAAGATAGAATTAAATCCTTTGCAGTGAGTTTGTCCTTGGGATCCTCCTTCAGCAGCAGGTGGAGGTGTTAGCTCAGGCCTACCCCTGGTATGCAGTGAAATGTGGTGCATTGGGCAAGTTCTTTAGCACCCACAAATTCCAGGGGATGCAGCTGCCATGATTGGAGTTGATGGGATTAGAGGAGATGCTCCAAATGCCTGTGCACTTTCCTTGCCCAGCTCTATGGATAGAGTCCTTCTAGGCTGCTACTCTCACAGCTTCCTTAGGACATGTTGACCTCTTGGTGTAGGAACATCCTAACTGTCCTTGCAAGGGCTGACCCCAGCCTGAGGCATTTCATTAAATCTGCCAGGCCTCTCATCCCATCCAAACACTGTCCAAATTTAGCCAACTGCTTTATCTGGGCCCCTGGCGCACCACTGCTCTGGGTGTAAAGTCAAACAGTCTCAGTTTTCCACCCCTTGATGTGGTGTAAACACAGCAGAGCGTGCAGTGACCCCAGCTCAGCTGCAGGAAGTTGCAGCAGTGCTTGCACAGAGCTCCTGTGTACCAGCCCCCAGTGAGAAGGATCTGCTGGCAGTGATGGTGGGAGCTGCAAGGGATGGGAGACATGTCCTACTCTGCACTCACTGTGGTGCTGACCCTGTGAAGGGCTTAGGGCTGCTCGCAGGAGCAAGTAACTGACACTGGGCACAGCAACTGTACAACTGCTCTCATTAGGGCTGTTTGTTTTTTGCAGTGAACTGTGTGTCACACTGAAAACTGATACTGCAGAGAGAAAACAGCAGCCTTTCTTCCCCCATCCCCCTCGTGGAAACCAAGGGGCAGAATATATTTACTTGTAAAGAGATACGGGTGACTTGGTGAAATAATAAAGGAGCTGTTAAAGAAGCAAAAATTCCCAAGTAGGGAGAATAAGTAGAGATCTTTTTCCCCCTCTTTTCATCACATTTGGCTTTCACTAAGCACAAATACAAGCTCAGCTTTGAAGGCCATATCCCTCTGGTGCCCAGAGGGTTTGTGACTGAGAGAGAAGATGGCACAGGAAGCACAGAGCTAAGTCAGGCCATGCTGGCATATGGACGAGTCACTTCAGTCACTCAGTTGCTAACTGACAGCCTTGCAATCCTCCTGAAATCACTGCTGGATGGATAGCAAGACTTGGAGATATGGTTTGGATAAATACTCACATTTCCTGGTCCTTACATTCATGCTGGTGAAAGAAGCTTTGCAAGCAACAGGCATCTCTGAGTGTTCCTGATGCCTGGTGCTGATGCTTTGACAGGGCAGGGACTGGGACACTGGACACCACCAGCAGCTCTGTTTGCACTTTTGTCTTTGCTTGTAAATGCACTTGGTTGGAGCTTTGTGTGAAGTCCTCTTGTATTCAACCCAACTTGTGTAAAACAAGGATACCAGGACAAACTGAAAGCAGGATAAAACTAAACATGAGTGACCAACAGCAAGTTGAAATGACTTGGAGCTACATTTTTCTCAAAAGATAGGTGCATCCAGCACCCCAGCATAGGCAGACAGGGCACTTGGAGTGTCTGTATATATGCATGGGGTTTTGTACTCCTTTTAGTTTGTGCCTACCATATTCCTAGATCCATTGGATTAAATGGGCTGTGTCTGCAGTCAATGACAAAACTCAAAGGGAGCTCTGAGCATTTGCCTTCGGCCCTTGGTTTGGTTTAGCCTACTCATTTTAAAAGCCTGGTTTGGTTGTTTCCCCCTGCATGCCCTATCTACCCTCTCCTCTGCTGTTTCTGTCTGCCTTTGCTCAGAGGTGCTGCCGATGCTATCTCAGAAAGGAGCTGGAGTCAGTGCTCTGATAAATGAGCTTGTGTTTGTTCAGTGTCAAGCAGCTCACCCTTTCCAGCTGCAGTGTTGTTCTTGGCTTGAAAGTTTCTTGCTCTTTTCTAATTTGAATCCAAGCCCTGGTTCTCGAACCAGGAATGGTTTGTCCAGGCACAACCCCAGTGCTTGCCAACCAGCCAGGGACCTTGGCCTTGGCCAGAGGTCTGCTAAGTGGATGTTTGGTGTTTAATCTGCTTATTGCAGCTTTTTGCTTGGAATGATGAGGACATGTGTGTTTAGTGAGATGGCTGAGCTAGAGTCATGAGGGTCTGGTGGACAGGAGTTTGTTATATGATATTGGCTCTGTAATGGGCGTGCTGCACGGGTTTGCAGTCTTCAGTGCTGGAGATGTGAGGCAGGACGAGGATGAAATCCTCAGTCTAAGAATCACATGAAAGAATTATTCCTCAGCAGTGCTAGAACCAGTGTAGAACTGCCTTTTCCATTTCCCATTGAATTTTCTTTTAATTATTTTTCCTCTGTGTGGCTGTAAGTGCACTGAAGGCACATTTTAAATCGCTCTGCGTCTCTCAAAACAAGCCATAAATCCACACCTTGATGTGGAATCAGTGATTTAGTCATGTCAGCTGGATTCTAAATATGTTTATAAAACCAGTAAAGGAACAAACTGTAGGAAAAATGTGCTGGCCTCAGCACCAACACCTGCCAGCCCATGGGCTGTGTAGAGCAGTGTTCAGCACAGCAAAGTGCTGCATTTGGAGGAGCACAAGTATGGAAAACTACTTGGTTTCTCTCATCCAGAATCTAAATATAATACCATTGGTATGATTCTCCTGCTGGCTTTTACAGATGCAGGAGTGAGAGCCCAAATGAGAGAAACATCAAGAGGTGGTGGTGGGGAAGAAATACTTGGCTTAGGATAGGTAAAGCAAAACTTTGGAATAAGAAAGGATTGTGCTATTCAGTGGCTGATTCAGCCTGGTATCCAGCCTGCAGAAGGATTATGGGCTCATTCTGGCACCTGGTTGTTAAAACATTGGATTTTTCCAGTGGAAACAGTTACTCCTGGCTGTCCCATTCAGAGTTTATTTTACTTGTTCATTAGTTGCAGGTGAGCCCAGGTTTTTCCACAGTAGCTGGCCAGCATGAGTGTTCTGAGGGCTGGTTCAGATGACTTGCTGTGCAGGGAGCTGGATTATGCCCCGCTTGAAGGCAAGTGGTATTATATGTTGACAGAGCAAATGGCCAGCATTGGCAGTCAGAACCTCATTAAATAACCTCTTCTTGGATAAACCCCTCAAGTTATTAGGATTTCAGAGGTGCCTAAGTATTAGGCTTATATTGAATGCCAAGCACTTGTATGTCTGGAAAAGAATCTTTGCTTCCACTCTGGAGCAGAGTAAGCAGGAGCTGCAGGTCAGGCATCAGTTTCAATAATCCTGAAAATTTCTCTTTAAGAGCATTTTGTCTCTGTTCTTGAAATGTGCTTGTCCTGTGCTAACTGCAGCAAAACCCAGGAGTAAACCTGCACTCACTGACACCTGTTCATCCTGGGTGATCTGCTTGTCAAAACCAAACACAGGACTTTCCTAAAAGGTGCCCTAGGTTAACTCTGGATTTATGCCAGAAAGGTGCATTTAATTGGTTGATTTCCTTGGGGCTTCTAGTCGAGGCAGTGATGAATCCAGACAGGTAGAACAAGTTTTTGTGTGCTGTGGTCTCACTCCTTGATTAAAACCAATAAAACTACAACAAAGCTATATCTGATTTTGTAGGGAAACAGATGCTTTAAGGTTTAGTGCTAAATAGCACCAGGATAGGGGTGACATTTCTTTTATATAAATCATTATTTATCGTTCTTATGCTTCTGCAGTCCTGGCTAGTGAGAGGTCTCTGCTCCCACAGCTAGGCTGATGTCACTGGTGTTGCATATCATAGAATCATAAAAACAATCAGGTTGGAAGAGACCTCCAAGATCATCCAGCCCAACCTAGCACCCAGCCCTGTCCAATCAGACCATGGCACCAAGTGCCTCATCCAGTCCCCTCCTGGACACCTCCAGGGATGGCGACTCCACCTCCCTGGGCAGCCCATTCCAATGCCAATCACTCTCTCTGGGAAGAACTTCCTCCTAACATCCAAGCCTAGACCTCCCCTGGCACAACTTGAGACTGTGTCCCCTTGTTCTGTTGCTGGTTGCCTGGGAGAAGAGACCAACCCCCACCTGGCTACAATGTCCCTTCAGGCAGTTGTAGGCAGCAATGAGGTCACTCCTGAGCCTCTTCTTCTCCAGGCTAAACAACCCCAGCTCCCTCAACCTGTCCTCACAGGGTTTGTCTTTCAGGCCCCTCACCAGCTTTGTTGCCCTTCTCTGGACATGTTCCAGCACCTCAACATCTCTCTTGAATTGAGGGGCCCAGAACTGGACACAGCACTCAAGGTGTGGCCTGACCAGTGTTGAGTACAGGGACAGGATAACCTCCCTTGTCCTACTGGCCACGCTGTTCCTGATACAGGCCAGGATGTCATTGGCTCTCTTGGCCACCTGGGTACACTGCTGGCTCACATTCAGCCTACTACCTACCAGTACCCCCCCAGTCCCTCTGTGATGGTTTGGATGTTACCCCACCCCACTTTAGAAATCACCCAGACTAGACTCAGCCAGTTCTGGAAATTGAATGAAGCTTTTATATTTACAGCTTAGCAGAATATACAAGCAGATATTTGCAATATATACAGAAATAGACAAGGTAAAAGGTAATACAGAAACACAACAGCCCTCCCAGAAAGCTGAGTCGCCAGGAGGGGCACCCTTCCACCTTCTCCCACCCCTCTCTACCTTACTCCAGACACTGCCTTTTGCCCAAGGAAGAATGGAGTGTCAGCCAGGGGGGTTAGGAAGCAAGTGGATTAATCAGAGAGATGGAAGCTAAGGTTAGAGTGATGCAGCCCAGAGTCCAGGCAGACAGCAACTGTCCTATCTATGTTTATACTCTTGTTCTTATTCATCTCAGCAAGCCCATGAGTGAAGTAGACATCACCATTGTTTCTCTTTCACAGCCTGTAATCTAGTTCTTCTTACCAAAACTTTCTAGCTAGCTTCAAACTAGCACACCCTCTTTGCCTGGCTGCTCTCCAGCCTCTCTCTCTCCCCAGCCCGTAGCACTGCTTGGTGGTGTTGTATATATGAGGACATAAGCAGAACCCATATATTTGTGATGAATTCCACCCCAGAACACAGTGAGAGCAGTGCTTGCCAACCAAGAAGATGAGGTCATTGCAGGAATTCTTTACATTCTGCCTTCCTCCCAGGGTGCTGAGCAACAAGACAAAAACTGTAACAATAACCAACAATTGGGAAGCTCTAAATGGCACCAAGTATGTTTTCATTCTTTTTTTTTCCCCTACTCCTCTTGACCCCTTCCCCAGCAGAATATGGAGAGAATAAACTGTTAAATTAAGTTCTGTCTCGATGGAGATTGTACAAGTCCTACAGACAGCTCTGTTGCTCATTAGGACTGTGCATATAGGGGACTGCACAGGCTCTGGCCCCAGCCCATCGATACTCCCGGGGGTATCCATACTGTGGGCCATGTGATGGGGAGGCTTGTGTGCTGCTCTGAAGCTCTGCCATCCATGCTGTGGCTTATTAACCATAAATAAAAGTAATTCTGTGAGCACTGAAACTGCTAGAGCTCAGTTTACTGCTGATTGGTGCCTGGTGGCTCGTTCAAGTTTTATTAATTGCATTAAGACTGTAGCAAGAGCTCTGTCCTTAGTTGCTAGAAAATCCAGACTAATAAGAAGTGTTGCCAGAGCAGATTCCTCAGGGTATGACAATCCTGTCCAAAGCTTTTTCCCTCCCTGTGGTGAGGGGTCATGCCTAACCCTTTTCCCCTGGCCCAAGAGATTTTCTGGTGTGCAAAGGATTGATTTTTATGCTACTGCTTTTCTTTCCCTGGGAATGTTAATTGAACACTTTTCCTTCTACTACCTGCTTGGTTTTGGGTTTGGTTTTTTTGCCAAACTTGAAGTTAGTATCTTAGAGCTGTAGTCCCTGTTAAAATTGGGTAACAGACTGATGCTGGATATGATGAAACGTGCATAAAACATGACTCCATAAACCTTGTTTCATTTGGAAAGTAGGATAAAAGACCTTGGTAACAAACTTGAATCCTTGTGATTAATGAGCAAAGCCTCCATTTTGCTCACAGCTATTCTGTGGGCAAAGGCTCTCTGTGTTTGACAATTGTATTATCTGCTGCTCTTTATTCTTTCATTTCTCATACAGAAGGTTTCGTACTTTTTTCCATAGATATTGGGACCAAAAGCAACTTTAAATCATCCAGGCTGTGACCTCCTGTACAGCACAGGCCAGAGAATTTCAACCCTTACTGAACCCAATAACTTGCATTTGACAAAAGGATGTCTTCCAAAACCCCATCCAGCCTTGATTTAAAGGCAAGAGATGGTAGCTGCCTTGGGAATTGCTAGAAAAATAGGGCTTCTGCAGCTGCCTTGGTGTTTAATGTTATTGTCAGTGGAGCAGGGAGGGGGAACAACAACCCTAGCTTGTTCTAATGTCTTGGCAGCTCTAGTTTATGACCTCGTGCTGTTGGTATTATTCTCCAGCACTTAGCAGCATTTTCCTGACCAGCCCTTGCTCTGGGTCTTTGTTATTCTGGGCACTTAAATGTTTTGGAAGATGCCAGTAAGTAAAAGCACGGTGGGGCTGGATGGGTTCAGTGGAGGGCTGACTTTTTTAGTCACAGATGGGCACTGCAAGAGCTGCATAAGCACTCTCACATTGTGACACTCACATCTCCAGAAGGTCCACGGTTTCTCTTGTTCTCTAGGAGAAATTCAGGTGCTGCCTTGTCCTTGCAGGACTCTTATCTACTTGGATCTGAGCTGGGGCCATGACTTCTAGGGAGTTTCCTCAAACAACTGCCAGATGGCAACTGCATTCAGTTCCTCCAACCAAGCTGGTTTTGAGCCCCTGACAGCAGGGTAATAACTGCATATTCCTATTCTTTAAACCAGCCAAATCCTGAGCTGGGCTTTCTTCCTTCCTCGTCCAAATGTTTGAGTAAGTGAAGCCAAGTATTCTTTTTTTTAATAAAATAATATTGCCTTGATTCATGTAGATGTTAAATAAACATCTACAATAAACACACTGTGGAGCAGCTCTGAATACAAAGCTGAATTCCCATGGTCCTTGGCTTGGAGGATCTGGTCTCCTGACCTCCTCAGCGGCAGGGCAGGATGCCTTTGGTTCTCCATGTCTTTCAGATAGACTGGCTGCTCTCTTTCCCCATTGCTGTGATTTTTACAAGGATGGAGATTGGAATGAGCAAGGGGCAGGGGGGGGAAATCCAGAAAAAATTTCCAGGGACTAGTTAGCTCCTGAAACTGAAAGGTCTCCAGTAATTTATGTCTTCAGACTTCTAGGCCTTGACACCCTGGTGGTGGAAATGCCTTAGCATCCACCCATTCCTTACTGCAGCCCAGACAGCCAACTGTGTCCTGGGCTGCATCAAGGCAAGTGTGGCCAGCAGGCCAAGGGAGGTGATTTTCCCCCTTTACTCTGCTCTTGTTAGACCCCACCTGGAGTACTGTGTGCAGTTCTGGAGCCCCCAACACAAGAAGGACATGGAACTGTTGGAGTGAGTCCAGAGGAGGCCATGAAGATGATCAGAGGACTGGAGCAGCTCTGCTATGAGGACAGGCTATGAGAGTTGGGGGTCTTCAGCCTGGAGAAGAGAAGGCTTCAAGGAGACCTTTTAGTGACCTTCCAATATCTGAAGGAGGCTTACAGGAAGGTTGGGGAGGGACTATTTACAAGGTCTTGTAGTGACAGGATGAGGAGGAATGGGTTTAAACTGTCAGAGGGGAGATTCAAACTAGATGTTGGGAAAGGGTTCCTTACAGTGAGGGTGTTGAGACACTGGCACAGCTTGCCCAGGGAGGCTGTGGATGCTCCTTCCCTGGAGGTGTTCAAAGCTAGGTTGGATGAGGCCTTGAGCGACCTGTTCTAGTGGGAGGTGTCCCTGCTTGTGTGTGTGTGTGGGGGGGGGGGGTTGGAACTGGATGAGCTTTGAGGTTACTTCCAACCTAAACCATTCTATGATTCCTTGCACGTGCTGCTTGTCCCTTCTAGGGTAAGTCCTTTGTCTCTTGTCACAGCTCTGTTGTGCTGGAGCATTATGTCTCCCCTTGGATTCTTCTCTCTCAAAACCAGGACGCAGTCATTTCTGAGGGGGGGAAGTGCAGCTGTTAATTTGAGCAGCAGTTTAAAAAAATCCTTCTCATCACTACCCCAGACCTGCCATGGTGACCCTGGGCAAGTCCTTCCATCTTTACTTGGCTCTTTCATTTTTGCCTAGGGATCAGTAGTCATGTTCTCTGGGATTCTCCCTCTTTGTGCCAGATTCTACTTTCTAAGTAGGACACTTTGGAATATGTTAATGGTAAAAAACCCAAAATTTAGAACCTCTCCCTGAACTCATAAACAGTCTTGTAAAGGTTAAAAAGCCAGAGCAGTGAAACAGAGAGCTACATCACTTTTCAGTGCTGGTCTGTTGCTGGTTTCTTGTACCTCTGCCTGTCCTTAGCAGGGATTGTAGTGCTCTTCTCTTTTTTTTCCTCTTTGAAGTAAAAGGTTCACATCTCCATGTTCTTCCCAAAGCCTCAGGCTGTGAGGGTGCTTTAGAAATAAATCATTCTATCACCCAATTGCTGTAGTGTTTAATTATCCCCTACTTGATGGAGATGTCTGGAAACATAAACAGAAGGGATTCCAGCAGCTCTCCCACTGTCTAAATGTTCGAACCACATTGCGTGCTTCATGCTTTGCCACCCTTGCAACATCTGCCTGTCTCTTAGTTCCAGTGCAGTATGGGTCTCTGCTGACTGCTCAGTTCTGATCATCTTTGGGTCTGTTAGGTCCTCTTAACCAGGAACGGTGGCTGCAAAGCAGGAGGGAACTGTGCACTTGCACTACTCTTCAGAAGAAAGATGGAGCCAACGGGCATGATGTCAGCCCCAAGTGTATAAGAACTTTGAACTATCAGATACTTGGCCCTTCTCAAACTTAAATGTACTCATATATTTTAGCCTGGATTAGTGAGTTGCATGAAGCATGATTTTTTTGCCTTCACCTGTGCTCCATGTATATTGTGTTCTCTCGCAGCTGACTGTGCTTTAGGGGCTGGGCAAGCACAGGCATGCTTCATTTCATGACCTCACACAAACCAATTACCCCATTTACAAGCAGCATTATGCTGTGCTGAGTCAAAAGCCAGTTTTACAGCATTTTAACACCAGGAGTTAATGTTTCTTTTCTTTCCCTTTCAAGAAAGGAGCTGTCATTCATCCTTTCCCTTCTTTCAACCTGCTAGATAAATCTGTTCTGACTTTTCTGGTGTGCCTCAGCGAACTCCCCAGCAGGTTTAGGCTGGTATATAGTGAGAGAATGTAGGTTACCTTTCTTTCCCATCAGCTCAGTAACAAAGTGTGTGGGTTTGGGGTTTTTTGTTTGATTTGGGGGATTTGGGGTTGGGGTTTTTAACCTTAATAAAAGGCCAGGATGCAGCCAGGTTATCTCATCTCTAACATTTGTGCTATTCCTGGAGCACCCATCTCTGAAGCACATGCCAGAGTCCAAAGTACTGTATTTGACTCTGTTTTCCAAGGCACTTGAAAGTTCAGAGGATTATCAAGAGTTTATGTAAACTCACTGGAAGTTCTTGGTCTGGACTGAGATCTGGAAACTTCACAAAATCAGAAGCAACTTGTATGAGGTTTCCACTGCTCCTTGGCTTTGCAAAAGTGGAGGCATGAAGAGATCAGTTTCTCATGTGGTGTTACGGCTTCAGGTATGTGCCAAAGCCAACAAAATGCAGAGATGTGCAAAAAATAAAGTTAGCTTGATGTTCTCAAACCTCAGTCAAGGCTTGGCTTGAGTCTGGCTGGTTGCTTCATCTGCTGAATCCAAGACCAGAGGCCTGGTGGATGCCAAGAACCAAACCCTAATCTTGGTGCAGCTGCTGCAAGTGGTGGTGAGGCCTCTAAAACTGCTGAGGACCTTGTGTTCCTCCTGTAAGGGAGGGACAGGAGGTGGTTTGAACTTTATCCAAATCATAAGATCAGACCCAAGCTTGCAACTTGTTTTGTTTGGGTGTTTCTGCTTCCAGCCTTCTGCCAGAGTGATAGAAGTGGGGCTGGGCTCCTGCTCAGAGTATATGAAGTGGTTGTGTTGGCTCTTTGGGGTCCTTCAACCCACCGGTTAGACTTGGTGGCAGCAGTGAAATGTTCCACCAAGCCACGCTTACTTGGGCCAAATGAGAGATCTATTGGAGCAGCCTTGGCTTTCTGAAAGCCCCAGATGTTTCTGCAACCATGAGGAATGTGTGCTGCTGAGCATTTGATCTAATTATCATCCCTTGGTGAAGGCTGTCATTCCAGCATCTCTGCTCACTTGCTCTGTTCCCCATATGTTTGGCGTGCTGCTGGCAGTGGTTGCAGGAGGAAGGTGAAGAGCTTCCTCTGGCACAGGGTATCTGCTGGGCTCCACAGCAGGCCAGGAAGAAAACTTTACTTTTTGTCTGTGTGCCATGTTAGAGGTAGCTCATTAATCCATCAGCCCTTTGCTTTGGCTGGCAGCCATGGAGCCATCACTTCCTCCCCTTCTCTGAGATGAGAAAGCCATGTGGAATTAAACACATGTAGCAGAGACAATGCCTCTTACCAGAGGTGAGGACTGGGCTGTTATCCTTGTTAACTGGGAAGGTCTTTTTCTACTGTCCTGAAATCTGGTTTTCCTATTGGATGATGGGAGGAGTTTAGGATTATGTAGCTGTTCCCGTCCAGTTGCTTTTTGGATGATGACCACTCATTCCCAGCCTGGAACAAACCAAGGTTTCCCAAAATAAATGAAAGTGAAGCAGAGACCATCAACTTGGGCCTGCCACCTTCCACAGTCCACACACTATTTGCCTCTTGCTGTCTGTTTGGAGATTCCTAAAGGATTTTCCACTTACACAGGGTCTGTCTGAAGGAAGCTCAGGAGAGGGAAGCGATGCACAGAGAGGTAACACAACTCCAAAAGCAAGGCCAAGTGCTCAGGCAGTGGGGACAGTGAAGCAGCCACACTCAACAAGGTGACAAGTGGCTGCCTACCTAAATGTAGGCAAAGTAATAAAGCCAGTGAGCATGAGGAGTTTGGCCTCATAAATGTTGCTGCCTTTGTGGTTTAATCCATGAGCCCTCTTTAGGAAGAAAAACTTTCTCAAAACACATGAGCCTCCTCTTTTCCCTGCTCTCTCTGGTCTTCTCAGATCACTTGGGCCCTCCTCCCTGCTGTGCATGGCACAACTCCCCTGTCAGCAGCACATTGTTCTCATTAACTTTTATTATTCCATGGGCTAAATTACTGTGTGCTTTGATCTCCTGTCAGATTCACTGCTCAGAAAGGCAGGAAAACGTTGACTCTTTTACATCTGCATCACTCACGCAGAAAGGTCAGGCTGTGGAAGGAGGTAAACTGCTAGGGAGAAACTGCAAGGTTTTGGAAGTTTTTGGTAGAGAAAGCATTCTACCTATGTCGAGGTGAAGCCTCAAGGAAAAACCAACTGCTAGGACACTACTGTCCCCAGGGTGAAACTAACCCTGCCTTTAGGCTGAAACTTGTCCTGTGCAACGAGCTGAACTTCTTGTGGGGATGCTCTGAAAGCAGCTCCTGCTTTGCTCTAGCAGCTCCTTTTGAGCCCTGCTCATGCTGTTTTGTTTTTCTCCTACCTTAATACCTGTTCATTTTTTCTCCTTTCTGAGCTGCTCAACAGACAGGTGCCACCTCATCCCTCCCCCATCATCACCTGGCATACCTCCTGTTGCTGTTGTGCTTACTGCAATAATGTAATGTGGAGAGACTTTGCAGAGGTGACCTTTGGTAAAAGCAATGCTGGGGATGGGTCTCACTGTCTCTAAGAGTGTTCTCCTTGCCAGCCAGGTTAGTTTAACAGTGGAGGGAATGGCCAGAATAGAACTGATGTGGGAGAAGGGTAGGGAAATCACCTCACTTCCATACTTGCCTGAAGTACAAGTTGTTAGATTCATGTTGCCCTTGGGTATTAACTTTTGTGGAACAAGTGAGCTGCTGGGGTTGTGTAAAGCTGAGAGTGCTTTCAGGGGAAAGTTGTCTGAGCATGTGAAAGGAGGTGGTGTGTCTATGAATAATGAACACTGGTCTTGGGACTGGTAAAATTCACACGTGGTGCATATTGCCAAGGGTTCAGCTAGGAAAGCTCCTCAGATGCAGTCCTTGCACTGCTGCTCTGCTTCCAAAGCAGTCACAGCAGTGGGCAATGCAGCTGGGATGTGTTGCTCAAATATATGAGAAAATGGCTTCAAGTTTGTCCAAAAGTCCCAACATGTCCTGGAGAGGAGAGGGAACATAGACCCTGAGGGATGTGTTTCTATGACCACAGTAACTTCCTCTGATCTCTGCCTGCTCATCAGCAGGCGAGGATGGTTCAAGCCAGTGAAAATAACCCCAGTACTGCACATGACGTTAATGACCCCCTGGGAGGCTCAGCACCACTCAACACCCTTTTAATCTCCTGGCATTGATACAGGAGCAGAAGGGCTTGGAGAAAGTGTGTACATTATCACATTGTAGAGCAGCTCCTCAAAATCTAAGGTCCTGAAAGCATTTAAGCCTTCCCTGTGCTGTTCCAAAAGTGATTATTTTTTAAACCTCAACTGAACTCGTAGGTCAGCATAGTAATGTGTCCCTCAGCAAAACTATGGTGTCCTGTTGCTGCTCTTTTGGAAGAGTCCACATGCTTTACTCATTCCAAAGATCCCTCCACCTCCCTCTCAGTGGTTGTCAAGCTTAGCCTGACACAGAAGTGATAGTAAGATTGAAGGAAGTGGTATCATTTATCTGATTCTTTTGTTCCCTTACTGTAGGTTGAACCTAAAGGCAATACAACGGCCAAACCCACAAAAGACCTCAATGAGTTAATTTCTTTGGAAACAAACTAGGCTTTGTATCCTGACTATTCAATAGCAGGAGTTAAAACAGTTTTTGGACGCTGTAGGTTCTGGCTGCAGGTCTGAGGTTCCCTGGGAGAACTAAGTTTTTATAAAACCTGGATGTGTACCATGCAAAAACATCACCCTGTTCCTTCTCAGCCCTCTAGGCAGAACCTGGGGCCCTGTTCACAGCGATTGCTTCCATGCAAAATTTCAGTTCACCAGATAGGAGACACATTAGATGCAGAGACATGAATTGCTCTAAAGATCGGTTCACTGTAAGACCAGTTAGAGAGTTAACTTGAGGTTGCTCTCTTCATCCCTAAAGAAATAACTAAATACTGGAGGCAAAAGAGGGATTGTTGCACCTGAAGAACCAGGAAGACTATAAGTAAGTGTCCATTACATGAATACCTGTTCAGAGGATCCCTTAGCTTTGTCACATCTCAGCTGTTGAGTGACCTCTTTGTTTTCCTTCCTTATGCTGTCTAGTTTGTTGTCTTCATGTAGTTACTCAGAGATAGATATATGTGAGTGTGTGTGTGTGTTTATAGAAGTATATAATAATAATTATATATAAGACTTCATATATAAGATTTATTTTAAATACTCATGTTAGCAGTATAATACCTGGTGAGGGTGCTGCTGGCTTCTAGGATTGTCTGCAGGTGGATAGCAACCAAGGCCTTGCAACAGCACTATGGTCTTGCCAGGCTGCATGTTCCAGAATGTGTAGTCATTCATATGGTCAGCTTGCAACATGAACATCCTGATTCAGCAGAACCCTTGGAAAAATGTTTATGTCCTGCTAAAATAGGTGAAGCTTCCTGCTCTTTGACAGACAGCTTGAGCAAAAGTTTCCTTAAAGTGTGTATTTACTGATTAGGGATGTGAGTAAATAAGAGTACTTCTGAAGAGAGCTTTCCGCTTTCCATGATCCAAACTTCTTTTTTGCTTGTCTTGATCTGTCAGTCTGGTTGTGCTCATGGATATGGAAGAGCCTTAGCTGGGAGGGACAATTGTTTCTTATAAGTTAAAGTATCTTTTAGTGTAAGAGAACCGATCACAGCCTCAAGTAGGATTTACCCTACTGCAATACTTTACTGTGTTTGCATCCTCAAAAGGCTTTATCTTTGACTTCCATGCTCTTATTCTCTTCTTGAGTAAACAGCTATCTGCTCTTCTTGGTGGTGTGCTGTTGAAGTGTTTGACAAATGAAATTACATTGTTGTTCACCTTAACCTTCTTACAATGTAAAAATATCTGGGGTGAAATGCTGCCCCCACGAGAAACTCTTCTTCCAGTTTAGTGCATCCCTTACTCTGCATCGAAAAGCCAAATCCCTCTATTTCTTTTTATAATGATTGTGTTTTCCTGGACTTTGAAAGCTTTTGACCTTGGAGAGGAATGCTCTATTTATAACAGCAGGACTGTGTATTTCTAAAAGCCTCGGTGCACACGTGTGCTGAGAAGTCAGAGATGCTCTTTGACTCTGACTTCTTTTTTGACCTCTGTTAGATTAGAGAAGATATAATTTGCAATCTGGCCCCAAGAATCAAAAGTCTCTTTTTATTAAAAACTTCGGAAATGACCTCACTAGGGAGTTGGATCTGATGAATGCATAGATAAGAAATCCTCTACTGAAGCTCCTTTTGAGACTTAATGCACAGAACAGATGAAAATGTGGACATATTTGGGACAAAACTCATTCATTAAGCTGTGCAGTGAGAGAGTGGAAAAAAAATGAGTAATAGCTGAAGGACTTTAATATATAAATAGCATTAGTCCAGTATCTAAATTAGAGCTGTTGAGCAAAGTATTTCAGCACATGCTCAACTGAATACTGGAGCATTTTCGTGGTTTTACCAGACATAAGTCCAAAAGTGCCTATTTTAGTCATCTACTCCTCCCCACATTGGCCAAAGAAATTCAGCTCCTGGTTCTGACATCTCCTACTGAAACTTTAGCATATACATCAGAGAGGACCCAGCCCTGGTTGCGGGAGATGCTGTCATTGATTACTTTCCTGGTCTGGGCAGTTGGGGTCACACCATCTAAAAAAAAAATCATCACTAAAAATTATTGCTTTGGGTTTTCCTCATTGCCTCCCACATTTGTTGCTCTGTGCTTTGAGCTGTTCAATGGCATGGGGGAGTTGCTGATTGATTGCTTTTTCTCCTGCAGCTGTACCTGACTTAATTAAGATCCTAGTGCAGGCATCTAGGTGGACAAAAACCACACAGCAGTGGAGGGACAATATTTTCTATGGTCCCACAGTTACTGCAGGTCTGTTACCACTGACAAATTTAGCTGTGACCTCAGGAGCACACGGCGCCGTGGTTTGCTGCAGAAAAACACCTTCAAGTGCCAAAGCAGGATGGCAGAGTGAGAAGCCAGAGAATGTCTGCAAAAATAGACAAGTTTCTGACCATTTACTGGAATAAAAATAGTGAGTCACTGGGGTAAGACAGTAAACAAATTTAGGGTCAAGTGCTGTTCCTTTGGAGCTTTTGAAGTTTTCAGGAAGCCAAGGTATAGGTTCATTGTACAAAGAAATTCAATGCCAGATTCAGAGCTCACTTGGCTAACTTAAAGTTCTGGCCATCTTGTGTTGAGGTGAACAAGGAACTGTGGAAAAAGCTTCCAAGGGGTCATGGTTTGCTTTTCCACTAAGCCCCACTGGCAAATCAAGAACTTTCTTAGTGTCAGCAGTTTTGAATCGGCAGCAGTGTTCTGCTGGGCTTCCAGGCGTTTGAAAGCAAGAGGGCAGGTTAACGAAGACACCATTCAGAACAAGCAGTTGGCGCTGTTAGGTGCAGCACTGCTATCGGAGTGCCGTGCTCAAGAGCTTTCTGACGCAGGGTGGTGGGTCCTGCTGGCCTCTTGCTGGAGTCTGCCGTGCAGCTCTGTGTCTTTAAAATAAAAAAGAAGTGCTGGGCTGATGCTATGCAACCTGCCAGGCTGGCAGCCGGGCACACCGCCCGCCTGGAGGGTCGCATGTGCAGCGCTTGGAGCGCTCGGGAGCTGCGAAGGGCTGGGACTGAAGCGCTCCACCGGTCCTGCGCTGAGTCTGTGCTGAAGAGGAGTTTCACCGAAACTGAAAGGGGAGAACATGAGCCTGCTTGGCTGCACCAGGTCTTCCTGGAGGGATGTGCTTTTAGACTTAACTACCTGAGGCATTATGGGATGGCAAGTAATCCCAACGGGGGAACCTGAGCTCTATAAACTGAGGGCATAGTGCAAAAGAGTTGCCAAGTGTGTAATCGCTGCTTATTATCTGCCTAATGTGCATCATCTGACTCACTGCCAGCTCTTACTTCCGCCTCTGTCTTGCTGCACCCCCTCACCCCTCTTCCTGCTTGTGCAGAAGATAAAATGTGTTGTTAGGACTGCAAATGGGGCCCCTGGGACTGTTCCCAAAACCTTGGCAGTAAATCGCCTTTAGTCTCTTCAGACTGCCTTTGACATCTCTGGAGTTTAAAATGTAAAACAAATAAGTTGTATTTATATCTACATATACACCTGAAACATTTAAGGGGGAAAAAACCCAAAAACCTAAAAGAAATGTCACATTGTAAATCCAGGGGACAAAAAATGAATCATTTTCTGTGGACATGTGTCTCAGTGACAAAATGTCAGCGTTTCCTGTGCATGCTTTTTTACTGTTTCCACACTTGCTGTAATCTCTCTGACACCTCTGGAAGCTCACATAAATGAAGGTTCATCTTTTGGGTTAATGTCAGTTGGTCCCAGTTTTTGTCTCTGCTCTGGGATGCATTGACAGGAATCTTGAGAATGTGTTTTCATTTGGTGCTTTTGTTTCTCAATGTAGGTTTTTTCCTGCCATCCTCTGCAGCATCCAGCCCAGCTGACTGGAGCCTTTGGGTACCACTTCCTCCAGCAGTCATCATGATCTTCAAGGCAGTGCTGGTGCCAGTACATGAGAACAAATGCTCTGCCTCTGATGTTTCTAATAATGTTCAATGCCATATCAGGTATCTCTGGGAGGATGTGCAAAGGAACAGAGAGTTTTGAGCTGTATTTCAGGTAGGAAGTGTGTTGGTGAACTAAGGTTTGTGCAGCTCTGCTTCTTCACAAAGACCCTGAGGTGTGCATAGAGTTCTGCTGGTGAAAACCTAGGAGGAAAACTGAGAGCTTGGTCATGCAGGTGTCTCTAAGGCAGCAGGAATGCTGTCCACCATCCAGCCCCACTGGGTAGCAGCAGCACTAGGTATCTTCTGCTGTGGAGCAGCAGGTGACTTGTAGGGCTTGATCCCTCCTGATATATCACAGCAGCCTCTCCACCTGTCTCAAAGTGCTCCCTCTGGATTACTGGCCTAGGATCATCATCTTTAGGCTGAGTCTCTGTGTGTGAGGAGGTCTGGGGGGCTGGCTGCAGGAAGGGGGAGCTGAAGGCTGAGACTTTGAAGTGAAGGGCTGGTGAGGCCAGTGCAGAGAGCTGAGTCCATCTGGAGTGGTGGGGAGACCACAAACAGGTCTTCAAGGACAGGGCAGCCCTTCCCTACCTCTGCAATCCTGAAGAAGCACTTGAAGTTATGACATTTGGGCCAAGAAGGGAGCTGCCCAAAAGCATCACTGCTCCCTGAGCACAGCAGGAATCCTGTCCTGCGTTAGGGGAGTCCAGGGGGCAGCTGGATGAAGGAATCTTGTTGCTGAGTGCAGAGGTGCAAGGCAAAAAGGCCATTGTACTTCTGAACCAAAGTGGCAAAAGCAAAACCATGATAATGCATGGAGCTGAAACGCTCAGAGGAGGGAGAAAGTCTGTAACTCAACCTGACAAGAGGAACAGTTTCACCTCCCTGTGCTCACAGCACTCAGCATCGCCACAGAAAGCAGCCAAGCCAAAGACAACTGAGGGCATGGTGAGGGTTGCTTCACCTATTGCTCTGCTCCACAGGGTCCTTTCTGCTGCAAGCAGCCTCTAGAAACCACAGAGAGGTGCAGAAACAGAAAATATGGAAGTATTGTGACAGACCATGGCCCTGTTCCTGGTGGGTGGCTGCTCTGCATTTATAGAGGGGGGCAGACCAGGCCTAAGTGGTCCCTGTTGGCTTCAAAGTTTATGGCTTTCTGAACGCCTCACAGCATGCTCTGCAGGGCCTGTCTCTACTCGATAACGTGGCTGCATGAAAGAGCCATAAATCAAACCTGAAATCTGGCAGCTTTAATAATAAATCCCAAACTTGTGCCAGGTCTGTGAACTTTTCAGCACAACCGAGGTGCTCACAGAGTGAACCTGAGAAGTCTGATAGTTGCAGGAGGAAAACAGGCAGAACTTGTCGGTTTTGACCCCAAATCAAGGAAAATGTTGTGGTTTTGGCTAAGTGGGGTTTTGTGGGTTTTGTTAACCTGAGGCTCAAAGCAAATGTGTGTTTGTGAGAAGGAGGGAGGGAAACAGCATGATTTTAAGTGGGAATGCTTTTTTGTTGTGTTTCTCACTGCTCTCTCTTGGAAGAGGGTAATGCAAGGAAGTGATGGTTTATCTCTGCATCAAGAGAGTAAATAATGCTATGGAAAGCCTCTTTTGTTACTGTGAATTTCACATGTCCAGATTCCAAATCCCACGTAGCCTAATGCCTGAATCTTTCTGATCGTTTTTGCTTCCCCCTCAAGAGTCCTAGTGTGCTGCATCTCTGCTCAGCAGAATTCATTCCCTCATGGGAGTTATGATAGGGGTTAATGAGAAGCAGAGGGGACTTCTTGGTGGCTCTGGACTCAATCTATGAAGGGTGAGATAGCTCTTCTGAGAGAGCACAAGTGCTTCTGGGTGCAAAGATCCCAAGGGAGATGCTTCTCCCATGATTTTTCTTACCTCTTCCCGTGCTCCTGCATAAGCAGCACCCTTGATGCCCTTCAGAAGAGCAGCATCCCCACAAGTTACAAGCGAGAGGAAAAGTTCCTGTATTGTCTTGTTTTTCATCTCTTCAAGACAGCAGCTAAGTGAAAAAGTGGGATGTGGATTTTGCTGTCATCTCCAATGCAAGAAACAGTTTTAAGAGGAAAAAGTTTTTTTCCTTTGGAGACCTCAATGTTTCCAGTCATTTTAAACAAAGAATTGTCACTGCTGTGCCCAGCAGAGTTGTACTCCTTGGGCTTCCCAGCTCTTACACAAAGACCCTAGCTCTGGATATTCACATGGTCATTGTATCTCCTTGGTGCCTTGCTCTGACTCTGCCTTGTAGTAGTATCCAATATCTGATACTGCCTAAGTCTTATAGGGAGTCAACATTTTTTGAAGATGTGGGTCCCTGGGACTGCAATTCAGACTGATGCTCAGTAGTACTTTCAAAGGTCCAGAGCACCCTGCCTGGAGAAATTTTTTTCCAAGCTATAAGGTGCTTCTGTTGAAAATCTCACTAGGCATCATTGTCTGCATCTCTTACATCCTCTATGACTTTAAGAGTTATTGACTTTATTTGCTTTTTTATTGCTCTTGCTCACAGGACACAGCTGCTTGTGTAAGTAAATGCAAAATACAGGCATAAGCAAAATGTGCAGGGAAGTCCTTGGAATATGGGTCAGAGCAGAGGTGACTAAAGGCTGAGGAGAAAACTTCCTGCTCTGGGGACAATAGCATGATTGATGCACCCAAAAAGCTGACTTAATCCAGTTGAATTATTTCATCATGATAAAGAGGCTCCCTCCTCTCTGGATTGATGCAGGGAGGCAGCCAGATAACAGGATTAATGATCTGAGCCTGTGGTTCAGGTTTCATCCCCAGTTGCAGTACGAATCAGATGTGACCCCGCTGACTTGGTTGCAGTTATTCCACAAGGGCAAGGGTTTAATGGAAGGTGGAACTGAACCTCCTGGTCTCAAGGAGGTTGGCTTTCTGAGCATGAATAATTTTTCCAAGTCAAACAGATCTTTTGGGCCGGTGAACAAGTCTTTGTTCCATGCTGGCAGGGATGTGCTAGAAGGAAAAGACTTCTCTGCTCCAGGCTAGAGCCCTCAGGGCCTGCTCATCTCAAATTTGGGTGTCGTTTATAGGTGAGGAGATGTTCAATGTGTGTTGTTGTATTAGACTTGCTGCATTCAGGCTGGGAGTGTTTTTATGAGGGCTGGATCTGTGCAAGCCAGGCCGCATCCTTCCCATTTGTTTGGTTGTGGTTGGTTTTGCTCAGATGCAGCTTTTTCACTTGTAGAAAACACTTGAAGAAGGGGCCAAAAAAAAAAGTATTTTCCCTTATTTTTAGCCAAATCCTGATACAATCTGCTGTAGGACAGCAAAAATAGCAGGGCCAGTGCAAGGGCTGTACAGGAACAGATGGGCAGGAGCATGCAATGAGGAAGGGACTGCTCTTTTTGACAGCAGACACATCAGTACAGGACTAAATTGCCCCTGTAACTACAGCCAGGGAGGACCTGCTGCCCAAAAACTCAACTAGATTCCCTTTTGCCCTCACCTCTTGGAGATTTCTCAATCTGGAAGGACCCAACTGATGCAAAATACCCATTCCCACAGCTTGGAAGGGAGCCATGGATAGTAGGCAGAAGCCCTGAAGTATGCATGTGAATGTAAACTGTGAACACCTCCAACATGCAGGCTGTTTGGATCCAGGACCCTAGCCTTGGCCTCCTCTCATGATGATCAGAAAGGGGTGGAAAATATTTACACTAACAGATTGTGAGCAGCTGTTTTAATGAAGCATTTATGTACTAGGCAAACTTTAAATTGCCCCAAAATGGGACACATGTGTTTTATAATAACAGCATTATGAAGAATTGGGGAATAAGAGATTCTGGATCCAGAAGGCTAAGCCTCCTACACTTATTTATTTTAGTTAAGAGTTTATATGTTGGAAAGCAACAGTGTAGAAAAGCGTGGGGCTTTCCAGGATGCAACCCTGCATCTACACTGAGGCAGTGGAGAATTAACCTTTCTGCACCCAGCACATTACCTCTGGGTTCTGCACACCAGCCTGTTTAAAAACATTTGCACGCCACTTTAAGCAAGCAAATTCTGATCAGATCAGATATGGAGGCCTTCCCATAGGAAGATGATATTTAGAAAATGGTTCTGTTGTGGTTTTGGATCCAAATCCAGGCTTTGAAATACTTTAGATCTCTGCTTTCTTAGCATACAGTTAAGTGCAGGGAGACTGTCTCGTGAAATCCTGTCGTGCCAGATCCCAAAGTGCATTTCTTAGGTGACCAATTGTTTGCTGCCAGTGCAAGTCTGCTGGAAAACAAATTGAAGAGGAGGTCTGGGGCTAATATCCTCTTCATCTGCATGTCAGCTCTGTGTCAGGTAGGAATGCAGAATGCTGGTTTTGTAAAGATTTCCTCTTCCCACTACCACTACCTTCTCAGGATCTTCAGAGTCTTTGATTCATAGAAATGGTGGTGGGAGCACAGGTTAAATGCACACAAAGCCCTGCGTGCACTTGGTCTGCCAAGTAAAACTGGAGGTCCTGCCTAGAAAGTTGTTGAGAGCTAAACTTTGCTCACTTATTCAAATACCATGTGGCCCTGCTGATCTGGGGAGGTTGTCATGGTTATCCTGCCTCAGCTGATGTCATCTCCTTTTCTGTGGAAATAAGCACTTTTCAGCTGACCAGTTCAGGGTAAAGCTGTTTAAAATGCTAAGGCAGCCAGAGCAGCTCACTGGGGTCCCTGATATCAGGGAACATATAAAAGCTGTGAATCAGATGGCACCGCTAAATTGTGGAGGAATTGATGGGGAAACTAGGATGGACATGCTTGGATGGGAGAGACCCAGAGGTATTGTGGGTACACAATGGTGGCACTGAGGAGAGTGGCAGAGGGTAGGATCACTGGGGAAGCTAATTGAAGCAGTTGAATAGACAGAAGCAGAAAGGCAGTCAGGAATGTACAAAAGCACAGAAAAATGAACCACTAAGTTCTTTGCCTTGGGACTTGGGGATTTTAAACCAGCATACGGCTGCTGAGTGATAAATGACTTTGGGATGTTAACTGTCAGGTCTGAGGGTCTGTGGCTGGCATCTGTATGTCCAGTGTTTAAGCCTGGCATGAATAATGGCACTTTGCTGGTGAGGAAGAGCCGTTTACAGCACACAGATCCTGACACTCTCTTTACATGAAGCAGTGCTGGGATGGCTGAGCTGTGTGGCTGCTGGATAGATAAGGGTGAACTGTGGGGGCCAGCCTGCCCACAGACAAGCAATGCTCACTGGTGTGCAAAAAAATGCTAGGGACCAAGAGCTCATGATAAGATTCAGGAAAAGATTTGAGCAGGCGTCTTAAAAATTTGCTCCGGGAGATAAGATGAAAGTGGTGAGGGATGTAAGCAGGAACTAGTTGAAGAGGCTACACCAAAAAGCATGTATTGGGTGTTCTTGCACCAGGTTGTGCAAGAAAAGCAGCTGAATGTGCTTCAGATGAGAAGGCCTTGGACAAATCACGGCAGAAATTGGATCTTGTGGTTCCTAGATTTTCTTTAATACTCCTAGGTAGGTACGGAGATGTGTTTAGATGCAGTTCAGAGCTGAAGCAATCCAGCCAGGAGAATGTGTTCTTGAGTGCTCTGAGGTCTGGTGAGAGTTGAGGAAAGCTTGTGTGGGGTGTTGGTGAGTCTGTAGCTGGAAACTACAGAATAGGCAGTAGCTCAATATCCTTCTGAAGCCTATTCCCATGTCAGATGAGATTGAAATGGGCCATGAGGTTCAACAACTTCAGGGCCAGAATCGTGGCAAGGAAGGGACAAACGACTAGGCTGTGCTTCTGCATATGACTCCTTTTGCTAGGAATCCTGGCTGTAAAAATAACAATCCTACTCATCGTTTTACAAATGCTTTTACAAGCACTTAAACGTGGGATGTTAATGTTCAGTGTTGACCAAAATGCTCTGAGCTTGAAAGCTTCATTAATCTGGATGAAAACATGTCCAACCATCAGATGGCTGAACTCGCACGCTGTAAACCGATCACTCGGTTTCACACCAGTGTCAGTGGGAGAAGGATATGCTTCAGGCCTTTTTTTCTTTTTGCCTTTTCTCCTTTCCTCTCCTGTTATTTATGACTGGAGACCTATGGCTAAACTTACTCTTTGAGATTGGGAGATCTTTTTTCTGGTATGGAAAAAGTAATGGAGATCCAGCCCCTGGAGGAAACCTGATCAGAGACAGACTGACTTACACGCACACTCCAGGTCTATTGATCTCCCCCATCCCCTCTGCCCTCTCTGTCTGTGGGTTACAGAAACAATGTCTGTCAGCAGCAACTCTGCTTTCTGGGTTGGTCATTAATGCTCTGGCAGAAGGGAGTCTGCTGTCCCTTTATAGGGTCCCAAAACCCACAACAAACTTAACAAACCAGAGAGAACACCTCCAGGAACTCTCCATTTGTAGGCAAAGCCTGTTTTTTCTCAAAGAATACAGTGGCAGGGCTCTGTAGTTGTGCTAAGGTTAAACAAATCTAATGAGAAACACAGAAATTTGCTATTTCAGCCTGATGTTTGAGCACGTATCAAATCCTTCTTGCAGAAGCTTGGTGTGCAACCTGCTGTCTGTCACCCTATGCTTTATGACTTTGCACAGGAGAAATGAATAATTTCAGCTACTGAGCAGACAAATGTTGAGAAAGCTTTATCCTACTGTGATAAATCCTGTGAGAAACCAAATTTCTTTGGCTTTCTTTAACCCTAAACTGAAAGACTACTTTAGTGCCACTCCAAAGCACTTTCACCAAAATCCTAACCCTGTGCTAATGGAGTCAGTAAGAAATTACAGCAGCTCACTCTGGCTCTTCAAATTCCTATAGGGAAGATGTGGAGACTGTCCTGGGAATTTTAAATCATGGAGTAGAGATCTTTCAGTCCATTTCCTCTTTCTGTGTGCCCCAAGTATAAACTATTGGACATCTTTGCTCTGACTTCTTGCATTGAACTGGGATGTATCCAAGGATCTGACAGGGTCCTTTCCAGCAATCTGCTCACACTTGTGCCTCAAAATAGAACATTGTAATTTTGTTTATTTGCAGGCAGCTCATCCAGCCCCTTCAATTCACACGCTTCTGCTATGCATTAATAGCTTACTCTCGATTGTAGACGAGTCACAGTGCTGGTGTGTTTTCTGAGGGTTAGAGGGCTTTATTTCAGGAATGCAGTTGTGAGTCCCAAAAAGCAACATATCATAAAGCCCTTGGAGAAACTCAGCATAGCTTTTGAGTAGTGTAACATATTGTTAGTTTCTATTCTCTGTGTCACACGGATGCTTCAGAAAAGCATCCCACTCTTCATTCCCAAGTGCTTTGCTTCATCTGTATCCTTTGTGCTTCTGAATGTTACACATCTGCAGAGGTGATGCTCCTGCAGGTTTATGTGCTTTGCCAGAGCTCAGCACCCAGTGCAGCAGTTGCTGGGTAGATCTAGCCAGACTTGCTCTCAAGTTCCTTCCCCACTTGTTTTAATGTAGGACATAGAATCATAGAATCAACCAGGTTGGAAGAGACCTCCAAGATCATCCAGTCCAACCTATCCCTCAGCCCTATCCAGTCAACTAGACCATGGCACTGAGTGCCTCATCCAGTCATCAAGTCCATCCCCACTGCCAAAGCAGGATCACCTAGGGCAGGCCACACAGGAATGTGTCAAGATGGGTCCCTCTCTGGGGAGACTGTTCCAGTGCTCCAGCACCCTCACAGTAAAGTTTTTCCTCATGTTGGGATGGAACTTCCTGTATTCCAGCCTGTGTCCTTTGCCCTTCATCCTATCACAGAGCACCAGCAAAAAGATACTGGCCCCCTCTTGACATCCCAAGGAGAAGTCAGTAGAAAGAAATCTGCAGTACGTGGGTCTATGATGATACTTGAGCTGTGCACAGCATTCTCTCCAAGTTCACAGCAGAGCACGCTTACAGCAACGTTTCCCAGCAGCACAGACACTGGGATGGGAATGGGCTGAGGCTGAAGGAGGCTCACCATGCTCTGCTGAAAGCTGTGAACCATGTTTCCATTGCCAGACACAGGCTCAGGTTTGGATTCCATACAGATTTCCTGACTGATACCTTAAAGGCTGAAAGACCTCAGAATAAATCTGGAATCAGTTTGGTGTGGGCCGTTTGGTTTTAAGCAGAAACCAGGCATAACTCTAAGCTGTGCACTGAATTTTTCTGGTTTTTGATCTTGCCCAAACAAGCAGGAACTGAGAAGATGTCACTGTGGAACTCTGTGAGCCTTAACCTGAGCACAGCCTGCGTTTTCCCTCCTTTTGATGTCTGACGTACAAAGCTGGCATCTTTCCATGGTTAATCATGTGGTGTCTTCACGTTGTAACTGGAGATTCAGATGGATCACAGAGTTTTAGACAGCATTAAGTGGAGATTGGACTGTGGGCTCCAAGAAGATGAAAGATTCTCTGGACCTGTTTTGAGACCCTTAACATTTGGCTCAGGCTGCCAGAAACTCGGTCTAATATAGTATTTTGTCTGGCTTTCTGTTTGGAAAACTGCTCCTGGCAGTGTTTCCTTTGCTACCCCTCTGGAAGGAACATTGGATATTCTCCCCACTGGCTGTACATGTAGAAATTCCTGCTAGTGACTCTGCTTTCATTTGCCTAAAATATTCCAATTAGATATAATCAGTGACTTGGCATAGCATGGCTTTTGGAAACTCTACTCCCTCTGCCTAGGCTCCTCTTCACAACATTTCCTAATTGGTGTGAAATCTCTCTCCTTGCCCTGCAGCCTGTGTCAAAGTTGCTCTTCTATAAGTTGCTGTTCTGTGTCCCTGGACCTTGTTAAGCCAGAAGAATGTGGGCTCCCTTCAGTCCCTTGGGGGCTCCCCTGAGCTTGCAAAGGCATCTCCTGTTTCAGCATCTGGCCTTCTTGTAGAGGAACCACATGTATGTTCTCCTGACCTACTGCCTTGTTAAGCTGAGGGTTCATTAACCTGTAGGAAGTGTTTTTGGTTTAAGTTGCTACTTCTTGATTCTTGTACCCACTGGAGAAATTCAGTCTGCTCTATCTGTTAATCTATCCTATTCCTCCTGTGTGAAAACAACCTCGGTTACTGTAGGTAGCTCTATCCATCCCTGTGCCAATGTTCCTGTGCTCTTTTCTCTGGGTGGCTGTGGAGCTTCATGTTAGGATTTTTTTGATTTCCCATTTGCATGCTTTCTTAGAGCTGTGGAGCAAATGGTTTACTCCAAGCAAAGTTGACTTTGTTTCTGATTTTTCCGGAATGGATGTGAGCCAAGATCCCACGCAGGGTTTAGCTGCCTAATTTGTCACTGATTTCAGCATGATGACACTGTCTCCTTAGTGCTTGTGCAACTGGGATCAGAAATGGGGTGCTGGCAGGTCACCCCAGGACTGCCCTATGCCCCCACTCTGCCACTGCCCAGTTGTCTCACTGTGGGCAAGTCACAAGGCTGGATGTGGAATACTGGAAGTCATTATTTTCCTCCAGAAAACTTTGCCCACAGAGTTTCAGACATCAAAGATGAAGCCTTGAGGCATGATTATAATCTCAGTAAATAAACAACCACAGGAATAATTTGGGTGTACAGTATGCTGTTGTGGAGCAGTTGCAGTGTGTTCATGCTGCCAGTGAAAGGGAAAATAACTGAAAGTTTTTTGTTTTCTGGGGGGTTTGCTGCTGTTCAAATGGCTGAGTGAGTGTCTCTGAGTGAGGCAGTGCCCAAGTCCCACTGCCATTGCTCACCATGCTCCTACATCACAGTGCACAAGTCCCATTGCTGTTGCTCACTGTGCTCCTACATTAACTGGATGCTTCCGAGGAAGAGGAAAGAAATCTCTTGATAGCGAGTACTGAGTAATCTATATTTAGGGAAACGATTTTAATCCCTTAGAGGCTGGTTCTGGAGCATTTCTAACCCTGACAAATGTCAGCCAACCTGATGTAACTTAGGTGCTGTTGTCTTGACAAACGCAAATCCTTCTTTGATTTCTGATAAGCAATGAATCTGGAGAAAACCATGTGCCAGTGAGTAATCCAGATTGTCTGGTTGTTGCATAAGGAGCTGTGTAAGAAGGTGTTGTGGCAGCAAGCAGGACGCTGGGTGGATGCTAAGTGGTGTTTAGGACTTGTTTGCTGACAGAAGTGAAGATCAGCATGAGATAGGCTGGTGTTGCAACAGAGTGTGGTACAATAACAGTGCTCCTACAGCAGCTGATCTGGAATGGTAGCAGCTCTAAAACTCACACCTACAACTATTTTGTCTCTGATCCTTCTCTAAAGCAGCATGTACCTCTGGGTTTTTTTTCCTGTGAAGTGAATGTGTTCAGGGCACTTATGCCAGGGCACACTGGCCTCAGTGCAAAAAGAGCAGTAATTTAGTGCTGATGGAGTTAGGGCAGAGGTCGGTTCTGCAAGTTAAATATGACTCATCAGTCACAAAGTACACTGCAGATTAAAAACCCTCATGAGATAGGTACTCTGTAATTAATATTCCTCCAAGTTTCTCTTGTTATCAAGCCAGCCAGTGCCTCTGCAGTGCCTTTACTAGGCTGCCACCTCAAGGACACATTCTGCCATGTGCCATGTCTGAGCACCCCTGACATCCAATTCATGGGCAGCCTTGGGCCCATGGTCTCTATCAGGTGATCTGTTATTTGCACAAAGAGAAGAAAGGGACACTCAGAGTTTTCTCTTCCTTTCCTCCTGCCACAAACCCACAGCAACTTTCTGCCTTTCAAGCAAGCTAATACAGACCCTGTCTCACCAGCCTTCAGAAGCCAAGGTCCCACAGGAACATTTTGGGGAAACAAATACAGTGCTGAGCAGTAGATGTTTGCAGGGCAACACCCTAAATAAAACCCAGAGACCATTGCTCCTTATTCTAGCCTTTGTCTTCTGCTATCATGATATACCAGACTTCTTTTCAGTGCCAGAGATTTAAGAGAGAATCTTTGTTGTTCTCCTCTCTATTTTGGGCAAGACTGAGTTCAACTGCAAGTAGAAAAAGACCAAACTCACACTGGAAAACGCTGAGCTGAATCTGGAGCATGTTGTTGGTCAAAGTGTTCACTCCTTTATTTCTAATATGCATCTTTAGAGGGCAGCAGGAGAATCCCTGGATTTCAACAGGGTCACTGTAGGTATAAGGCTCTAGTAGAGAAAGAGAAGGTAGTTTTTGGCTTGGAGGGGTAGGTTGCATGGCTGGTTTAACATCCTTCTATAACCTGCAGAGCAAATGTATTTGCTTTGGCTGTTGAACAGTCTAAACATTCCACTGAGAGCTTCAGCTCCATGCACAGTGGATTTATCTGCATTTGCTTCAGAGCCATGTCAGAGTCACAGCCAGCGGCTTCTCTGGCATCATCTTGCCTCCATCTGTCCTAGCAGGCAGTTAAATACACCTGGGTGCAAGGAGCCCCAGCGAGGTGCTGTGCATCCCTACAGCTGACCCAGGCCACTGGCCATGATTCATCCTGATTTACACACACTTCGCCCACTCTCTCTGCTTTAATTGCTCTTAGCTACACCTACAACAATACTGATGTAGGGCTCAGATGCTCTACCCAAAGTCCTAAAGACCCCAGAGATGCTGCTGGTGTGGTGGTGCTTGATATCTAGCTCTGAAGTTGAAGTTTTGCAGCTGATGTGCATAGAAGTTCCCTGTCTGGACAACGTTGAACTTGTCTGAGAAGCACCTACTTGGTAAATAGGAGCTCTCATGCCTGCCTTGACTGGAAAGCTTGAGCTGACCAGTGGTTTCTTCCCATGCCCAATGGGAACTGCTCCAGCCCCATATCATACTAGCAGACCTATGCTGTCCTGTGAGTGCTTTTTCTTTGTTTCTTTGCTCTTTTCTGTCTTCCTAAGCAAATGTATGTGCTACCCTATTCACTGTTTTCCTGAGCGTACTGTGGTATGGATACTGAAGGCACAAGGCTTTTTCAGAGCAGGGATCAGTGCTGGGCTCCCTGCCTGCTGTCAAGTGTGAAAGCAAAACGAAGAGCAGGCTACATCAAGTGATGCTCCAGGTTGGGCTTGTGTGCAGCTTTCCAAGACAAACAGGAGCCTGCCTCCCCTTCTTGCCCCAAATTCCCAGCGCGTGACTCGGAGCAGCGTAGCGAATGTCGAAGGAAAGTGCCAAACTCATTATTTAACTTGTCGGCTCAGTAAAAGGGTCTGGTGCTGGTAGGAGGTTATATTTTTATAGAGGAAGCCTTGGAGAAAATCAAACAAAGGCATCCTCCCCTCCTGTCCTGGGGGCCTCGCTCAGTTCCAGGTCGGGGCCAAGGCTGCAGACTCATCAAGTGCACAGGTGCCTGCAAGCTGTCCTCCATGGCCAGCACCACCTTGCTGCCAGCCCTCTGGGATGGGCTATGAGCTTTGCCCCCATTTTCAATGCAGAACAGATCCTGGATCACTTTATTCTTCTGGGTGCAGCTCGGCTGGTTTTGCAGTGTGTTGCAGTTGCATGCATCTGCTCTAGCACATAATTTGGCTTTGTGCCTCTCTTCTTTCCTTTTTCTGTACCACAGGAAGCAGCATTTATGAAATCCCTAACGATCCTGTCAGCTTTTATACATTTCCTGTCTTGCTTTTTAAATGAAAGAGGAAAATCTAGCACTTTTGACCTGAATTACTTTGGATTGTGCTTGCTGGATGTGGTATTAGTCACTGGTCTGCTTTGCCTCTCTTATCCATGCCAGGATGACTGTGTCTGCTTCCATGTCCTTATCAAAGTCCTGGCAACTTTAATCATTTCCTTAACACTCCTTCTTCCTCCCTGGGATTCAGGACAAATCTGAGTTTTGGTTTTAAAAAGTTGCCTGAGAATATTGTTTTACCTTTTGGAGTCAAGGAAAAAAACCTGGAAAAGTTGAATCTTTTTCACCCTGAAGACTAAATATCAGAAGGGGAGTGAAAACTTAAATTCTGCTGATTAAGACAAAGCAGTTTTGATTATTTTTTTTAATATATTTTATGGTAAATCAGATTGGTTTGTTGGTTTTTTTTTGCTAGTGTCTTGTTTGAGGCTGTGGACCAGGGCTGCCCTCTTGCTCTATGCACATGGCAAATTGCCTAGTTGCTGGACACTATCTAGTTTGACAGATCACTTTGCAGCATTGTTGAAGCCATAGGTGAATTTATTGGAGGCCACAAGCAGTTCTGAGAGCAGGATTTGAATCCTGCATTAATGCTGGCTCAAATGTTTTTGCTGTTCAGTTAAGAAGCAATCCAAGTGACAAACCTGTTTCACTCTGCCAATACTCAAGGCTTTGAGGGGTTTCCACTGGCAGCTTCCATATGCAAGGCACATGGAGCTATAGCTGTGATGGGAGGAAACTCCTTAAAGCCAAGGGCTGCAACAGTTGGCCTGTTCTGGATGGATGACATTGTGTTACTGCAATCTGTGCGCATCCGAGGGACCGCTTCCCACCCATGCTCATGCAGATTTTAGGAGGGTGCCTTCCTGCAGCACTTAGCAGGGCATGCAGCAGGAGAATGGTTTTTTTTTCTTGGAGCACTCTGTGGTGTGTGTAAGAGCAGCAAAATTTTGGAGCAGTTTTTGGCAAAAGATAGGGCAGGTGAGTCTTGTGTCCCTATTACCTTGAACCTTCCCAACATCACTTCCTGCAGTGCTGGGAAACTTAAGAACTCAGACAGACATTAGCTGGTGAGTTTAAAGAAGTATTATTCAGCCTCTCTCGTTTTTTTCTGCTTTGTTTCTTGTTCTTCAGAGCCCTCTGTGAGTAACATTCCTAGCCATAACTTTGTGAAGCATGGGGGACAAGTGCCTGGAAATAGTGTAACTAGCACAAGGCCAACTTCACAGCTGACTTGCATGCAGCGTTGCAAATAAAAGTAACTGCTGGAGTCGTTGAAGCTTAACCTGACTGAAACCTAGTCTAAGCAAGCAGAAAAATAGTGCCCTGCCTGCTCTAAAGAGGCATTACTCTGTAACATTTATGAAATCATAATGCTATAAACAGGTGTGTCAAGCAAGAAAAAAAAGTGGCTGAGTGGTCCATTGAAAATGTCAGGCTCACTTTCTCCACCAAAAATAGGGAGCAAATGGCCAAGAACATCAGCAGTTAATCAGGTTATTAAAGCAACTTCAGGAGGAGCTGGATGCAGTTTTGCAAGGGGAAAGAATCAAGAGAAGCAGCTGCGAGCTGGATACTTTGCAGTTGAGATGAGGTAATATGGTCAAATATGTGCCTCTGCAAGTGAAGTTAGTGATTTATGCCCTTCAAAGTCTTTCCTATGTCTGTGCAGTCTGAAGATTATTTTTACAGTTAGCAAAGTCTGGTCTGTGCTGGGATGATTTCTCCTGCTGTTGGTACTGCTGAAGCAGTGGAGGGGCAGCCATATCTGAAGTCCAGCACAGGGACTCTTTGATCAGGGTCTGTAGGATTCCCAGTGGCCCAGAGGAAGCCACAAGTGCAGTTATCAGGCACCCGAGCTGAGCGTGCGTGAAGCAAGTTGGAAGGCAGCTGGACTGATATTGCTGTGTTTGACTTTATCAGTGGCCAAGAGTGGGAAGGCTCAAGGGAGCTACACTGAGTTCACCAGGCACATCTGCACTGGAAGTCTGGACCCCAGTCTACCTTTTGCAGGGTGCAGATGTTCCAGATGGGGTATCACAGAGCCTTCCTGGGATATCATGTTCCGTATATACAGTCTACTCTCTCTTTTAGCATCCTTAATTGCCTATGTTTGTCTTCAGGACCACGTGGAAGAATCTCTTGATGCTTGTCCAGCCTTCTCAGCCTCAGTGAACTTGCCCCTTGGTGCCTGGAGTCCCCACAGTGCCCCAGCATAGGGAGTGAAAATTGCTTCTGGGCTTGTCATGTGCCAGAGCAGGAGATGGCCTCTGTCCCAGACCATCAGAGCAGCTTCACTTGGCTGCTTTCAAGCCAGCACTGGGATACAGTGCAGTGTAGAGCTCTGTGAGACCCCCACACCTTGCTGTGCTTACCCTAATGTGTCTGGTGGGAGACAGGCTATGGAGCAAGCTGGAGCAGCTTGTTCAGGATGCAGTAACTAGGTACTGTGGGCCAGATATGAAATGGACCAAAATGCTGCATAGAATGGTGTTTAACACCCACTAGTGATGGTGAGGCACCAGGGCTGGGTTTCTAGCATAGTTAACAGCTCTGGTGTCATACATACCTCTGACTGCTGCCATGCTCTGTGCTGTTGTCCCTTGTCTTGGTCTCACTGTGTCATCCTTTCCAGTGAGCTCCACCATCCCTGCTGGAGCTGGGCTCCTGTCATCCATCATATCTGCTCCAGAAATGAGGGTGTTAAGGTGCAGGAGATAAGTCTGTCTCCATCTCCAGCGAGGGGCTGGAGCAGAGTGAAGAAAATGGCTGTGATCACTGCACCCATCCTCTGCACTAAGCAGAGGTCAGTTAATTTGGGTCTCAGCTTGAGTTTACACTCTGGAAAGTGAAAAATGCAAGAACTGTGCTTCTGTTGCTGCTTGTGCTCTCTGACGTTGGGAAACATGCTCGGCACTGGAGAGTTACCCTTTTAGAAGCCTTTCAGCAAATTTCAGGCTTGAACAAGATGAAAAGAGACTTCTGAGAAGCATGGCCAAAAAGGGGGGAGCAGGGGGGAAATAGAGAGAGAAATATTTGCTTCAAGTGTCTGCTTTGAGAGACTCAGGGTTATCTGGGTTTGGAACATTTAAATTAAGGGAGAAGTCAAAGAAACAGAAGATGGCACCAGGACATTCTGAGGCAAGGCAGCTTCTCAACTTGCACAGATCACTGCTGGCTTGAGGAGATTTACCCACTCTTAGCTCAGAGGCCAGAATTCAGAAGACCAGCAGTGCTCGGGTTTCTTACCAAGGGGTTTGGTTTGCAACCCCCATGTTTGGCAGGAGATGCATTTTACTGGTCTTACACAACCTCATCTTTCTAGTGTCCCTGCACTTTCCATCACACACAATCCCTTCCTTCTCTTCTCTTGCTGTGGCTGATGCCTTTGTTCCTCAGTTGTGAGATCTTGAGCACACAGGGATCTATAATTCAATCCCATTTCCAGTTCTTGACAGTTTCTCTGAGGCCTTTTCCTTACACAGGAGTCTCAAACAGGCTACTCCATGTTTCTGGCACTGCCAGCTGCCCTGTCAGCCTTGCCCTTGTCACCAGCTCCCTGGCACTTTTGGGCTGCCTGGAACAATACTGGAAAGCAGTGAGAAAACAGCAATAATCATGTTGGAGCTTTATTTTTCTTTCTTGTTATGACAACCTCTGACAAGAATCTAGTTGAGAACAGAGGGTCTGTGGGAATGATTGAGGAGGGATATATATATATTTTTTTTTTTTTTTTTAATGTGTGGTGCTTTTTAAGATCAGATTTGCCAGGGCAGCTACCCACCTGTTCATACAAGGCTTCAATTGTGGTAGACGGCGGTGAACAACCGAGTATCTGTGTTCTCCTCCAAGAGCTGCAATTTCTGGATTATTTTTAGCAGATTTGCACACCTCTGTTTATTTGCTCTCCCTGGTGCACATTCCTCAGGCCCTGTGACTTCCTCCATAACTTGGCCAAAGCTGGAGGAAGAGAGGAGCTCCCTGTGAGCACACAGGAGAGGGTTGAGCTTTAGCCCAGTACCCACTGGCCGTAAATCACAGCTGTGGGCTTTGCTTTAGGTGGTCCCTCAGAATGATCTCCTTTCACAGTGACCATGCCACCTCTCTTGTGCCTCCCTGGGTGGTTTTGGAGCTTATAGGAGCTGTATCTTCATCTGCTTTTCATTTCCTTGGATGCTGCTGGGCTATCAGCTTGTTTTGTCCTTAATGGCAAGTCACTGCACCATGCAGTCTCCAGGACAAGGGAGGTGTTTAGTCTGCTGTGGGTTTTTTTTGTGCTCATAAAATAAGGGAGAGAGTAACTGATGTCTTGGAGGTGGAGTGAAGGGATTTATCAGTGCAGAAAATCAGACTGATCTGAAAGAATCTCATTAGATGTGGATGAATCTTTAAGTGGTAAAAATAATCAGCCAGCTGCATAAAGCAAAATGCCTGTGATGCTGTCAGAGCCTGGCTCTGTGTGGTCTCTTTTCTACAGTCCCCAAGAGCTTTGTCAGTGTTGGTATGCATCTCCTCAACGTGTCTGTGAAATAGGAAAGGAATTTCTCATCCTTGTCATCAGAAAGTGCTGAGAAGCAGAGAGATTGCCACCTATCTGCCTTGTGGGACAGGTCAGACTCCGCAGAGCTACCCTGAATCCAACAGTCTATCACAAAGTGCAGGCTTTCAGTGTAGGAGCATTTAATGCCCAGAGACTATCCTTCCATTTCCTTCCCTTTACTGCAGTTACTGCTGACTTGCTCCTTGGGTGGCTCTCTGCTTTTTGCCTCAGTGTTTGAGCCATTGTTACTCATTTGCACAGGTAGGAAGGCGTTGGACAACTCCATTTGCTTTCACTCTACATCTTCTCTCTGAGTTTGTGTTAACCCTTGTTCAAATGCATTTCCAATGTGACCCTGCGTTCCTTACTCCTTGTGTTGAGATATTTGGCTGGTGCAGCATGGCCACTTGGGAAGGTTTAGCAATTTGAGGCTCAGCTTTGAAATATTCAGACTTACAAATAACAGCAAAACTGGCTCAGCTCTTCCCCATTTCCATCAGAGCCAACTTCACTCACAGGAACACAGCACACAGATTGGCTCAGGATTTCTTTGGTGGCCTGAAATGTCCAACGATGCTGTTGCTATCAGAGCTGCACTTTAGGAGATGTATCCACTTGTCTCCCTGCAGCTTAATGTTGTCTGATGTGAAGGAGGGCTTTAGAAACCGATGTCTGGTGAACTCTGTGTAATGTTGGTCTCTGCACACCACTGCCTGGCACAGCAGCAAATGAGATAGGAAATCCCACACAGTTCTCTGGGGTGGTACCTGTGCCTGGCAGTCAGGTTGGAGCATACTGGGAATCTGAATGACAAACTCCAAAGTGCTTTGGGACATGGTTAGGATGTAAACCAACTGTCCAGGCTCAGCTTTGTTTCCAGGAAGGTTACAGGATCACTGAGATACTTCTATTGGAAATGTAGCACAGTTATGCTGGCTGTGGCACATGGCTTTGTGCTGTGAGAGTAAATGAGGAAGAGAGATAGGTTTTGGTAGAGCACCTCGCTTGTTTCTTGTCCTACTCAAGGCAAAAGCATTTTTTTCTGAGCTGTCTGAGTCCTAAGCAGGCTTTACAGGTCTATGGAGACATCCACTAACATTGCACTTGGAGACTGTTGTCTGTTGCCATAGAGGAGCCAGTGACCTCTCGCATCTCTCTCAGCTGTCGGGTGGTGATTACTTGGTGGTTCAAAGCACAATATCAGTAACTAAACACAAAATGACAACAGTGATCCTGACAGCACTGAGATTAGCAGCAGCTTTCCTCTTCTGCTGCCTACCACTTGCAGTAGGGCTGGAAAGAATAGGAGCAAATACTCTATACAGCTTTAATATGGTTTGGCCATGAAACTGTCTGTGCTCTAACCAGCTTGCTGTGTATTAAACAAACAGGGAGAATCCTCCTTGTAGTGAAAGCAGAACCATTAATAACATTGTTTATAACGTGCTTATTTGCTGATTTGGAGGTCAAGCATGTTTGACATTCCAGCTGCTCAAAGGGGGCTCACTTAGCAAGGACCTCTGCTTTACATTGGACACATCTCCTTTTTTTTGCAAACCACATCTACATTTTCCTGAGAAATGTTTATGGTTTGGAAGTCACTGACATAATTTTAAACATCTGGTCAGCTCAGAAAAGGAGATTGTAATTGTTTTTGCCATGGCCCTCTTAAGCCTCAGCTATTTCTCTTATGTACTGTGATTCATGTGTCACACTCTTGCTTACTTCAAGCATCTTGAAATGCACAAACAGCAATTACTTCAGATCCAGCAAAAGCAAACAGCTCAGCACCTGCCGCTTGCATGGTGTCACTGTGACTTTAAAGCAGACTCTTAAAATTGATTTTTTGTGTGTGTGAGTAGCCCAGCCTGGAGAGTGCAAGGGAAGGAGTCTTTGCCCCCCCGTGTCAAGCAAGTAAGGAAGATCTGGACATACACTGCCTATCTTCCTGCTTTGAATGTTGCAGCTGGGAGGCTGAGAAGGTCACCCAGCAGGCATTGTTTGGACTGGCCATTGGTTCTGTGGAAGCCTTCCAGCATTTTATCAATTATGGGGAGACTTTTACAATCACAGAATCAGTCAGGGTTGGAAGGGACCACAAGGATCAGCTAGTTCCAAACCCCCTGCCATGGTTTCAACAGCTGGAGTGCAGTTTTGAGTCATGGTCTGTGCTGATGGCTCATCTTTGCATGATGAAGTTATAAGGGTATCTGCAACTTTGTCCTGGCTCAACAGAGCTGTGGATCAGTAAGAAGATGGCAGATGTTCAAAGCTTTGCTTTCTTATGTCACTCCAGCAGCTGACAGCTGGGATGTCTTCTGAAAACTGTGGCTGTGTTAAAGTGTTAACAATGTGCCTTTCTCTAATTTTTGTTTACTGTGCTTCACGTTGCTTTATAGCTCTCTGTCAGCTGAATGGGGCTGTCTTATCACTTCAGGGCCTGAAGTGGAGGTAGAGCTCAATGCAATGATGTCTCTGGAAAACTGCTGATGACAATGACATGAGTGATTTACAGAAGTAGTTTCTGTCTTTTGGAGACAACCAGCTTCTCTGCAGAGCACATCATCAGACAAGACAAGGGAAGTGGATGCATTATCAATCTGTGAAATGAACTGGGCTGCTTTTCAAAGGTGAGAGTGATACCCAAGGGCTGCCAAAACACATTTTAGTGAGAAGGGCAAGCAACAAACTGCTCTTACTGTAGAGAAAACAGGCCAGGATTCAGAGTTGTGCATCTACTATCTCTAGAGAGAAGTACCCACAAATCTGTGTCTCAGCATTCTGTGACTTTTTTTTTTCCCCCAGTAAGAGTGGTCAGGTATTGGAATGGGCTGCCCAAGGAGGTGGTTGAGTCACCAGTTCTGGATATGTTTCAAAATAATTTGGATGTAATGCTTGGGGATATAGTTTAGGATAGAGTAGGGTTATCTGTTGTCCTTGGTGATCCTGAGGGTCTTTTCCAACCTGAATGTTTCTGTGGTTCTGTGATAACAATCAAGTGTTGCCCCCCTGCCCTCAGGAATGGAACAATTCCCTGTGGGATTGCACCAAAACATGTCTGGGGTTCTGTGTCCTTTGGAAATCTGTGCCCTCTTATACATAATGTCCTCTAAAACTCCAGCCATAAAGTCTGCCTGTGAAAGCATCTCTGTGGAAGTGGGCATGAACTTGGTCAGTCCATTTGTGTTTGCTAGCTGGGCAGGATGACAGACTTTGTCTGCCTTTCCTGAAGCAGCAAGATTCAAGGCATTCCTTTTACCCAGCTGCTGGTTGGGTTTTTTTATTGTTGTTGTGGTGGTTTGGTTTGGGGTTTGGGTTTTTGTGCTTTAATAAAAAGGTGTAGAGACTCTGTTTTGAAGATTTCCACTTGCATCTTGCACATGGCTGATCCTGGTCAGCAGCATACAAACCTCTTTGGGGCTGTAGAGACTTGCACCGAGTGTGATCACAGGAGACTTGTTTCTTTACAAAACAGCTAAAAATAGAAGCTGCTGTAGATTGTCATGGCAGGTTTTCAAGTTCTAAATAGTATTTTAATTTCATTTTAATCCCAGTTCCCACAGGAGGAAAGGATGGCACACTCATATGGGGCCATGTGTGTTTGCATGTGCTTGTTTACCCATCTGTACTCACTCCTGCACGTTAGTTTTTGAACCCCTGGGCCAATATCTGTAGAATCTGACATTTAGATTGCAGTCTCAATGATTCTAAATCTCCAATTGTGTGGAACTGAGCAACTCAAGAGAGGGAAAGCATTTTTATGAGTAGCTACAGTGAGGAGAAGACTGACATCTAAGCGCAACCTTTAGCAGACAGGAGAGAATCCACGTAGGGGAATGCTGTAAATGCCTCAGCCACAGAAGGAGTTTCGATCACAGCACATCCTTTATTGTGCACTGGAGAATCCAACCACAATGCAGAAATCCCCAGGAAACTACCCTGTGTTATTTCTGCTGCTTATAGACAAACTCATCTGGTCTGTTTGTTTATTTGTGTTTTTATTTGATTTTGCTTTTATGGGGAAGCCGCAGGGTACGACAACTTAAATGAGGGTTATATTGCTATAGGAAATGGTGAGAAAGGTCACAGAAATATCCCTCCCTTGGCAACTGCAGACCGTTAAAACCATGGCCAGGCCGTGCTCTGCTGAGCAGGGTGTTGAAGATGTGCTGAAATAAGGCGTGGGAATGTGGAGCAGTGTGCTGGGCAGCCCTCTCGGGAGGCAACAGGAGCATTTGGGAGGTCAGTGTGGCCTGCCAATGCTGTGCTATCTTGGATGTCTCTTCCCAGTTTCACATTCAGATGCTGTAGCAGATGCCATGCTGCTGCTCTTTCCCATGAGGGTGCTGTGCTGTAGGCAAGTAGAGGCTGTAATTATATAGGATCATACGATATCCATGGTGGGATTCATCTCCCCAGGCCAGAGCTGTCCACAAGATATCCAAGGCTAAGCTGTTTTCTGGAAGAACTTTTTACAGTCAGAACAAAGAGGCAAAAATAGAGTAACCACCTCCATGCAGATACTTCACAGGTGGGGTAGGTGGGGGCCCGTCCTCTGGGTATGATTGCTTTTCATCATGCATTTCAATAGAGCTGAGGGCAACCTGTTCAGACTTGGTCATCTCACTTGCAGACAGCCTGCTAAGGGCAGGGGAATGCCGTTCAAGCTGTTCTAGTCCACAGTTGCTGTTTACTGGAAAAGAGGTGGTTTTGTGCAGCTCTACCAACAAGCTGAGCTCAAGACTGAAACTAAGAGGAGGAGCAGATATTGCTACAATCCAGCTGCTGTGAAATCCCCATGGCAATTTGAAGGTTAGGATGCTGCTAGATAGGCCCAAAGTCTGATCAGCTTCTGAAAATAAGGTGTTAATAGCTTCTTGCACAGAAATTATGCTTAGGACAAGCTTCTGGTTATGGGGCTCATGCTCTGAAGGTGCTCATGTCCTGCTCAGTAAAGGAGATTTATGTATCTGCTTGATGCTGGCTGACTAGTACCTATGAATGTTTTAGCACTCCTTTTAGCATCAGAATAGAGCAAAAGCTAGAGGTATAGAATCATAGAATCAACCAGGTTGGAAGAGACCTCCAAGATCATCCAGTCCAACCTAGCACCCAGCCCTAGCCAGTCAACTAGACCACAGCACTGAGTGCCTCATCCAGTCTTCTCTTGCACACCTCCAGGGACGGTGCCTCCACCACCTCCTCGGGCAGCCCATTCCAATGCCAATCACTCTCTCTGGCAAGAACTTCCTCCTAACATCCAGCCTATACTTTTCCCGGCACAACTTGAGACTGTTCCCCCTTGTTCTGTTCCTGGTTGCCTGGGAGAAGAGGCCAGCCCCCACCTGGCTACAATGTCCCTTCAGGTAGTTGTAGACAGCAATGAGGAGATGTTGGGAATCCAAATTGATAAGGCATTTTCTCATTATGTTGACAAACAATGATGATGATAATGTACTGAGTTCATTTTCCTTTGCTCTCTATTTGCTCAAGTTCTCAACATGACAGGGAGGCAGCTCCACTGCTGCCACTAATCGAGACCAGCTGATTCTCACAAGGAAAGTTTCTGCTTGGAGTTATGATGCTATTCTTGTGATTGCATTAAGAGAACATGGCAGCCTCCAGTTGTCCTTTTGCCACTTCTCTCTGCAGCTGTATATCTAAGGAGGGGTGGAGGGTAGGGGTTTACTCTATGTACAGTCCCTCTTTTATGGGTACTCTTGCCCTGATCATGGATTCACTCTATTATTTTTGCACGCTGTAAACGTTAAGAAACTTGAAGAATGAAGCCAGCAACATGGCCTGTTTTAGGCAGAGATGCTTTTTCAATGTGGGGACTGGGGTGTTGGAAAGACTGACACTTGTTTTTGTCATAAAAATTGCTTTTGCTAACTCCAGTCTGGCTTAGTAATACCTCTGCAAGATCCTTGGCAGTTCCAAATACCCTTTTGCTATGCTCTCTGCAATTGTTTATTTTATGGTGTCGACTACTTTGTATTGTTAGGACATCATTGCAGGCCAATATTTTACTTGGCAAAAATCTTTCAGTCACAAGCTCAGCCTCTCAGAATTTCCCACTGTGAGCGATCAGCAAACCCTAAGCATGCTCTGACATCTGCAAAGGACTTTTGGGCAAAAGAGGGGAATTAGCAAAGAGGTGATCTCAGCCACTTGCACTTTGCATGCAGCACATGGGGTAATTTAAAAATCATAATCATAAAGTGCTGCAAGAGGATGCTTGGGACTCCTCCCCAGCATCTGCAGCTGTGAAGTGCTAAGGCACACCACTCTCTGCCTTGTTAAAGACAGGAGGCAAAAAAACAGTTGGAAATTCGAAATGAAAACTTATCCCTTACTGAATGTGCCAGCCCTGAGGTGTGAATGCACACCCTCCAGTGTTCACACACACAGAGACTCACAAACAGCAACTGGGTATTTTAGGGACAGAGAGGGATGGAGATGGATCTCGTGGCCGTGGTCTTGCAAACTTTGTTTTATTAAAAAGTACTGAAGCTCATCTGAAGTGTGATGGCTCAGGTTCCTCTGACAGGTAGAGGAATGAGCAGTTGAGATTTGGAAAGGGGATCTGCCTTGGGCACTGTGGTAAAGGGTTGGACTTGATGATCTGTGAGGTCTCTTCCAACCTTGGTGATACTGTGATACTGTGAATGCTGAGATGGCTCAAACTGTCTCATCACCATGCCCTTATTTAGAGTTTGTTGGAGAAAGTATCAGTCTATTTTTATTGAGGCCTTGGCATTTTTTTTTTCTTTCCTGTCAAACTGTTGCATCTGTTCCCTCTGGATGAGTCTTGTACCTATTGTTCTGCAGAAAACCCACCATGTCTGCATGAATTGGAGAAGGAACCTGTTGCAGTCAGTCACAAGGCAGAGCTTGCTGCAGTCATCGTAGCCTAAAGCCTAGCTGCAGGAAAGCTCTGCCCACCCCTAGCAGGCTGCACCCTTCATAATGCTCCTGCTTGTGAGGAACACAAATGGTCAAATTTCCTCCAGCTCCTTTGTTCCACAAAAGCTTCCTCCCCTGCTTTTTCTGTCCTGCCAAACTGGCCCACGGCCAGCACTGATACCTGCAATGGTGCTGGAACAAGATGCTGCTGTATCTGGATTTGGACGGTCCTCCGGCCATAGGAAATGTCACAGATTGAACAGGGCTTGGCCAGGTAGCTGTGCTAGGTAGGCTTGAGGGCTGGAGACAAAATCAGTCACTGGCTGATGAGTCTTAGTTATGTAGGAACAAACTATCACAGCTGACAGTTTTGTTAGTCGGCAGCAGGACTGAAGCCTGGGCTGCCCGAGCAGCAGAGAGTGGGTTGTGTTTCGTCCCAGGAGAGTTTAGAGGGTTGTTTTGGCGGAGCACAATGGAAAAAGCATGGTCTGTGGCTGCCTTCGCAACTCTTGGCTGTGTGCATGACAAAGTTTGCCTTCTGGCCTTCCAGGCCTTTTCACCTTCATTAGCACAAACTCGGTTTGGAGCCTTTTTTTTTTTTGGTGTGTGGTTTTCTTTTCTTTCAGTCTCTTTCTGGCTGGTCTTGGTCCCCGAAGCCTACGCTGATGGGAGCATCCAGCAGATAAGAAAAGGGTGCAAGTTACGTTTTGCATCATGTATGGTTGGAATTTCAGTGCTGCAGGGTCAACTTTAAATTCTCCCTGGAGGGCTGGTTGTGTTTTATAAGCTGGATGGCTTGGCTTGCAGCCTTTTGATTTTTCCAAATAGTATAAATCTATAGACCTTTGCCTTTGGCACAAAAAACCTCCCCACTTCGAAGTCAAGAGTAATTATTTTCCCAGAGCCAAGGTCAGCAGCTGGAGTCAAATAATGGGATGAAAAAGGCCACTCTTGTTTCTTCTCACACGATATTGCTTTTTTAGAGTAACTTTTTAAAAGCAATTTTGCATCAGTATCTGCCCCTTGCTCCCATGGCAGAGTTGTCTTAACCCAGGTACAGCTCCCAGTATCCTCCAAACAGGCAGCAATTTCCTCTGAAGTTGAACACCACTCGAGTGACAACCTGGAAAATCCACCCCTCCACCTTCTTCTCCAGCTTCTTGAACAAAACCTGGGACAACTTGAGTTGAATTAGTCATAAATAAGGTTATACCAAGACAAAAGCTCAGCACATGTGTCCATGCTGTTGCCAGAATGGATGTTCTGCAACACTTGCTAGTTTTTCACATCAACCAAAAGTTGCAGAAACATAGGGAAGAAAAGTGGGGAGAGAGAAAATGAGGCCTGGTTTGGAAACCAACTTGGGGCAAGCCTTGGGTTCTGCTATTGTGTGACTCTCATCTCAAAGAGATCACAACCTGCTCCCAGCTCAGCAAGACCACCTGGGTACATCAGAGTATGATGGGTTTGGTTTGGTGTTGACCTTCCTGGGGACAATTTGCACAGAGTAGTGGGGGTTGGAAGGGACCTCTGGAGATCATCTAGTTCAACCCACCTGTTAACACAGGTACATCTAAATCAGGTTTAGTTGTGCTACAGGTGCCAGACACCTCTCCAGGTTGCTGTGGTGCAGCACCACACCAAGCCCGTCCGGCCATGCTGTCTCCTGGTGTGGGTACTCTCTGCTGTCAACATGTGCTGGTTCATGAGAGTCAGCTCCATCTGCAGTGACAAATGCATGGAAAGCCACACAGCTGGTGTTCCCTCTGCCTAACAGTGGCTGTTTCCCTAAGATTTTTCAAATTATTCCTAAGATTTTCTGAATTCCAATTTCCTTTTTATGGTGTACTGGAAGCAATGTGGTTCACATCAACTGGAGTCTTTCATTTGGGTACCTGCTTTCTCAGGGGGAAATTCCTTAGCAAGGAAGTTGCACTAAAAATTCCAAGTTCAGCTTTAAAAAAGAAGCTAAATGTAAAAATAGAGGAATACTGAAATTCCTTCCCAAGAGAATTTAGAGGGATCCAGGTTCTCATTCAGGTTTATTGAAGATTCCAGAGTTCCCTCAATGGCCATGGCACAGTGTGATGGGGCAGTCTCATACCTTCCTGCTTCTGCTGCTGCAGGTTTAGGAATGAACCCCTGGACAACCTTTTCCACCTGGTTCTGCAGAGAGAACTTGGGATGCAGCAGGGAAGTCCCTGAACACTGACATGACTGACAGTTTGGAAGAGAAAAATGTGCACTGCATCTGTAGAGCCCATTATTATATCTAGCATGATTTTCCTTCTTTGGTCTGTTGAATTTATTAAGGATTATTATTTCAGGCATCCTTTCCTGGTGCTACTGAAAGCCCATTAGCATGGAAAACAAACCCTGAGCATATGGATCTTGCTGGTCTGGACCAGCTTGTGTCAGACTGACATAACCCAAAAAACAGTAGGAACCATTTGACCAATATTCTGCTGCCAGAAATATTGAAAGTTAAAACAATTCTTGGCAGGGTCTCACTCCCCTGCAGATCCCAGGTGTTGGACATGCTGATTCCAGCTCTGCCTTTGCTGCCTGGGCCTCTTGTGTGGCTGTGAAGCAATTCATAGCAGAGGAAGAGAAAGGTGAAGAGCCACGGCCAAAGGGGACAGGCTGGTCTTGGGCCAGTGCACGTTTTCCTCTCCAGACCCATGGCTCCTCACATTCTTGGCTTGGTATAGATCTAGCTGTGTCCTGGTGGTGCTGTGAGACTTAGGCCTCGAGGGGTTTTCCTGGGCTGAAGAGAGAGGTTTTATCATGAGCCATTGCCTCCAGGCCAGGATGGGTCCTCCTGGCTGTGCAAAAGGAGGAAAATTCCAACCAAAAACATATCAGACTACAGCAGTGAGATGTAAAACAGGTCTCCATTGAAAAACAGAGGGGAGGGCTGAGGTGACAGGGATTGCTTTGCAATCATGGGGACATCTTTGTTGCACACAGGTGTGCCTTTTCTTCCCCTCTCTATTATTTGTGTATCAGTATTATTTGTCTGTCAGTATTGAAAGTAATATTTGTTATCTTTTCTACACAGTTAATGCATTTCCTCCTTCAGCTCCCTCAGTTCTAGTTGTGTTTCCTGGTAAATCTTGCTTGTGTTCTGCTCCCCTCCTGCTGAAACTGATCCCTGGGGCTGTTTGGGGCACCAGGCAAAAAGTGGGGCTCCAGGGGCTGAGTAGCAGCTGAGGTGGCTCATGTCCCTTGGTGACTTTAGTGAAAAACCATCAACATTTAGCAGTGCCTTGAGTAATTCCCTGCTTCTTTCCCTCTCTCAACCCCAAACCTGTTAAATAATTAAAATAACTTCCCCCTTCTAAGACTGGACACTGTCTGGGTGATCAGCTTCACTATGAATTTTAGGTGAACAGGCCCACTTTCAGGAAGCAGCCAGGTTCTTGGTTGGTGTAAATCAGTCAGTGCAGTCAGAGCCGAGCTGTTCTCCACCAGCTGGAGATGTGGCCCTAGGTGTCCTCTCTGCAACTTTACATGTGGGCAGGTTGTTTTCTAATGTATGTATACAGTTTTCAAATGAATCTTTATGCAGAGAGCTTTCAGACCAATAGATACATCATGTTCAAGTTTAATGCTTAATAAAACTTGCCATCTTCAAAGCAATCTCCAAGGGTTACCCAATCAAAATCCCTGCCAGGCAGCAAACTAAGTTTCCTTAGCCTCATTTTCCATAGCAGCCAGCCAATGCTGGGGTTAAAGCTGCCATCTTGGAAATTCTGGGTGCCTTCAGTTTTTATTCCTATCCTCTGATGTGCCAAGGGTGCTGTCACTATTGCTGCCATCATGAAGCAGTGCTTGTTCAGTGCCTGACCCTCAGCTCAAGCTGAGGAAGGAAAAATTATTGGGGTGATGGCTGCTCATGAGCCACAGACTTGCTGTCATGGTTATTGTCCAACATCATTGTGGATTCCCAGCTCACCCCAGACCTGCCAGGTCCACTGGGGTACAACCACTGTATTTCACAGAACCACAGAATTATTTCAGTTCAAAAAGACCTCCAAGATCGAGCCCAGCTGTTGATGTAACACCACTGTGGCCATCACATCATGTTGCAAAGTGGCAGAGCCATGAGTTTTTTGAGCACAAAAAGACTTGGAGATCTTCAGATTGGGTTTTTTTTCCCCACACTGGGCATTGCCCTTTGGGCTTCTCACTGGAATTCCTGATTATCAGATGAGGATCCATTGCCCTAGGGAGCAAGGCCAACTGTTTGCCCACTGGTTTCTCCATTGCTCTGCACCTGGTGTTGTCGTTCATGCCTGTCCCGAGTGGGTGTATAATGATCCCCACTTGCATTTCACAGGCATCCTGAATGGGTAAACAAGGTGAGGGCTGGAATGGTCTGGCTCAGAGTGCTGAGAAGAACATACCTTCCTGCACAGCCTATACCAATGCTTTGTACCCATGGGTCATTCCCTACCCAGATACCCACAGAGTTTCACTCTTGGTGTAAGTGGTGTAACCAAGTCATGCAGGAAAGACTCCAGCAAACATACAGCCAAGGAGGAGCTCTCCCTTGCCAGCCCAACAGCCTGATAAGGCATAGCATTATCTAAGGGGCTGAGCAGGATATGTATTTTCCACATAGTAGAGATATCAACGAGTTTTGTTCACTTCAGGCTGCCCAAGGTGTGCTTGTTTGCAGGCATAAGCCCCTCCAAACCAAGCAGGCCACCAAAGTCCTTTTGTTGTATACTACATGTGCTTGATGTGATCCATCCCTTGCTTATCTCGCTTGTTGGTAATGTTTCTTGAGGAAAAGAAGTTTGCACACAGTTTATCTCCTGTGCAGGGTTGCTTCTGATTTCATTCACACCTGTGTTGTACTAACTGAAGTGGAAATGGGAGTAACTGCAGTTCCACTGTGGGCCATGGATGGGTTCTGAAGAGAAGTGACTGTGAGGTCTGTGCAAAACCCCAGTCCTGATTGAGCCATCTTGGCACCAACTGGTGCCTGTGGATTTTGGTGGTGTAGGTATGGACCTCACATTCCAGTAGGCAGAGTGTGGCATGTGGAGAAACTGGTGGTGGTAAGGGAGGAGAGGGGGCTGAGAAAACCTGGCCGTGCCAGCAGAACACAGTGAGAGTCCATTTTGGGGGATAAAATGACAAAAATCAAAGTTAAGTGTGGGAAGAAGGTGCAGATTCCAAAGATGACACCTTGTCAGAGAGATAGGGCCCTAGAACAGGGTAAATCAGATGGCTCTTCAGTCATTAAAGCCAGCAACTAGATACAGGACATGGGACCTGGTGTCCAGAGGAGGCTACTGGCCAGGTTTGAGCCATCTCAGTGTTGGCAGCCAGAAGAGGCCTGTTTCAAGTTACAGGTATCAGTGGTTTACAGTCAGGGAGGTGCCAGGGTCACTTGCACTGAGTTAATAGGAGTGAACAGTTACCTGAACAGGAGTTCAATGTAGCATTGGCTCTCATATCAGCATCTCTTTGAAATAAAACTGGTGGGGTTTGGTTTGGTTTGGTGGTTTTATTATTATCAGAACTGCATCCAGTTCTGGAGCCTCTGTTACAAGAGGGATGTGGATGTGCTGGAGTGTGTCCAGAGAAGGGCCACAAGGATGCTCAGAGGGCTGGAGCACCTCTCCTATGAGGACAGACTGAAAGAGTTGGGGCTGCTCAGTCTGGAGAAGAGGAGGCTCCAAGGCGACCTTTTTGTGACCTTTCAGTATCTGAAGGGGGCCTGCAAAAAAGCTGGGGAGGGACTTTTTAGTCTATCAGGTAGTGACAGGACTGGGGGGAATGGAGCAAAGCTGGAGGTGGGGAGATTCAGCCTGGACGTGAGGGGGAAGTTCTTCAGCATGAGAGTGGTGAGAGCCTGGAATGGGTTCCCCAGGGAGGTGGTTGAGGCTCCATCCCTGGAGGTGTTTAAGGCCAGGCTGGATGAGGCTGTGGGCAGCCTGCTCTAGGGTAGGGTGTCCCTGTCCCTGACAGAGGGGTTGGAACTGGATGATCCTTGTGGTCCCTTCCAACCTTGACTGGTTCTATGATCTTTTCCCTCACTCTGTGCTGTCAGTGGAAGCTTGCAGGGCAAACTTATCTGTCCACTGGTAGAACCTTAATTTTAGACATCAGTAAAACTTGATTTCTCATAGGAGCATCTCTTCCACCCTCATTAATATTGAAATAAATTTTCCTATGACAGAAAAGACAAAAGAGCTATGTAAGAGGCAAACACTGAACTGGAAGGACAGGAAGAAATGGTGCCACTCAAAAATATAGTCTAATGACTGTGATTGGAGATTTGGCCCCATTTAAATGGGTGGTAACATTTGCATCAGCTTCAGCTGAGCTGAGATAACTTTAAATCTGTTCTAGATCCTGATCCTTTGCTGCTTATAACATGGGTAGTGTGAGTGTGGGTTCCTAGGCTTCAGGCAAGTCTGATGATGGGTTGGGTCCTAGCTGCCTTACTGAAGCCAATTGCAAAAATCATATTGGCTTCAGTGCAACCAAGCTTGGGCCCTGAGGCAATCTTAGCCTTTAGTCAGCCGAGATCAAGTGTTACATGAATTCAACACCTGATGAATCACCTCTTAGGATATCATTTTTCCCATTGCAGGGAAAGGGCTGTACCTGACAACCCAATAAGATACTACCTTCTTTACTAACAAACTAATCCAACTAAATCTCCTGACAGCAGGCATCTGAAAAACCCTAGAAACTGTCACACCACAAGCGTGGCAATATGCTGTGAAAATAGCTTTACACCAAAATGCTGCTTTATTACAGCAGTTGCTGTAGTTTCTGGTTCTGGCAAAGGTTCTTTCTCCGTAAACCCTGGCCTTAAAGGGGAGTGTTGCAAGTCAGCTGTTGTGATTCCCATTAGGCTGAAACTTGGCACCATGACATCCTTACTTTAAACTCATCCCCTGCAGGTCTTCTGAGTTTTCTCAAAGTGCGTGTGCATGGCTTGTGCACAAGTGAATCAGCCCAGATTCACTGACTGCCCTAAAAGGCTCCTTTCTGGGTTATAGGCAGCAGAGTCTTACTGCAAGGCAGGAGCAGCCCTGGGAGCAGCCAAGGGCAGGAGCAACTCAGTGTAGGCACAACCGTGTGAGCTGGAATTGCAGCAGGAAGGTCAACTTCTTTATTGCTATCTCCCTCTGTTCTGTATATTACATTTTGCTCTTTCCAAGGTGACAAAGTAAAAAAATGAGAAAAAACATATGTGTTCCTGGATTTCTGCTCCTCTGTACAACTTCCATCTGTCCTGAGCAGCAAGATGTGGAAGCTGCAGGGAAAGGGGAGAGCAAAGAGGATCTTTACCAGCCAGATCTCGGCTTGGTTTGAGTGTGCTATGCCTCACAGCAGTAGGAAAGAAAATGGGTGCAGAGAAATCCCCCCCTCTGCCACCCCAGGACAGTCAGGGAGAAACTCAGCATGAAGTGCTGGCAAATTCTCTACCTCTTGTGAGCTGTGCAGAGAAGCAGTGCTGGCCTCTCAGGCAGAAGGCAGATGTTCTCTTGGGGCTTATTCAGGAGGACTGGAGGCCAAGGCGTGGACAAGATGGGTAAAGTTTTTCATTTCCTGACAGCAGTTTGCAGTCATCTTTGATTAGCAAGAAGCAGGTAGGGGTTTTCCCCAGTTAGCATGAAGCAAGCCCCCAGTAGACACAGCCCACCTGGAGGTCTGTGTTTCTTATAAAGGTGGAGATATGTCACTGCAAGATGTCAGGTAAACTAAAGCCTAGAAGTGAGTGATTTGTTTGGGGTCACTGTGCAGCAGAGCTAAGCAGAAAGGGAGTTGCTTGTGCCATTATCTGTGCTGTTAGCTTGGATTCTGTACACAGCCAGGCTCATTCTCATACCAAACATCAGAGTCTGCACGGCTGCAGAAAGCTGCTGGGGACAGAGTGACCAGGCAGCATCTCTTGGGGAGATGTGCATCCACACACAACTCTTGGCAATCACCAGCTCAGAGAGGCTCAGGACACATTTGCTGTGTCAGAGCTGCAGAGAAGGGAAGTGGCAGGAAGGTCTTCCAAAAAATTGAAAAGAATCTTGTCTATCCCCTGGTGCCTCTGATCCCACATTATGTTAATGTCCAGGAATCATCCATGCCACACAGGTGATGCCATGGGATGCACACGGTGGGGGGACAGCCCCATGGCAGGCAGGTCACTCAGCAGGTTCCTCTTTGAAGCTCAGATGAGATTCAGATTTTTTAATTTTCTTTTCTCTTTTTTTCTTTTCTTTTCTCTTGTTTTCTTTTCTTTTCTCTTTTTTTTTTCTTTTCTCTTTTTTCCTTTGTCCTGCCTTGCTGGGACAAATGCACTCCTGTTGTTTTGGAGCCAGCTGTGCTTTATACAAACCAGATGCCCCTTGCAGACAGCTGTCAGGTGTTATGGCGCTGGCCAGGTCATGGCATGGCTGATCTGTGCTGGAGAGATAGGTTTGGGAAAGCTGAAGCCCAGCTCCAGCCCAGTGCTCTTGCTTTGGCAGCACTAGTCCCCACCAAGACACCAAGATCTGTTTCTGCAGCATCTCCCAAGGCTTCCCGAGGTGGGACCCATCTGAGCGAGACACAACCAGGCAGTTGCTGCCTTGGGGGAAAGATGCTTTCAGAAAAAGGGAGTGTCAGGAACACTTCTGGAAAGAAATGTGAGATGGCCTGTGGAGATCACAGCCTCCCACTTGCTCCTGCAGAGCCCCAGGCAGGCAGGGGTGATGAGATGTCTTCCTCTCCCATCTAAGCCAGGGTTTGCTTAGGAAAAATTAACCATGTGCCCTGGTCCTCACCACCAACTCGTTTCCTTGTGGGTTTCTGTGTGCTGCAGTTGCATTTTGCAGACATCTGGATTCAATAACCCAGTTGATACAGCCCATAAAATTAGAAACCAAACACTGCGAAAGGCAGAGGTCAGTGAGTGATTCATCCCGATATAATGTGCTGGGCCTGGAGTGCTCCATGACTCAGGATGGGGCTTTGCAGGGCCCTGGGGGTGCGGCAGGGCAGCCCCCTGCCCACAGCTCCCTCTGCTCCATGAGGAGAGGTGGGAAAGCAGGGGGAGTTCATCTCCTCCAGCATTATCCTGACCTTGGAAGGAGAAACCTGTAGCACCTCCTGGCTCTGGGCATCTCTGGGGCTTGCAGAGGCAGCACTGTGCATCCCTTAGTGAGAAGCTAATCAAGGACTTGGGAAAATGGGGCTTGTTTCCTCTCCACAAACTTCTTGTGTAACTAGGGGCACATCCCTCCTTTCCTTCTGGCCTACTGCTGTGTTCATAAAACCAGAACTTGAGCTTGCTGAAAGTCCCATTTTGGGTGGAGAAGTCTCCACTGGTGGTAGCTCATTCCTGCAGAGTGCTGGGCAGCAAGGCTGAGCTGCAGCCTGCCATCAGTTTTTCCTGTTCTTACAACTTCAGAAAGCCCATGGATGGACACCTTTGTGCCTGCAAGCGTGCTGCAGGCTGCTAAGTGTGCTCATTGCCCTGTGCTTACCTTCTGCCTTCTGAGCTGCACTGGCACTTGCTCACTTGGTGTTCTCTCTGCAGCCAGGAGTGAGAAACTCACATATCCGTGAGGTGACAACAGGCAACCCGCTGTCTCCAGAGCACAAAGGCACTCACCAGCAGGATGGAGGATTGTTTTCATCATCACAAGTGTGGGTCCTGACTCATACAGGGGTGTTGGATGATGGGGGAGCGATTTCAAAGTCAGGGGGAGAGACAGGGCCTGAATCCTGCCAATAGACTTTACCTGCAGGGCTCCAAAGACTTTCAGAGAGTGCCTGCTGCAGCAAGATGTCCCTTGTGGTCTGTCTGGCAGCTGCTTGTCCTGCAGTGTGTGGACTTGGCTCTTGTAGGAAGCAAGGCAGTCAGGGTGGGCACTGCGGCTTGGGCTGGTGGCAGTGGCAGTAAGTAATGATGTCACACCAGCCCAAGGGTTTGGTTCTTGTACAGCTCTGCAGCAATGGTGTTTGCTAACCTTGACCAGAAAGCAGAGGAGGCCTTTAAGACATCCAGTGCAGGACATGGTCTAGACAAGAGGTTTTATTGTAACTATTACTTTTTATCTTAATAGTTCTTCCATTTTAATTCCCACCCTTGACCTCAACACACTGAGACCACCAGTCCTGTTGGCACGAAACTATGTTTTTCTACCACCCTGTAGCCAAGAAGATAATCTGTGGAGCCATTTCCTGGGCAGTTTTTGGGGTGGATAATATCTGTGGTTTCTCTTGTGTTTGCACAAGTATTTCAATCTGCAAACACATGGAGCAGCTCTCAGCCCCTGGTATTGCAGGGCAGTATCTTGTATTCCCAAGCTCTGATGACTTGGAAGTGCTTCCTCCCCAAAAGCCTTCAGGTGAAGCTGTTAATCTATCACAGCTGCCCTGCCAAATCCTTTGCTTTGCTGGGAGGGAGCTTGGTGACAGCTGGCAGGGTTTATAGGTACCCAGGTGCTCTGATGTAGGGGGACTTTGCAGCTCCTGGCACTCTTCATGGCTCTGAGGAAAAAGGCACAGGCTGCACTGCATGGGGTCTGCTTTCCCTGGCTGTGCCTGGGCTGAGTGCTCTGGGGAAGCCAAGCCTTGCGGCATTGTGTGAGTGTGGTTTTAGCAGCAGTGGGAGATAATCTGATCCAGGAGGCAGCTGCTTTCACCCTACTGCATCAATCCTGGTGTAAAGTCCCAGGGATGTTCCTTACTCTCATTTTCCCTGTTGCTGGTGTGAGGGGGACTCCTTACGTCTAGTGTGAGAGATGGGAGTTTTACAGAAACCTGTTTCCAGTGCTGGATTGCCAGGGGAGAGTCTTGGGTTTTGCTGTGAGGCTCTAGGCTGGACTTCAGCACATTGAGCTGGACCCTGGAGGCAGAGGCTCTGAGCTTCTACTATCTGATCACACATTTCAACACTAGGTTGTCAGGTGCTGCAATGGGGCACTCAGAGCAGTGAGACACTGGCATAGGTTGCCCAAAGAGGTTGTGGGTGCCCCTCCCTGGAAGTGTTCATGTCCAGACTGGATAAGGCTTTGAGCAACCTGGTCTAGTGGAAGGTGTCCCTGCTTATGGTAGGGGGTAGAACTAGATGATATTTAAGGTCCCTTCCAATCCA